>NC_139001.1:82645324-83245324 GCF_964374135.1 Grampus griseus | reverse complement strand
TGTGTCCTTTACCCACTTTCTTTCAGTGGTTACATCTTATATAACTACAGTAAAATATCAAAACCGTGGCACTGATACAATGTGTACATATTTCTATGCCACTCTATTGCAAGTATAGAGTCATGTAACCACCACTGCTATCAAGATACAGAACTATTCCATCACCACAAAGACCTCCCTTATGATACCCCCTTACAGTCACACCTACCCCCTCAATATCCCCCCACACCATCTCTAACTCTTGACGACCAGTAACCTGTTCTTGGTTTCCATAATTTTTAATCTACCTTAATTTTTTTTTTATTTTTTATTTTTCCGGTACCTGGGCCTCTCACTGTCATGGCCTCTCCCGTTGCGGAGCACAGGCTCGGGACGCGCAGGCTCAGCGGCCATGGCTCACGGGCCCAGCCACTCCAAGGCCTGTGGGATCCTCCCGGACCGGGGCACAAACCCGTGTCCCCTGCATCGGCAGGCGGACTCTCAACCACTGCGCCACCAGGGAAGCCCCTACCTTAATTTTTGATGCATGTTTTCTTTTTTTTACTTTATTTTGATCTGTCTCCTCTACCAGAAATTACGCTCTAAAAAGGTAGGGACTTAGTTGTATTATTTTCCCTGTTTTACTCTTTCTTCTCTACTCTTTAGAATCCAAAACTGGTCTCTTTTGAGGTTATCTGATAGATTTCCCTAATCCAATTTCAATGTTCTATTTAAAACCAGGGTTGTTTTTTTTTTTCCTTTTTCTTTTTTTAAAGAGGAACTCTCAATCAATTCAGTGTCCTGCCAAAATTTTCATAATGGCTATTTTTATTAATAAACACTCTATTATTCACTAGCAATAGGCAGTGAACATTATACGATCATGTCGATCAATGTATGGAAAAAAAATGCACCATAAATGAAACATTTAAGTTAAGGGGGCAACTATTTAAATATGCAGAGAATCATAACGCTTTACAAGAACCCTATCATGTTACAGTGTTTTGAAAGTATTATTTGTAAAACTTGCATACTTTGTGAATAGCTATGTAAAATTAACAGCTGGATGGAGTTTCAGAATCGTTTACCAACCAGTCTTGTCTCAAACAATTGCTCCAAATGCATTTACTTGATTTTTAAAAGAGCTTCTGACAACTTTGTGAAGACTTTGAAAAGCATTTTATTCAAAAACAATTCTCCTAGGACTGCATATGATTTCTGTGTTTATTTTATCTGCCTTTTATTGACAGTGTATTTTCGATTCAATTGTTGACTTCAGAAATATTTACCATCCCTTGGAAAAATGATTTGCATCACAGCAGCCTCTTTAGCTATTAAGACTTCATCTGCCCTGCTACTTAGTTGTTTCTTGACATCATCTTTTGTGTCTGAAATCAGGGCCATTTGAAATTGGAATGATTGTAACATCATAATTCAGTAAAAAATTGGAGGAAGATGCCAATTGTGTTCACCAGCCATTAATTCTATTCCTAGTCTATGCTGCATTTATAAAGCACCCATTGCTTTATCCCAAGGATCACTTACAAATTGTATAAGCATCTTTATTTTCCTCAATAATCCTTGTGAAGATGTAGAAACTGAAGTCCTAACAAGCGCTTAGGTTATAAGCAAGTTCATTTTTTAGCAAAACAGGATACAAAAGTCCCAAAGTAACTCTTTATCCTTCGCAAAAATATTTTCTCTTATTCAAATAATAAAAAAAGAAAATACTTTGCATGTAAGTATATATATACTCCAAGAAAAAAAACCCTGATAATACTGCACATAGTTTCATTTAGGCAATTTTGACAAATATTGTCATGTAAAAAATTTTGACTTAGTAAGAACTATGACAAGAATGTCTGCAAGTGAGATCCATCATAACTTTATGAAAAGAGCTTAAGTATAAAGTAGGACTGTGTAGAAGCCATACCTGATGGAGACATTATAAGGTAAACTTCATTGTCACCTATTAATAATTTACAATAAAAGCAAAAACATTATAATATATGTATTAAACACCATTAGGTAATGTTGCTATTACCATTTCTTTTGAATATACAATTAAGCCTTAGGAAGATTTATAAGCCCTATTATTTTTTTCCAATGTGTTACTAGTAAAATCTTATATTTGTTCAGGTGAAATATTTGCAGGAGAAAAGTCTGGAAGTTTCCAAAGCTAAAGAGAGAGATAAGTGAGAAAAGTATCAACTGAAAGATGAATGATATATCTAAAAATGTTTCTGAACTGACACCTTAAATATTTTGGCCAATTTTTGTTTTAATATCTATAGAAATCTGTTGTTAATTGTTCAAAAGGTTTTACAATATTGCCTGTTTTTTAATCTAATGATGTAGAGGTAAAATAAAGTTTCCAGAGTTAGAAATAAATGATATAAAATTCTTATCCTTGACACCAATTTTAGCTCACTGACTGTCAAACTGACTTCTAATTTGGAATACTAAAGTATGGGTTTGGGGATCATCAAGATACACTTAAATATCAATTCCAACATTTTCTGGTTAATTGATATTGGCCATATTGCTGATCCACTCTGAGACATACTTTTCTTATGAGTAAAATAAGAATATTGAACTTTGCTCTGTAGAAATGATTGATGTTTAGGTTAAATGAGAATATGTATATTCACAAATACTAGATGCTCAATAAATTTTCCTTTATTTTTCACATATCCTTTATCATTTTAACATTCTTCTCTGGATGCTTTCCCATCTCCACTTCTTTAATGTTAATATTCCTGAAAATTTCTACCAGTCTTTTAGAATTTCTTAATCCTGTTTTTTACTCATTCTGCATTTACTCCCAGAAAATCTCATATATTTCCATGATTTCCATTACCAGTAAAGGCCTACGTCCCCAATACAAACATCTCTCTCCTAACACCACATCTCTTATGATCTTTAGCTCCTTATTTCCAGCTATCATCTCTAAATGTCAGAAGGCACCTCAAAATTGTCATATCCTAAAGCGCAATAATGGTCAGATTGTCACTCCCCAAACCTGCTCTTCTCTCTCTAGTCTGCATCTCAGTTGTTGGAAGTACCATTTTCTCAGTCAGCAAAACATTTCAGAAACACTCTCCTCTTTGTCCCCTTTTCACTCGATTATCAGTTTGTCCCAGTCCCATCTCTGATTTATCTTTTCCTGTCACCCATCCACGTCACAATTTCAATCATCACCTCAGCACCCATGATATACTTCCTGTGAATGAGTCAGCAGAAATGTTTCCCAGATTTTTATTCTTTTCACAATGCCTTTCCGTAATCTGCCAAGTAAAATTGAAATATAGAAGACTCCATGTAGTTTCTCTCTCATCTTCGTCTTGGGAATACCCTACGGACCAGAGCCACCATTTGCTCTTCCATTTCACTAAATATATTGCTCCCTTTTCTTTGTAGGTGATAAGCCCTATTCATCCCTCCAAGATAACTGAAGTATAAAAGATTTTCTATTTTGGAAAGCCTTCATGATATCTCACAAGCAAAATTAGTTTTATCTCTCTTTGTTCTCTATAATAGTGGTTTTGACAAATTTAGATTACTGCCCTTTTCCAATCATACTGTACCCACTTGTCTATAGTTTTATATAAACAATAAGGGCTATGTTTTCCCACTACCTGGGCAGCTCCTTGGAGTCTTGGGTCTTGTTAACTTGTGAGTTACCTTTGTAAACTCTACTCTGGAAAAATAAGAAGCATTTATCATGTTGATTTATTGAGTAAAGGAATGAATTATGAATGAATTATATGGAGTCCTCTTGGTCTGACACATAGAGGTACAAAATAAAGGTTGATTGACTTTAATTAATATAAGAAACTATGGAGAAAACCAATGGCTTCTTATTGTGCATAGAACTTTATGTCGAAGGTGCTGATTACTGCTTATTTTTCAATGTGTATTTCAAACCTAATAATATATTATAAGCTTGTATTTGGGTAACAAATAATTGATTATCCCTAGAAAATCTGGCATATGTCTCAGAACTACATTTTACAAAATATTTACAAAATAACCAATATATATTAAGCATTTATGGATCTGAAGATAGCCTTCTAAACTTGTCACGAATATTTCTCTTGTGAATTTTTATACACCATTGTTTTTCAGCTCAAACACTGTATAAGCAAACTTTGGAATCTCACATCATTAAGGAAAACAAAAAAATTCCAAGCAGTACAGAGCTCCAATGCTTAACCCTCTTCCTGCAGCCCCAAACTCCTCATATGCCGGCTTCCCAAAAGGAGCTCCAAAAAGCATCACTCTCAAAACAGAATGAATAATTTAGCACTTACTGTTCTAAGGGACCATCATCTATAGCAGATGCTCAGCAATTTCCGGAGCAAGAAATTGCAGTGAGAGGGGTGGGTATTTTAAGTGGATTATTTGGTTATGAGCTAAGTCTGTATCTTTACTATTTTTTATACAAAGTCTTTCTCTGTGCTTCAACTTCTATTCCCTCTTGTGCCAATTGGCTGTCCAAAGCCTTCAATTATAATCTATATTAATCTAGTTTGTTTATGAAAAGATAAGTGCCCTGCAGACATCCATAAATGCATTTGAACATGTCCTGGAAATTTTTATTTTCATTATTTCAAAAATGTTGACACTTGGTTTTTATTTATGACCTTGATTTTATCTCAGATGTGGGCAGATTCTATGAGGATGTGACAAACAGGTAGGATAACTTGTGCATTATCAAATAGGACATAAAAACATTGAAAATATTCAAGAACAAATAAAAAGTAATCTATTACAAATTCCCTGCAGCTCTGGGAAAGACAGGACATTTAACATACCCTTTTAGGATATGAATTTTTATTTTATGGGTTAATCATAATAATTTTTTCCTTTTTTTCTCTTTATACAGATTTCAGAATTCTCTTTATTCATTTTACTTATCAAATAGTATTTGCTGTGATCTTGATCTGATTCTTTAGGGATACAAACAAAAATTTCCAGCTGCACAGGGCTTGTATAATATTTAGTGGTGATAACAGATAATAATAAAGATAAATAAAGTAAAATATAGAGGGTTTTAATTGCTACCTATAAATTGGTATCAATGTAGTCATATAAAGATTTCCCTATGTTTCCCATTTCAACCTTAAAACTTTTAACATGCTTTCACGGAATTTTTCTTAATTTTCCAAATACTATAGGCTTCTCTCTATGTTCTTTACTTTTATCTGTGATTCTTCAGCTACTGCAGCCTATCTTTCTCTAACAATTTCTCTCTTTAAATGATTTGTGCTCCACTGGCAGCTCTGTGCTAAAGAAAGTGATATATCCTGATGAAGCCATTAAGCACTGTACTACAGACATTAAGGGGATGATATAGGCATGATTTCAATCATGCAAAAGGGAACTACCCTAGTTCTGAGAAGGAAAGCACCAGAGAGCTTAACCCACTCTAGTCTACATTTTCATTTCATTAGATTCAGATCTGGGGATGTCAGAACAAATTAACACTTTTTCCCCCCCACAAGGCAATCACTGTAAGTATCATCATTAGATTCATGTTGAGCACCTGCAGGGAGAAGGGTTGGGACTCAGAATATGCAGCACACTGGAGAGAACCAAAGTACAAATTGAGGATAAATGGGTTGATAGTACAGAAAATATGTTAAAAGAAGGTTGAACTTTTCACTCTGTGCTGTCATGAAGGTTTCGTTTAAAAATTGATGTTACATAGAAGTCATAATAATTTGGGTAACTTCTGTTCCCCAAATTATATTTAAGAATCTGTTTAATTACCTCAATATTCGATTTTCTTAGGCATATCATTGTAATTTGCTTTATGCAATAGATCCTTAAAAGCAATTCCTTAGAAGGTATATGTATTTTGGGTATATCAAGTTTTACATTAAGAAGAGTGAAAGACAAAGGTCTATGAGGAAATGTGCTTGCTAACTGCAAAATGAGAATAATTGTACTTTAATTTGATATTACTGTAGGGATGAATGTGAAATAATAGTGTTCAAGGCACTTCACTTGTATTGTCTCTTCTCCTAAGGTTTGATTTTTTTTCATTGAAAAACTTCTAGATTATATTGTACATGGTGTATGTACCATTTAGTATAAATGATATCAAATTAAGTTCTGTAAACCATATGATATTTTGGTAAATGATTCATAAATCCTGTCTAACAAACAGAGATGACTGCCTTTAAAGAGAGCTAGTCCAATATGAAAAAAATAAATTGCTTTAATTTCTTTAGCCAGTACTTACTAGCATTTTATCAAAACCTATGTTTTTCATAATGACAAATTCTGGATAATGGAATGTATATCTTTTAAGCATAAAACAAAAATAAGCATTTGAAATTAAAATCACACCAAAATATAAAATTCACTTATCTTCTTAATGGTAATTTAAACTATGTGAACACTAAGCCACAGACTTTCACCACAAATCTCCTATTTTCTCTGAAAAAATATTGAAATACATTTCAATCTTGTATTGGTGCCCCAGGTTCGTATTAATAATGCCAATTATTTAACGGAGCTACATTAGCATGAAGACCTCAGGGCCTGTGGGCTATGAAGGGCCATGTGCCTCTACCTAAAATCACACTGAGCTGCTCAGCTTTAAAGATTTGAGAGCCTGCTTTTCTTAGCTTATTTTCCCATCTCTTCCTTCTCATCATATTGAAAGCTTTTAGTTTTCATTGCCATTTCTGCAGCAGATAAAAGTATCTCCTCTCTTTGTAGTTATTAGACTAAATTAATGCGATCTTGGAAAGTAAAACCAATCTCATTAGAATTAAGTGTAAACTAAGCATAGATAGACCTTTGGGTGAGGATCCTTGGGTCTTCTCTTTAAAATATATAGAGATGGCGAAATTGCTTTGAACCAATCATTTTGTGTGTGTGTGTATGTGTGTGTGATATATTACTAATTTGACTTATCTTAATAAAAAAGAGAGGTCATTATCTGGAAAACACAGAAATTAGAATACATGAATTATAATTAAAAGTCTATCAGAATTTAAAGCAGCACTGAGTTCTGATAACTGGTTGATTTGTCAAACTTGTTTTCATATTTACTCTTTTGAAATTATTAGTTTCTTTTTTGATAGGTGATATTTCTTATATAGGTGAGATAATTTTACATCACTTAACACCAGACTAAATGATTTTCTTTTTGAGAGGAAGGGACCAACATAAGGAATGGGCTCTTTCATAATGAACTTAAATGCTAATTGGGGAACAGGGAACTACATAAGTGAAAAGTTGAATAATAACACCATTAAGAGTCAGTGTTTTGAATTACAGTGTGGGAATTTTCTATTCAAAGTGTGATCTGTGGCCCAGCAGCATCTGGTTCACTCGGCAACTTGTTAGAAACGCAAACCTGTAGGCCCCACCCTACACCTATCACAATTTGCATTCTTATAAGATTCCATGTAGTTCATATGTACATCAACATTTGAGAAACTTTTTCATCGTAGATCATTATAGATCTATTCTGACTATGAATATTTCCCCGCTACATGGAAGATGCCATGCTAACTGTAGTAGACACACAGGAAGGAGTATACATCATAAGAGGCTCTTGATCTCAAAATCCAGATAGGGGTAACTCGATATCTAAGCACAGGAAATACACACCTAGGGAGACTGTTTGGGAGATAGGAAAGGCTGCATGATCTCTCAAATAATCTCCCGGTGGTAAATTCTTGATATTCTACTAGGTTTAAACTCTTTTCTTTGAGGATAGAACTCTTATTACAGCTAAAATATGCTCTAATTAAATTCCACTTCATCTTTCTAAATTATACCAGTCTTTCAAAGCTGTTTGTGGTCCTTTTCCTCTTTGAGATCTTCTTCAGGCAACTCAGTTGGAAGGAATTCTCACTCTTTAGAAGCCCCAAAGCAAAATCCTATCTGGTTTGGACCACTTTTTCTATACTGATTTTCTTTATCACAGTGCTAGGTAGGGTTAATTGCTTGTGTAGGACTGTCTAAATATGCTTATGTGTATCTAATCCTACAGCATGAACCAGATTGCAAGATCTTTCAAGGGAGCAGCCACAGCATATAATTCTTTGCATCACTGTCAGTTTTTTAACACAGTGTCTGTCTAATAAAGGCTTGAATAAAAGAGCTGAGAAGAACATGTAATAAAGGACAGCATGAGAAACCAGACACCTGGAACTGGAGGCTACAGTGAAGACGATGGGTTTCTATTGTTCTCTATTTTGTGCAGTTGTGCTCAAGAGTACTAATAATCCCACTCTTCCTAGAGTTCTTTGGAGAAGCCTGCAAGAATGCCATGAAGGGAGAACATAGCTATTGATTTAACTAGCAACTGTGGAAGCATTCAAGGGCTAAATGTAATTTTTGTACCTCTGTTACTGGCCTGCTTTTCTTTTTACCCATCCCCAAGTGAACTCTTACTTGCTACTCTGGACACTCCCTGTATGCTTTGGCATCAATCTTGGGCATTCACTGTTATTTCAGACAGTAAATCCTTCTCAAAATCAGATTGAGAAAATTAAGAAGAATCCTGGACAATTTACCTTGAAGTCGAGTGGATGCTGTGGTTTTCTAAAGGCAGAGCAGCCAGGATCTTGGCTAGCCTAGCTTAAGGGCCAGATGAGGTGGGGAGAGAACAAGACTAAGTAGGATGAAGGGTATCCTTCTTAACAGCAAGACTTCATTCAATTTACCCTTCCCTTCAGTGGCAAAAGGAAAGCATGCAAACTTACTAAACTCATCATCCAGAAACAAAATTGAAGTATGTCGGAAATTTTCACATTAAATCTAGCTGGATTTTCATTGTTCACATGTTTGTGCACTGTAGTAAAATTTTTAACTTGATTGACTATGTGATATAAGGAGTCAGATTCTGATTCAGACATATTCTTGGTTGGACAAATTCCTGTCTTCTACTTTAGCTAGCACTTAAGTGTGCAGAGTAGCACCTGGGGAGTGTATAAAAAGGCAGACCCTTTGGTTCTAAGTCTCAGTCATCATAGTTTCGTAGGTCTATAAAAAGTGTGCAGACTTGAACTTTTAATGGGAACTGTTTGTCATTCTGATGTGGAGAAACACTATCTTATCTTTGTTACAAACGAGCAAGCCAGCCACTTCTTTAGAAATCAGGTTAGTCGCTTTTCAAATGCTTCTTTTTCCTTTCACAACTTTCTCCCTTTCTCCCTTACTCCTGAAATGAGCAGCAAACAAGATTAAATACTCAAGCATTCAGCCTGTTGATGTGTATTCAAAAACAATATACTAAAGAGGGTACCCATATGGCCCAGTTGCCAGGACAGTCCCAGTTTATGCCATCTGTCCCAGCAATGCATTTTCTATCATTCCCAAAGGGTCCAAGTTTGAAGAATGAGTCACATGATTACCCTAATCCTGTATTAACAACTACAAGTGAGGGGCATGGAGAAATGCATTTGTATCTAAATAATTCTAACTTTTGCAGTAAAGATCATAAATGCCATTCAAAAGGTGTTTTTTTCAAAATGAAGGGATTATATAACTTTTAAAAGGGTCATGGTCTCCAAAATGTATTCTTAATAATAAATTCTCCACTCTGATCCTTTTGGGGGGGGCATTAGGAGAACTATGTAATGTCAACAACTAAGACAAAAAAATCTAATGTCAATAAAATGTCAAAACATAAATCTAAAAATAATTTAATTTAAAATAAATGAAACCATCATTTATATAGTTCCATTAGGTTTTTCTGCCAGACCCTAATTCGAAATGTGTAAATTATTAACCACATTACATTGTATGCAGTTCTTCATTTTTCATTAATAGGTGGCTGCCTAAACTTCTACAGTTGCTATAATTTTTCTTGAGAATTTATAGAATTTTAATATTAGATTACATGAAAAAATACTCACTAGATTTTTTTTTTAACCTTATGTTTTTACTCACCCTGCTCAACTACTAAAAATCAATTTGTTAAGAGTGAATAAGCAGCTAGAGAAAGCAGGGAACTCCGCTGCAGCTGCTACAAACCCAATCTTCTGAAAATTGGAAATCTCGTGCAGGATCTTCAGCTTCCATACTTCAAAGCGAACTGGGAAGCAGACTTGTACTATAATTGTGTACCTTTTCCTCTTAGAAATTCAGGGACCTGTCATTAAGAGACTGTTGTGATTCTAACTTTACTTAAGAATTTCTAAAAGCCCTGTGCTAGCCTTCAGGATTTTATATCTGCCTGTCTTTCTACCTGCCTGCCTACCTATTTATTTTGCAATCCATCACCCCAAATTCACTTACCAAGGATCCTGAATATGTCTACCCACTGTGAAGCAAGCCCTTCTGCCTTGGTTCCCCCATTTAAGCTGACTTCACTCCTCCACCCCTTAGCATGATGTCTCATCTTAAATGCCTGAATCTGGCTATCACTCCTCCACTCTTAGGAAACAGGACAGGTGAGCACCACATTCACTCAGGTACAACTAGACATGGAAGCACTGTTTACCAAGATCTGGTACTTAAAAATAGTAGGAGATGGCACTGAAAAGTCAACTCCCAAAATCTGTTTGTGCAGCTGAATCAGAGTTGAGCTATACTAACCACAGCAGTATCAGTGGAATGGAGATAAGAACAAGGTGATATGTGCTAAGAAGATGATTTTTTAGAAAATAAAATGTGTTCTTAGGTTGGAAGAAGAGGCTAGTTCATTCTCCATCTCTAGCACCTCAGTTTCAGTGATTTCCAACATCAGAGAATCAGGGTTCATCTGAAGCCCATGCTCCCTCAACCTGCTTTCAGATTCCTCATCCTCCTTTTTGTCCTGTGTACAGAGATCTATCCTATGACCTATATTCAGTCTCAGATGACACTCAAGGATCTCTGGGCTCAAACTCCTGCTTGTGGGATGGTGAATCTTACATGACTTGTATCCATCACCAGCTTCTTGTACCAAGGGCCACACTTAGTTCCATGGGAACCAATGCAGTCACCACCTTCAGGCTTGGATTTTAACTCAATCCACTAATTGCTTGGGTTAAAATGACCAAACCACCTCCTGGAAGATAAACTTCACTGCTGTTTGGATTAAAGATTACATATACTTGAGGAAATTCCAGATTTTGTAAAAACCTATACCACTTTCTCTGTGTGTAATATTTAAATGTATTGGGTTGAATGTCCCAAGTTTCACCAGTATTGGTTAAAAGAATAAGATAGGATTGTATCCAAACTCATCTTCTGATCAAAGCTTGAGGCAAGTCTAGAAGGAAAATTAAGAGCTATAAAAGGGTCTTTCAAGCAGCCTTGAGAAATAGACAAATTAATCTATTTAAAATCCCTGTCTTTTTTTTTTTTTTGTGGTACACGGCCTCTCACTGTTGTGGCCTCTCCCGTTGCGGAGCACAGGCTCCAGACGCGCAGGCTCAGCGGTCATGTCTCACAGGCCTAGCCGCTCCGCGGCATGTGGGATCTTCCCAAACCAGGTCACGAACCTGTGTCCCCTGCATCGGCAGGCGGACTCTCAACCACTGTGCCACCAGGGAAGCCCTGTCATATTTTTAGATCATTAGTGTCCTTCACATGTTAAACGCCTAACATAAAGATTTCATGCTAATGCAAATACCACACAAAAAAATCAAATCAAAAATCAAAACTGGGAGGGAAGGGAGAAAGGTCATAACATATTAAACAGAAGTTTTCTAATATTTCAACAAAAAGTTGTTTGAATCTTAAGAATGAATAATGTTTCAAACTCATTCACGTTTCATGAAAAACTTTTAGTTGGCACTGAAAATAATTTTCAGAAAGTATGAATTGTCAACTGATCATTCTACATGGACTGCTATATTTTGATAATAATGTTCATGAGGATCTGTTTAAAAGATAGTCAGTGTGGGCTTCCCTGGTGGCGCAGTGGTTGAGAGTCCGCCTGCTGATGCAGGGGACACAGGTTCGTGACCCGGGCTGGGGGGATCCCACATGCCGCAGAGCGGCTGAGCCCGTGAGCCATGGCCGCTGCGCCTGCGCGTCCGGAGCCTGTGCTCCGCAACGGGAGAAGCCACAACACTGAGAGGGCCGCGTACCTCAAAAAAAAAAAAAAAAAAAAAAGATAATCAGTGTGCATTTATATAAATGGTGATCAGGGCTACCATTTAATTTGTGCTAGATCTCAAAAAACTGTGATCTTCTATAGCATATACCACCCTGAAATCCACTTTCAGGGGTTCTTCTGTGGATATACTTACAAGCAAAATTTAGACCAACTGAGTTCGTACCTAAAAAGCTTACCTTAGGTGGGAGGTTAAGTTGCACTGAAACTTTACAACACGTTGTCTGTGGAAGCAGAGAGTGAGAGAACAGAGAAATAAAAGGCCACTAAGGTATGTGTAATATAATACCCCAGTGTTCATTGCAGCACTATTTACAATAGCCAGACATGGAAGCAACCTAAATGTCCATCAAGAGGAATGGATAAAGATGTGGTACATATGATTCAGTATTAGAGAGACATTTACATTTGTTATTTCATTTAATCTTTGTGAATCATCTATCCTCCACAGATGAAGAAACTGAGCCTTGGAGAGACCCTGTGATACTCATAGAGGTGGAAGGAGCCAGGCCAGAGACTTGTAATCTGGCTTTATGTGTAAAATCTAGATACCTCATTAATTATCTCATTACATAAGTTTGCATTGGTTTATTTATTTGGGGGCCTGTTCGTGCCTGGGAATCTAAGTAGAGCAATATTAACAGGTATGTATACAAGCACCTAATAGAAGCAAAACAACAATAACAATAATTAAAAAAAGAACAAGTGGTAGTGATGTAAATCAAAGGAAAAGTACAGGGACTTCCCTGGTGGTGCAGTGGTTAAGAATCCACCTGATAATGTAGGGGACACAGGTTCGAGCCCTTGTCCAGGAAGATCCCACATGCTGCGGAGCAACTGAGCCTGCGCTCTAGAGCCCGCATGCCACAACTACTGAAGCCCACATGCCTAGAGGCCATGCTCTGCAACAAGAGAAGCCACTGCAATGAGAAGCCCATGCACCACAATGAAGAGCAGCCCCTGCTCACCACAACTAGAGAAAGCCCACACGTAGCAACGAAGACCCAACGCAGCCAAAAGTAAGTTAATTAATTAATTTAAAAAAATAAACAAAGGAAAAGTACAAAAGATAAATCAGGACAGAAGTATACCAGAGCTTTCACTCTGATGTATTATATTTAAATATACTAGTTGAATTTTGCAACACTTTCAAAAAATACCTATTCTAATTCAGGCAAACCTCAGTGTCCATGGCTACTAAAAATGTTTTCAGGGCTTCCCTGGTGGCACAGTGGTTGAGAGTCTGCCTGCCGATGCGGGGGACGCGGGTTCCTGCCCCGGTCCGGGAAGATCCCACGTGCCGCGGAGCGGCTGGGCCCGTGAGCCGTGGCCGCTGAGCCTGCGCGTCCGGAGCCTGCGCTCTGCAGCGGGAGGGGCCACAGCAGGGAGAGGCCCGCGTACCGCAAAAAAAAAAAAAAAAAAAAAAGTTTTCAAAGTAAAGTGCTAGACCTCAGAACTGTGATCTCTTGTATTCAACCTTGAATTCTACTTTTGTAGGAGTTCTTCTGTGATTTTAAATAGGATATAATTACAGGCAAAATCTAAGTTTTTGTGAGTGGAAAAAGTTACTGAAAAATACTTTTAGAGCAGCACTCTCCGATAGGGCTTTCTGCAACAGTGGACATGTTCTATATTTACATGGTCTCTATCTGGCTACTGAACACTTGAAAGGTGGCTAGTGGAACTGAGGAACGGATTTGCTAATCTTATTTAGTTGAACGAATTTCATTGAAATAGCCACATGTGGCAAGTGGATACCATATTGGACAGCGTAGGTCTAGAGCCTTGCAACTCAGTAAGTGATCTGAGGACCAGCAACACCACGATCTCCAGGGAGCCTGTTAGAAATGCAGAATCAGGGATCAGGGGGCTCTGAATCAGAATACGGATGAACAAGTTCTCCAGCTGATTCTAAGGCACTTTTAAAGTTTGAGAAAGAGCGATCTAACAGTATTGTCTGTGTTGCGCAGTTTCAAAATGTATTAGAGAAAACATCAGAATAAATCACAATATCCATTTTAAGGGTAAAGAGTCTGTGACTATATCTACTGAAGACAAAATATTTCTATCAACCTCACAAAGCTAGGCAATGAGTTGATTTCCAAATATCCAGATGTTTGGCATTATGTTTCCACAATATAAAGCCCCATCCACCTTTCATATGAAAATTTGCCTCCAGATGTCTGGCATCATATAGGTGCCAGTATGTCCTTCAGAACTGCTCATGACTAACTTGCTCACTGTACTCTTGTGAATTTCCACGATGATCTGCAAAGAGAAACAAGTGCTGTTTTCCCAAAATGTTTTCTGTTATAAGAGGCAATTAAACTCATTAAGGGAAAGTGGCCACCGAAGTGTAGTGTTGTGCTTCTCTGCTTTTGCCATTTCTTACACAACAGACCAGAAACCTCAACTCCCCAGAGAATAAGTATTAACACTGACTGAAAATGGAGAACAGATTATCTCCATCTATACTGCATCTTTTCCCTTAATGTATTAGTTTCGGGGTGTTTTAAACATAGGCAGCTGTAAAGTAGACAACTTGTAATATATTATCTCCAGCAGTCCATTGGCGAAGAAGAAATACTTCTATCCTGCTTTCATTAATCTGCTAACATAGATTGTTTATTCAGTTAGTTTATTTGACTTCGGAGGCATGAGAAACCAAGCCTGCTTCTAATAAAGTGGAACTCAGCAAGGAAGTTTCAAGCAGAGGAAGTTGGAAGGATGATGGTATACATGACTGGGAAGTGTCCATGTACCCTGGAGAAGAGTGAGCTGTGGGTCAGCTCATTGGAGGACTCAGTCATGGAGACGTGTTCACTGCATGTGTGCAGTCTCACACTCAGCTGACCTCCAGAGTTGCCTGCAAGTCTCGCTGTTTCCCTTTGGTCAACCTCTTCTCCCATTTGCCACAAGCAAATTCAGAGCTTTAACTCTCTCAAGCTCCCTTCCCCAGGATCACTGCTATCCTACTCTTTTTAGAAGCCAGTAAGTGAGAATTCCTAATTCTCCCACCCTTGTTTGGCTTCTTCCTTTTCCTTTCCTGCCCCTGTCATTACCATACTGGGTTCTCCTAGGAGCATTTCCTTAATAAATCACTTGCACATTAACCCTCTTCTCAAGGTCAGCTTCTAGGGACCACAAATTAACACAAACACAGTCACGGGCCTTTGCAAATGGTATTTCCTCTGCCAGAACACTCTTCCCCTCAATTTTTGTCCTTCAGATAGTTTCTTACCTTGCAAGTCTTAGTTAACATCATTTTATTATTAAGGCCTTCCCTGATCACCTTATTATCAAACACCCTATTTAAAAAATTTTTTTTCAACTTTTAAAAAATTATTTTTATTGGGATCAGAACAGTTAACATAGATCATAACAGATAGTTCAGTGTACAATACAGTGCTGTCATCTATGGGCCCGATGTTGTACAGTAGATCTCTAGAACTTACTCATCTTGCATAACTGAAACTTTATACCCACTGGTTAGCAACTCCCCATTTCCCCCTACCCCAGCCTCTGGCAACCACCATTCTACTCTCTGCTTCTATGAGTTTGACTATTTTAGATACCTCATGCAAGTGGAATAAATGCAATATTTATCCCACTTTCTGTGACTGGATTATTTCATTTAGTATAATGTCCTCAAGTTTCATCCATGTTATTGCATGTAGCAGGATTTTTAAACAATATGTGAGTTCCTCAAAAACTAAAAAATAGACTACCTTATGATCCAGCACTCCCACTTCTGGATATTTACCCAAAAGATCTGAAATCAGGCTCTCAAAGAGATATTAGTACTCCCCACAGCCACCGCAGTTGTATTCACACTAGCCAAGAGGTAGAAAAAACCTCAGTGTCCATTGATGAATGAAGGGATAAAGAAAGAGTAGTATATACATACAATAAAATATTATTCAACCTTATTTATTTTTATCATAGCTCTTGCCATAGGTTGTAATTACTTTTTGTCTCTTCATATTTTTTTAGTGAGAATCTCTCACACTAGACTGAATTTCCACGAGGGGAGGCATTATGCTGCTTTATTTGTAGCATCTTACGTAGAGTGGGCATTCAAATATCCACTGACTGGATAAATTAAAGACTTCTAGTTTTAAAGGAAAGAAACACAAGTTGAGTTCACAATTCCTACAGAAAATCACTGCATAAACCATAAAACTTTTTGATGCCTAATTATCCCCACAAAGCGTCTATCCCCATTCTCTGGTAGGCATAAAAAAACATAAGGTGTTTACATAAAGGTGATCATTTCAACATATGCTCATGTAAGTCTGCACTTTTGTATAATGAATATGCTATAGTAATGAAGTTTTCTCAATTATTTTCCATGTTAAACTTATCAGGTGGCTGATTTTCATATTTTAATATTTCCTATGTTTTTTGATTTTTTAATAGTAAAAATCTACAAATCTGTTGTGATGGGTTGCTTTTTCTCTCACATTATAATTTCAGGGGAAAGGGCAATTAATTACTGGTTCTAAATAAAGGGGAAAAAATGTAAGTTGTTTTGTAGATTCTTTTAATAAAGGAGTAAATAGTAAGTCAATGTTAAAATTTAGTGTCAGATAATGGCATATGTCATCTGTGTGTGCCTAAGAAAGCACCTTAGCTAGGAATTGTAAGAAGTAAATAACTAAACAGAAAATCGAAGGATAATGAAGTGTTCGCCACATAAACAATTTTTGGTAGCTTTCTAATACATAATTTATATTCATATGTATTTCAATAAACAATTTCTGCTTCTTGTGCCTTTCATAGAAGATGTATTGAATATGTTTCTACTGAATAAGATATTTTTCATTTCTAGTGAAGCCTAGTCTGTTCTTGTCTTTGGCCTGCCTCTCTTTTTTTCTTTTTTTCTTTTTTTTTATTCTTTTGAACACTCACTCTAGGCAACTAAGATTCTTAAAACTGTACTCAGAATTTCTAAATTTTTCCCCTAGTATCATATTTACCGTGAAAAGTTCATTGCTTATATCCATTTCTAGATCAGATTCATGTTATAGGTAGATTGATTCTAAGGATTAAATATAGTAGTTTTAAGTGCATCCTTCAAAACTACATCTATACAAGAACAAAGACATGTTGTACCAAAGACTTTTTAGATTCTCATTGTTTTCTACTTGCAATATCTGCATTGCAGCTCTTATCTACCCATTAACAAGAAACTTCTGGAAATGGATGTGGAAATTCTATACAAACATACTACATATGTTAAAGTACATATTATATATAGTAAATATATTATGTGTATACATACATACATATATACATATACACATATCAAGCTAAATTTTTAATAATGAACCAAATAATAATTGATGTTACAAGTGTCAATTTTTATACCTCAATGTAAGAGTTCATTTCCTTTGCTGATGCTAATCTAAGATAAAATAATATATTAAGATTTTAAATTTGATTAGAAAATACATTAGAAATTACCTCAAATGGATATATAATATCAAATTGCATTAAAGTCTTTGCTTTCCTAATTAGTTTATAACCATCAATTTTAGAAAATAAAGCTTATTAATAGTTGAATAACTTATTATTATAAATCCCAATGATACAAATTACCACACTGGATCAAATCAAATGATCCACCTAGCCTAGTATTGTAACTTACTCTAATTACTATCACAGCATTTGACCTATGATACCTACTCAATTGATATTAATTGAAGTGGTAAAATCTTACGTGGGGCACTAGTCAAAAACATTGTCCTTTATAAGATATATCAAGATTCTTTGGGTTGCAAGTAAACTGAACAGACTAAAATATGACTGAGATAGGCAGCGATTTATTAGACCAGATAATCTAAGTCAAGTAGAACTGGGTTTAATGAAATCATCAGGTCACTGACTTCTTTCATTTTTTGGTTCTGACTTCTTCCGTGATGTATCATTCTCAAACTTAATGTGGCAGAAAGATGGATAATAACACCTCTAGGCCTATAATATACTAGGTTCAAATCCAGAGAAGGAAGGAAGGAAGGAAGGAAGAAAGGGAGGGAAGGGAGGAACAGAAGAAGGAAAAGAAAACATGTCTTTTTTCCAACAGTCAAATCAAAACCATTAGCACTCAATCTATTTTATTTTCTACTCTCAGCCATGAAGGAGTAGCCCTCCTGCCAAAAACTACATAATTGGACAAAACATATGAAATAATTATAAGAGTTTCATTAGGGGGCAGTGCAGGATTATGATTTCTTAGAGAAGGGAAATCATTAGGGGGAGCCCCACAATTGCCCTAGCTTTTTGCGTGGTGACACTTTCTGGCCCATGGAATAGAGAATAAGGAAAGCCAACAGGGCACATTAGTATCCAGGAGGTGAGAAGACATAGAGATCAGAGTTTGAGGTTACTGAGGTGGCTGGGTTTTGTGGTGCAGTGTACTTCAGAGAAGGGAGCTCTGGAGAAAAGGAACTCCAGAAATCTGCAGAGGCTGCCCTTACAACTTTGGCTAACTACTAAGCCTTGAATGTTCAGGGTAAAATTCCACAAGACCAACCAAAGAATCATTACTGGTGAAAGAAATGCCACCGGAGAATGAACAACTTCTAGGACATCATGAGCTGAATAAATAATGAATTCACACATGCTTGGAAACATTTAGTTCCAAAGGCCAAAGGGAGAGACCTTCTTACGCACTCTGGACCTTCGGTAGAGATCCTAGAAATGTCACATCCTAGAAGCAGCAGGGCAATTTAGTCCAAAGAGAAAGGCTAGTCTGGATGAACTATAATAAAGAAAAAAAAAAGGTTTCAAAAGGATCAGGCTAATCTGCAAGTAAGTTTACTATACGCTGTAATAACATTCAACACTTCATTAAGGAAGACAATCCAGACATGATAATATAGAATCTATAATAACCAACATCAAATCAAAAGTTACTAGATATAAAAAGGACAGGAAAATATGACAACCAGGTAGAAAAATCAATCAATAAAAGCCAACTGTAAATGTCAGAGATGACAAAATTAGAACATAAGGGTTTTAAAATAATTGTTATAAATATATGCAAGGATTTAAAGTTAAATACTAACATAATAGAGAGAAAAATCACAAATAGCAATAGAGAAACATAAACTGTAACAAGGAATAGAATGGAAATTCTAAAATTTCACACTAAAATATCTGTAATGAAAATGTCATTGGATCAGCTTAACATCAAGTTTGATCGCAGAATAAAAAGTGGGTACATTTAAGTAAAAGAAAAAAGAAACTATCCAAACTTAGGAGGAGAAAACAGAGAGGCTGAAAGAAATTAGCAATGAAAACCAGGTTAAAAACCCATGTAATTGAAGTACTAGAGGAGAGGAGAAAAAGAGTTAAGGAATAAAACATATTTAAAAAAATAATACTTGAAAATGTTTTAGATATGATAAAAACTATAAACCCAAAAATCTTAATGAATGTAACTGGGATAATCACAAAGAATAATATACCAAACAAATTTTTGAAAATCAATAAGAAGGAAGAAAAACCTTTTTTTAACATTCACTAGATTGTTTTATTTTTTAGATTCCACATATAAGTGATATGATACAGTATTTGTCTAAAAATTAAAACAAACTAGTGAACATAACAAAAAAGAAATACACTCACAGATATAGACAACAAACTAGTGGTTATCAGTGGGGGGAGGGAAGGGGGAGGGTTAATATGGGGGGAGTGGGAGGTACAAACTACTATGTATAAAATAAATAAGCTACAAGCATATATTGTACAACACAGGGAATATGGCCAATATTTTGTAACTATAAATGGAGTATAACCTTTAAAGATTGTGAATCACTATGTTGTACACCTGAAACTTATATAATATTGTATATTTACTATACATCAATTAAAAGAAAACATGAAATCCAAAAAAAAAATCATAAAAGCAGACAGTGAATAAAAGACACATATCTTACAGGGGAACAACAGTAAGAAAACCAAAGACTTTTCCTCAGAGACAATGCAAGCTAGATGATAACAGAATGGCAACTTTACAGTGCTGAAAAAAAAAAAATTACTCTAAATATCTAAATTTGACAAAAAAATAAACACTTCAAATAAGAATAATTATCTAAACAAAAAACAAAACCATGGGTCACTGGCAGACGAACACAGTAAGAAATGCTAAAAGTAGGGATTTAGACAGAAGAGAAATAATTCCAGACAGAAGTCTGAGAAAACACAAAGAAATGAAAAGCACAAATAGATGGCTAAGTTGAAAGATAAATATTTTTCCCTGTAGTTTCTTAAGTTCTTTCAAAGCTAATTGGCTGTTGAGAGCAAAAATAACACTACCCTATGAGGTTTAAAACAAAATAAGAAGGAAAATGTATAATGTGATAAGACAAAAGATGGGAGGGGAGACATGGGAGAATATTATTAAAAAAGCAAAAACATGAACAGACAGTTCATAAAATAATATATATATATAACTGGTCACAAGAAATAGTGCTGAATATCATTAGTCATCAGGGATATGCAAATTAAAACCAGGAGATTTTATTACACTCACACTAGAATAGCTAAAATTAAAAAGAGTTTCACCACACCAAATGTTGGTGAGAATTGGGAGCATAAAATAACACAAACTCTTTGGAAATTTGTATGGCATCTTGTAAAGTAAATCATACACTTATCCTAGCAATTCCATTATGTGGCTCCCCAAGATAAAGGAAAACATATGTTCATAAAAATATTGTAAAGAATGCTCATACTAGTAGTTTATTTATAAAGGCCCCAAACAAGAAACAACTCAAATGTCCCTCAACAGAAGAAATAAAACATTTGTGATATATATTCAGCAAAAAAAGAAATAAATTGGCGAAACATGAAACACCATAGATGAAACTCAAAAATGTTATGCTGAGTAAAAGAAGACAGAGAGCAAAAACAATATGGTTTCATTTATTTGATGACCTAGAAATAGATTAACTATTATATGATGATCTAGATGACCTAGAAAGTTGTCAGAACTATTTAGAAAAGACAAAAACATTAACCTACTGATGAAATGTTAAACTGGTTGCCTCTTTTGGGGGCTTGGAATGGACTGACCAGAAAACACAAAAGGCATTTTTCTGGTTGATAAAAAAATTCTATATTTTGATAAGTGTATGAATTAAATGGTATATGTAACCTCCGCCTCCACTCTCTCCTCCTCCTTCTCATTCTTTTTTTCTCCTTCTTCTATAATAAGGAAGAACAAATTTGACTCCATATTGGATCTATTTCTTTTACTTTAATATTTGTATTCTGCTGCTTTTGCTACAAGTTAATCACTAAAGGTATGTTGCCTATAGCTTAAAGCATACAAAATGGCCCATTTCTAGGAACCTTGCCTCCTAAGCCTGAGCATTCAGCTAAAATACCTTTGTTTAGCTCACAGGAAACATCCTGACCAGGCCCACCTGTGAATGGCTGCAGGAAAAAGAAATTAACACATCTCCTCTGGAGTCTGGCCAGAACCAGGAATATTTGTGACAACTTCTCTCCTTTTTTACTTTACCTCCTCCTCACTTCCCCCTCTTTGTTCCATAAAAAAAAAACTAGCATCCAAACCCTGGGCAAATGTTTCTTTGGGACACTAGTCCACCTTCTTCTTGGTCTGCTGGCTTTCCAAGTAAAGCCGCTATTCCTTACCCCATCAACTCTCAATTTATTGGCCTATCATGCAGCGAGCAGTGTGAGCTTGGCCTGGGTAACATTTATTCTTTCTCTCTCTCACTCTTGCTCTCTTCCTTTCTTACAGTGAAGTAGGATAAGATGTTAATTATTGTTCCTGTTAATGTTTGACTTACTATTATGAGTAATATGCCAATTGTATCTACCTTTTCCTCAAGGTAATTTTAAAAGAATATAATATTTTAGGGCATAACTTTTAATTCATAGTAATCAAATTATGCATGTGTCTATTCCATGACTTATTTAACTCTTATAGTTCTGAATAGCTCTCCCTCTGTCATCTTTGTTTACCTAAGAAGAGCATTAGTTTTTGAAAATTGGGAAATCTTTTTAACGTTTTGCCTTTAATGCAATGAAGTATAAGGAGTATGAAATTTCCAATCATAAATGCTTACAAATATTGATTATAAACAATAAGTAATCATTTTACTTCTACAGAAAGAACAGTGTTATGCCTCTGTCAACTGTGCACTACTGGATAGGTCACTTCTGGTCCTTTTCTCCTTTGTTTTGTAAAATAAATATGTTTAACTAAAATATTTTTATGGCTCTAAACTTGTTATGAATGTTGTTCATTATAGCCTTATTTATATCTAAAGAATACAGTAATACAGAATTAGAAGTTATTTTATCAGCAGGTATATCACGCCCGACTTATCTTACTTGCTCTCAAAGCTCCTACTGGAGAGCTTACATTTTATGCTGTTGCTTTTGAAATTATGGGTCTTCCCTGCTAAACTATAAGCCCTATGAGAACAGGAACTGCATTTGTCTTATTAATCACTGTATCCCTGACATCTAGTACATTTTCTGGTTCACAGTATGTAGGTAAGAATAATACTTATTGCTATTACTAGCTTTTAAATTATGCCCTAATTTCTCAAAACTGTATGCGAGGCATTTTGCTAAGTGCTTTTAGAACTGCCATGTTTCACAGTTCCAGGAAACACTTATTTACATTTTATTCTATGTATTATATCGTCTACCTAAATAAAATATTCATGGTGACCCTTGGAGTCATTCAACACATTGGCCTTGATGAACGTTGTTCATCAAGAGCTTCATAGAGCTCTTGTTCATAGAGCTTCTCATTTAATCCTTAATATAAACTTATGAGTTAGATAGTAGTATTGCCTTTCACTGGAGAAGAAACTGAGGTGCAAACAGGTTAAGTAAGTGTCCATGATAATTCAATAACAAGTAGAACCAAAATGTGAACCCTGGTAGTCTGATTCTAGAACTCTTGGCTTCTACCTAATACTGCTTCCCTCATATATTGTTATGAATAAACAGATGCCTTTCACTTTTACCATCCTTAGGCATACATTATCCTTACCTACATTTAACCAATCTCATGCTTGTTTCATTTGCCCCACAACTCTCCATGTGTGTCTAGTTTCTAACTTTAGGCAGAAGAAAACACAGAAAAAATAACAATGTTACTTAATTATCTCAGGAATAGGTTTCTTAGCCAAGGGCTGAAGGGCAACTTTACAGATTTTTCAGAATTAATACCAATTTCATTTTCTACTTTTGAACGAGTTAGTTTCTCCCAACAGAACAATGACATGCCTGGCAGGGCTGCACCTCTTCAAGACTGTGCTTTTTCCTTTTAGCATAAGAGAAGGGGAGGATCAGGAATCTTATAGCAGTCCATTCTTGGAAACTTCCTTTCCACATTTTGTATACTGAAGAAATTCCAATAACCATCAAATTTCCAGATATTTCTCCAAACAAATTTCCTATTGAAAATATGCCAAGCTGGGCAATTTATTGACAGGGGAAATAGGGAAAAGAAAAATACACAATCTTCTTGTCAAAAAAGGACACATCAAGACAATAGAGCAATTTGTTCCTTTACAAACATACTAAAAAAAGTGAATTATAATAACGATATACGTTTCTACAGAAAGCATATTAGCACTCTAAAGAAATAGCTGGATTCTTCCTTTACATTCCATGTCTCATCCTGTGCAATGTCAAGAACAGAACAGGGCAGCATGAGGGAGCATAAAAAGATCCAGGGGAGTAGACACACGACTCACTTTTCCCATAAAATAGACTACTTTGTGGTAAGCGTTTTATTACAAATATTAGAGATACCAGATTGGATTGCAGCTGGACCAAGAGGTTTTTTGTTATTTTGTGTTTTTTTGGTTTGTTTTTTTTTTTTGCCTCAGGCTTAAATTAAAACTGGGAGGGAAACAGCTTCCACCATTCCACTCCTCTGGTCTTCATAAACTAAGAAGGGAAGAAGGAAGAAACATATTTGGAAGGATTACTTTAAAAACATCAAAAAGTTATGATGAATGGAACAAGAAGTTCGAAAAAGGAGAATATTTTTTCTCATAGAAGCATCGGGTGGAATCTAGTTAAGCAGAAATTAACAGTCTACAATCTTTTAAAGAGTAAAGTGTTCATTCATTCATTCAACCATTCAGTCAATATTTACTTAGCACCTGTACAAGGTAATGTGGATAGTATGGAAGTGGATGCCATGCTGTCTCTACTCAAACAACTCATTTTCTAGTGGAAATTTCTGTCTTTTAAAATAAATTTATTTATTTATTATTTTTGGCTGTGTTGGGTCTTTGCTTCTGTGCGAGAGCTTTCACCAGTTGCGGTGAGCGGGGGCCACTCTTCATTGCGGTGCACGGGCCTCTCACTATCGCGGCCTCTCTTGTTGCGGAGCACAGGCTCCAGACGCGCAGGCTCAGTAGTCGTGGCTCACGGGCCCAGTTGCTCCGCGGCATGTGGGATCCTCCCAGACCAGGGCTCGAACCCGTGTCCCCTGTATTAGCAGGCAGATTCTCAACCACTGCGCCACCAGGGAAGCCCTCTAGTGGCAATTTTTATGGACCAAGATTTTGAAAATGACAGCTATGACTATCTCATGTTCACAAATTCATTAATTTATATTTTGGCTTAATGCCCAAGAATAGTTATTGTAATGGAGTACAAAATGCCATTCTTACCTCTCAAAATATTATAATTACACATTATAATATTATAAACTTTGGGAAAATTATAAAATATTGACTTGTCCTGTGGTTATTGGTATAAGTAATATCTGATAGTATAAAAAGCTCTAAGATGTAAAGAAGAGAAGCCCTAGATCCACCTAGGATAATTAAAGAAGACTTCCTAAAACATTGTGAAAGGAAACTTGAATAGGCTCAGAATTTGAAATCATGTAAGGAAGGGCATGGAGAAGGTCCATGTTAGGACTCATTTCAGGCATAGAGTCACACAGTAGAATCAAGGGGATTTGAAGAATAACAAGTTGTCATAATTACCTCAAGAACATACTGTGTGTGTATCATTAACTGGAAAATATATTCTCTGAGCCCAGGTACAATTTCTGTCTTATTTCCTACTTAATTTCCAATAGCAGCACAATGCCTGGCATGGAATGCCAGGCTCAATAACAGTTTGGTGAATTATAATGAAGGTGATAATGAATAAGGACAAGCAAAATTTAATAACCTTTGAATTACAGGGAAGGGGAAAATTATGGTGAGCTATAAAAGCAAGATGTAGAATTTCAGACTTCATGTATTAATAGCAATAAAATAGACGAATGTCATGATATAATCAAAGTGAACCTTTTGGAATATTAGTCTGAAGTGATGTATAACTTACAACAATAGGGATGAGATTCTATAAGTAGATAAAGGAATATTGCCAACTACCATACTTTATCATTGTTACACAATGTTCTAGACTTTAAAGTCTAGAATTAATGAAAAATTAAAACCACACATTGAAGGTCTCCATTTACTTTTGTAATACCATAATTGGCCCAGGAAGTCCTTATATATTGGAAATTTTGTGAATGGCTGCAAATGTCCATTTCCTATGGAGAGAGGGTATATGTTTTGACAGATTCTCAAGGAAATTATTACCCCAAACAATTTAGGAACATCTGTGTAAATTAAACAAAACTTTAAAACAAAAGAAGATATGCCAGTGTGTAGAATGCCAGCTAGAATATTACTTCCACTATCAAAATTGCTTTTCCCTAACATAGACAAAATTATTTTCCTATATATTTAGATAGCTATTTGTTCATAACTTTATTATAAAAGTTATTACAATTTATTTTTAGTTGGTTCATGGAGATGCTATCTGCTAGCTTTTCCCATTATACTGAACTCTTGAAGAAAAGGAAGTTTGAGTTATTACCTAAACCCACTATCTAACACAGAGCTGGCTCCCAAATCCGTCTTTTTATTTAAGGTACTTCATTTAAGCAGCCAATATTTTTTAATGAACATTTTTATGACCTATTAAGAGTCACAGTACCTTGCTTCCATATGGATGCCATTCAGAATCTGTAGGGCATTTCCACTAAAGGAAACAAATTTTATCAACACTGTGGCCCATAAATAGCACCTTATCTGCCATGTATCATAGGAAAGAAAGCCCTTTCATCACATCTCTTATATTGTGATTTATCCAAACCTAACTAGGGTGGAATTGCTTTAGGGAAGACTTCATTCCATTTATAGTCTATGTTCTCAAAACTCTTTTTGTTTTAATCGTTATTCCACAACATCAGCATACTATCCTAGTAATTCTTGGATCCTGATTTTAGGTCTTGTTTGCTAGGCTCCTCTCTACTCAACCCTTCTGGTTTTATCCTAAGCTTCATTGCATTCTAGGTAAGATTGCCTATTTCCTTGGCTTCAGTTATTATCAATAAGCTGAACGTTCTCCAACCTATAGTCCTAACCTTAACCTTTTTCTTCAGTGCCAAGTTTCCACTGCTGCTTGATTGATCACTTTCTCCCAGAACTGCTCCTCTTCCAGTGTCCCTTGGCTCAATATTTCCTCCATGACACAGTATCTTATTGCAGCCAGACATGGGATTCACTCTTGAATTCTCCATCACCCACACCTCCCCCATTCAACAGGTCAAAATTCAATGTTGATTTTCCTCACAATGAGTTTGCTCCTTTTGTTTTACCACTAGCATCGCCTAAATCTTTTCCTTCAAGTTCTCCTTGCTCAGTGAATGTTATCACCAACTTTAGCCAAAACATTAGGAAACATCCTTAAACTTTTCTTTCTCTCTTATGTAACTAATTCTTATCAAATCCTATCAACTTTAGCTTTAGAATTTATTCTGAATTTGTTCAGTGATTTTCTTATCTGCTAATACCACCCTTAGCTAGAACACTACCATTTCTCCTCCCCTGCCAGCCAACACAATCCATTCTACGCACATTAGTCAAAATCTTCCCAAACAACTGAAAACAGCTACCTGTAGAAAGAGTAAAAAGGAAAACATTTCAAGCAGAAGAGACAGCATTTGTTAGGATCTAAACTGGCAAAAGTGTCAATGTGTTTTCAGAACAGAAGAAGGGAAAATGTTGTTGATGTGCACTGAGAAGTGGGGAAAATGACTCAACGTGAAGTGAGCAATGAAATGAGGGGCCAGTTTGTACAGAGCATTGTAGTATCATAATCTTATTTATTACCTTAAGACATCACTCTTGTTACCAGGAAGAAAATGGATTATGAATGAGGAAAGGGCAAGAAATTAAGTGGAATTAGTTAGCAGGTAAGAGATGATGATATCAAAGAAAAGGTTATGGATGTTGAAAAAAGGAAAAATGCCTGGAATTTAGATATACTTTGGAGAATAAACAGAGTTGTGGACTGAATATGAGGTGTTAGGGAACAACTGAGAATGACTACTAGAGTTCTGGCTTGAGCAACTGGGAGAATATTAGTGCCGATTATGGAAGCAGAGAAAGATTTCAGAGTGGGAACATTACAGATCAAAGTTCCAGGGCCAAACACATTAAAGTCGAGATACTATGAGACATTCAGTTGAAATGTCATAAAAGTGAAGAGTGAATAACTTTCCCTCTGATTTCCATAGCATCCTGGTACAATCCTATTACCAGGTAAACAGAAGAACTAAGAAATGTTCTGGTTAGGTTCTGAGCATATGCAGAGGTGACATGCAGAGCTTGGGGGTAATTATCAAGATGATATATAGCAATTATTAACAACCAAAATTTGAAACTCAAATTGCATTTCTTAGAAAAAAACCTTACAATTAAACAAAGAAAACTAATGCATGGTGAATGGTTTTAAGGTAACAATCTAGCAAGTGAAACTGACACAGTCAACTATAAGGCAAAACAAAATGATCATTCTAAAAAATATATATATATAAGGCTTCAGTTAGATAACATGTAAGGCCAATAATGTACCCAGTGTATTTCCTGATCTACCCCAGATACGGTCATAGCTCCTATTAGAACATGATAATGCTGATAATAACAAGAGGTTTCCAGCAAGGTTTAGGATTCTGAGGCCTATATAAGAACAAATGAGTTATTTATCTTAACTAACTGAAAATAATGTAAGCAATTTTGAAGGAGGGGTGAAGTATTACACTTGAGGGAATCTGGAGATCAGAATCAGTTAAATGATAACATCACACTTAGGAGAGGAGATGAAATCACAAACAGAAAAAATAAAATTAGAATCCAGAAAGAAGAAGAAATCATAGTGAATACTCTGTACAGATCACATGAACAGCAGTAGGACACTGGCTATTATAGCTTTGACACACACCTGCCTTCCGCCCCAGCAGTCATGGCCATTTGTGCGGCTACAGGAGGCTAGAAAACATAAAGCCTGTTCATAGTGATTTGGGAACATCCATTAACTGAATAATGCCCATACCCTTCCTCAAGCTCATTTCAAACGGATGTATTTTGGGGCTTCCCTGGCAGTCCAGTGGTTAAGACTCCGCGCTTCAACTGCCAAGGGGCACGGGTTCAATACCTGGTTGGCAACTAAGATCCTACATGCCAGGCGGTGTGGCATAAACAAACAAACAAACAAATAAATACTATTTAACAAAAAACAAAACCAAAGGGATGTATTTTGATCTGGGTTTATGTAGCACACAGGACTATGGTTCGTGGAGTTAAAGATTCTTTAAAATTACATGTAAGAGAGAAACAAAGGTTCTAATCTGGTAAAGCTGCAGGATGATGCCCTAAAATAATGAGATTAGTGTCAACTGGGAATCTTTTAAAAAACATGGGTATTGGGTTCCACCTATACGGAATCTGAGTAAAGCACCCTGAGACATACCACTATGGCTAAAAACTCCTTAAATGGATTAATGAAATAAAAGAAGAGTCTATGCAGATTTCTGGTCATTTAAGACATTTTGTCCTAATATAATTCAAACACCTTATAAAAAATGGTTGTATAAGAAAGAATTTTGAAGTGTTCTTTCTTGCCTGCACTGTGTACTATCTCCAGTTTTAGAATTAAATGTCTACAATCTTAACACATATTAACCCTGGAGGTTTGTTTTAACGTGCCAGCTGCATGATCTGGAGTATACTAGCCAGGTTAAGTGGGACCATAAATGAATAAACAGATTCTAAAACCCAGATTTGGGTTGTGAGCAAGGGATGAAGGAAAGGAAATTCTTTTCTTCTTCGTACTCTTCTTGCCTCCTTTTCCCAATGCTACATAGACAAGAAGTTGGAAATAGTGTAACGACCAAGAGGAACAGAAAAACCTAAGCAGAGGTGCAAAAACACAAATGAATATTGCTTTTATATTGAAGATACTGTTAAAAGACTGTGTAAAAAGGAGGGCTTCCTAAATCAACGTAAAAATTCAAATTATCGGGCTTCCCTGGTGGCACAGTGGTTGAGAGGCCGCCTGCCGATGCGGGGGACATGGGGTCGTGCCCCGGTCCAGGAAGATCCCACATGCCGTGGAGTGGCTAGGCCCGTGAGCCATGGCAGCTGAGCCCGCGCGTCCGGAGCCTATGCTCTGCAATGGGAGAGGCCACAACAGTGAGAGGCCCGCGTACCACAAAAAAAAAAAAAAAAAAAAAAAAAAAATTCAAATTATCAGATGGGTGGTTGACTTCTCAAAATGGATTACTGAAAAATAAATTTTAAGATTGAATCTACAGTTAAGTAATATAGAGTTAGCAGAATCTTCAGAGAGACTGATTATTTTACAAAGAGTAATGCACTATTGAGAGAGAAATGCCATTTCACTTTGTCAATCCAGAGCTGCAGGGAAGTTTCTTCTTTTAAAAAAAGAGAGGAATAAGCACCTATTGCTTTATATCTGCAGGTCACAAGTGTATGATCATGACCACAGATGTGCTGAAAGCTAAAAAAAAGTTGACAGATGACTTTTTTTCAACAGCCACATATGCACAGAAATGATTAAACAGAGTGTTACTAGACATATCTTCTCTATGGACAAAAGCTATATCCTTATATTCAAAAAAGTGATTGGGAAAATCTGAATAATTCTGCCAAAACAACATATTTATATAAAACACAGGCTAAATTACATAAAAGAGACCACTGGATCAACAGATAAAGTACCGAAGTTCTTGTTCCTAATTAAGCCACTAATTATATATACAAGACATTCAAACCCTGTGGCCTGGGGCACAATCTTCTCAACTAAAAAATAACCACTTCGGACCAAGCAACTTAAAAAATCTCATGCAACTGTAAAAGACAACAGGAGATTGCGAAAGGGAAGCATCATGGCCTTGTTGGCGAGGACACTAAGCCTATAGTCTTACCTCTACCACTGTTAACAATTTATCCCACTTTGAGCAAAACACACAAGCATGCATGCATGCATGCATTCATTCTTTCCACAGGTATGTGCAGTCGTGCGGTCGCCTGCTATGCCCTAGCAGTGTGTACACTGCAGTAGGGGAGAGATATTAACCAACAATTAAACAAGGTAATTACCAATTTGGACAAATTTTTAAAAAGGCAGTGAATGGAAGGGAGCACTTTGTGGGAAGCCTCTCTGAGGAGGTGAGATCTGAGGGAGAAGGAAAAGCCAGTCCACGGGCAAGCTAGGGGAAGAGCTTTCCATGCAGGGAGGACGGCAAGCGCTAAGATCCAGAGGGGGAAGGCTTGCCACATGCTGAACAAGAAAACCCTAACCTGGGCCTCAGTTTTTCTATGGAGTAAAATGGAAGAGGTGAGCTAGGTCAATGGCTTTTACCTAGGGAGAGTTCAGATAATACAGACTCCAAGGTCTCACCCCAAGGTATTGAATCAGAATTTTGGAAGGGAGGGCCAAAAGAGCTGTATGATTTGAAATCTCAAATTATCCTAATGTAGTAGAGTTACAAACTAAATGGCCTTAAATGTCCTTTTTTTATCTCCAATACTTTAGAGCCCTATAAATAATTATTTAATTCTCTATTTAAGCAAGAACACATAGATTGCATCCACGTTATTTTTTATATATATATATATATATAAAATATGACAAGGCACTAAAAAGAAAGAGAACCCAATGCTACAGAAAGCACAGAATAATGATTTATAAATTGTCTGGATCAATGTTTAATTGCAGGGGGAAAAAATCAAAGGAATCTAGGTATCTACTTGCCTACCACCCCAACTAGAAGGTAATCTTTCCAAGGGTATCCACAAGTCACACCTAGAAGAGTGCCTGGCACATGGTACTTCCTTTGTATGCGGCTGTTGAATAAAACATCACAATGTTGAACACAAATCATAGAAGAGTTAATCAATTTGCCCAGGTGCCCACAGTGTCAAGGGAGGGGGGATAGGGAGGAAGCACAAAGACACTCAAATCATCCAACTCCTTGTTCCTTTCCCTGTTTTGCAAACTGAATCCCAAAACTCAAAGAAAGTCAAGCTTATTTACTGGCATTAATGGCATGTTCAATATGGTCAATACATCATAGATCATCCAAGATTCAAAATGCACAAATAAAGCCTTAGAGAAAGGCTCTGGAACCAATATATTTATTTGAAGAGTTGATATTATACCTGGGATTTTGTAGGATTCTGAGTGAGGTAGTGGGGAAGAGGGGAGGCCAACAAGCATGGAGCAAAATCCTTGACTTCAGTGAACTGAAGCTAGTGAGTAAAAGCCATACTTTAGATGAAAAGACAGAATTTACACTCTGAAATTACATTGAGAAGAACATAATGTGTGTGGTATAGCAAATACCACAATTTCCATGTTTAGGAGAATGTGATTTAACAAATCATTGAAGATGTAGAATATGAGGTTGTGATTCATTATTTTAGGCAAGCAGTAAAGTTCTAGGTTAGTTTGAGCCTGAAGAGGAATACAACAGGGCTGCTCATGATGCTTTATGTTCGACCATTTGGAGTAGATAGCAGACATCTAGCTCATGCCAAAATGTCCTTTTTGTCCTGTCAAAAACCACTTGGAACGGACAAAATATGCTCATGGATGTTTTTGACAGGACCAAATTTCAAGGACCTCTTGGCATGGACCAAATATCTTATGGATGTTTTGGGCAGGACCAAATGTCTTACGAGGACATAAATATACTATAGCTAACTTCTTCATGTTCTACCTATCTTCGAATCATACGCTTCTCTTAAGTGTTCAACTGTGTATTCTTCATTCATTTCCCCCTCTTTTTCAAGACTAAAGTGTAACCTTTATTAAAAAAAGAAAGTTTCTAATGTGTCACGTGATCAATAGATAGAAGTACCTTCATTTTTTAAATTAGTCTGAGGCTATTTTCCTTTTACTGTTGTATAAACAGGGAATTGAAGGGTAAAATAGTTAAAACTTAATGCTATAGTGCTAATGTGGCTTTTAAATCACGTCAGCTGCAATCACTGCATTATAATTAACAATTTATTGAACCAGCAATAAAATGAACATCACATTACTTCTTAAAGCAGCAGAATAAAATGGCTAATAAATAGCATAAGCCAGACAAATTGCAGAGTAATAGAAATTTTCTTAAGATTTATGGTGTGCAGAAAGATGGATGTGCTATTAGTAGGAGCTCCAATACTTGACAAAATTCTTTTACAAAGACATTGTTGCCATGCATGTCAGAGTTCACAAGTCTAAGTGGTTTATCCAAATTTTAGCTCTCTGCTCTTACAGTGGAAAATAGTCATTACAAGGTTTTGAAACTGCAAGCAATGTGTACATTTGCCAACATTCAAACTGCTACTGCCAAAAAGATACTAAAATATTTTATAAACTGTCAAATAACAAGTCTGCTAGCTTAATCTGAGTCTATTTTATACTATACAGACTGTAAAAACTATTACATTAATTCGCTTCCTGCAAAACTTTCAAACAGCAGAGAACAGCCCAGTACAGGCTAAACAAAATAACTGATTTTTACCTTTTGAACCCTCTGACTAGGTCATACTTCTGTTGGGGAAGCAGCATTGTTTTCCTGAAATGCAATCACACCTCCCTTAACAATCAGCCATAATAAAGAAATCTATGAAACAAAATGAGATCACTTTGTGAGAAGCAGTCAAATTAGTCGTGCTCCATGTCTCACCATTACAAAGGAGAGATATTGATGGGGAAATAAGATATTTTCAGTGTTTCTGTTGATAATATAAATTGTGATGCTTTGCTTCTGACATGGAATACTAAGTTCATAATTTAGATTAAAAAATTAAATCTTTTATTTTGTGACAGTATGCAATAACAATTAGCAATACCTTTTAATGAATTTTTTTTAAGTTTTAATTTTAAAATTAGTAGTAGTAGTAATAGTAGCAGTTATGGCAGTAGTAAGCAGGTTCAACTTCCTACTAAAATGGGGAGAGAGTTGGCTCCTCAGATTTTTGTCACTAATTAGTTTATTCAATAATGAGAATCATTTTTTCATATATAAAGTGAAATAAATTTATCAAATATCCCAGATCAAAATCTAAATACTTAAAGTGAAATGTATAGTAATATTTGTACTAACTACTTGCTAAACATGACCCCTGTAGTTAAAAATTGCATAACACTTTCCAATAATGTGTTCTTAATATGTAACTGTAGGAGTTAATAAGACAAGAGGGTTGTTACCATCACAGAGGAAAATATAATACAAGGCTAAAATTAAACAGAAAAAAATCATTCCTACATTCAGAAAGATGCACTGAACTGTTAATATGATATCCCAAAGCTCCCATCCATTTCATATTTTTTCCAGTTAGATTTCTGAGAACAAAGGCTTACTGTTTGCCTTGTAACCTTTCTTGGTCCCTAGAACTATGGCATATATGAGGTGTTCACAAGATACTTCACTGAATGAATATTTGTTTTGTGAGACAATCCTCCTTGGGCTTCTCATACTTTGTCTTGTCTTATGAGCAGAGGCACTGAGTATCTTTGCTTCAAACTATTAGTACAGATAGTGGCTCCCTTAGGAGTGATGGGATGGCATGCTTACTATTCAACATAAAAGATAAAGTTCCCTAAGCTCAAGGTTCCTCTCCTGTATTACAACTGACTGTTCACCATACATCTGAGCCTTACCTTTTCCTGGGGAAATTTGGAATTAGGGAACATGTACAAGAAAATCCTGATGGTCTTGCTACTGCTATCACTTTGAGTAGTAAACTCTTTTTTTTTCCTTAACATTTTTATTGGAGTATAATTGCTTCACAATGGTGTGTTAACTTCTGCTTTAGAACAAAGTGAATCAGCTATACATATACATATATCCCCATGTCTCCTCCCTCTTGCGTCTCCCTCCCACCCTCCCTATCCCACCCCTCTAGGTGGTCACAAAGCACCAAGCTGATCTCCCTGTGCTATGCGGCTGCTTCCCACTAGCTATCTATTTTACATTTGGTAGTGTATATATGTCCTGCCACTCTCTCACTTCATCCCAGCTTACCCTTCCCCCTCCCCGTGTCCTCAAGTCCATTCTCCACATCTGCATCTTTATTCCTGTCCTGTCCTTAGTTTCTTCAGAACCATTTTTTTTTTAGATTCCATATATTTGTGTTAGCATACAGTATTTGTTTTTCTCTTTCTGACTTACTTCACTCTGTATGACAGACTCTAGGTCTATCTACCTCATTACAAATAACTCAATTTCGTTTCTTTTTATGGATGAGTAATATTCCATTGTATATATGTGCCACATCTTCTTTATCCATTTTTCTGTCAATGGACACTTAGGTTGCTTCCATGTCCTGGCTATTGTAAGTAGAGCTGCAATGAACATTGTGGTACATGACTCTTTTTGAATTATGGTTTTCTCAGGGTATATGTCCAGTAGTGGGATTGCTGGATTGTATGGTAGTTCTATTTTTAGAGTAAACTCTCTCTTGTCTCTGAATCAGGCATCTCATGTCGTTGGCCAGAAAGTTACAGCCTAAATGGCTAATTTGCAAGTAAGGTAAGAACCTCAAATCTTTCACAGTTGTTGACAATTTCAAGAGGAGACAGACTAAAACATTTTAATGCAAATTTGTCCTTACTTAAAGTCCCTGCCTTAAGGTCCTTAACTTGCTTACAATTGTAGGTTAGAAAAGTAAAGTATGCAAATGCAAATAACACAGAGCAAAGAGGAAAACACACCACATGAGACCTATAAATTCTGCACGATTATCAGAGGAGGAAAATATCACGTGTAGAGTGATCAGAGAAGCTTCAGAAAAGGGATGATATTTAAGGTCAAATTGAAAAGATGTGCAGGATTTTGAAAGGTGGATAGAAAGGAGGGAAAACAAAACGCCAGTCCCCTCTAAGGACACACATCTGAGAAGATTTCAAAGACGGGGGAATATGAAAAATGCTGGCAATGGCAGGGTGTCTCGTTGGCTGAAGACTGGTTAGCAACAATTAGGTAAGAGGTTTGGAAATACAGGTAAGCTGATGTATGTAAACTGCAAGAAGAGTTTAAACTGTTTTCAGTAAATTTTGCAAATAATTAATTTTCAAATATGACATGTATTATTACTTTTATTAATCTCCTAGAAGATTAGAGAAATATGTCTTGTTTAAGTACTACAATGCTAGGAAGTCAAGATTAAACTAATACCTTGTGTCTGAAGGCCCATTATTCTACAGTAGAAATCTTTATTTTTTCTTTTTTAACCACAAAACTTTGTGCTAAATAAAATGTTAGTAATTACCATAATAAAAACTAGTGTTTCTCTGATAGGAATAGGGAAATATGACAGATCCATACGTGGTCTTTTCTCTCCACCTCTGATCCTTCACCTCCCACATAACTTTTTGATCGCTGAGGTACTTATAGAGAAATTTGGGTTTTCAGTATACAATTTAAAGTCACTAGGATACATATTAGCATTTGACCCAGTATGTGGTTTTGGCCTAAGACATCATGTCACTAAACTCAGCACATAATATTCACACCAAAATACATCTTTTTAATCTTGTCCATGGCTACGTCTGCCCACTTCTACTAAGTAAATAAGGAAAGGCACAGCCAAACATAAGTGCATACATCCACACTAAAATATAACTCTTTTTCTGCTCACTTAAATATACTAACTAACCAAAACTAAAATAATTTCAAAGAATCTGAGAACTGATCATTGAAAGTACTTGGGATATCTCAAAGTAAACTGATGATGCCACATGTAGCTCCCCACAGTCTTGATCTATTTTTATTTAGTGCGTAACTGTCAATTTTTCAGCAGCTTTCAAGTAATATATGGATTTATTGATAACAATTAAACTCAAAATGCCAAACGCTAGAGAAATTCATTTCCCAAATTATTTGCTTCAACTATTTTGAAAAACAAAATGGCTACTGTGCCTCTTCCTAAAGACTTAAAGTGAATTTTGGCTTTGTGTTTTCATTCCTTATACTCTTAATTCAAGCACTATTATTTATTGTCTTCTATCAAACAACATTTGGTAGAGATTTTCTTTGCTAATTGGATTTATCACTTAAATTTCTGATGAACTTTCAAAGCCAGGATACTGGTGAGAAACTTACCAAATATAAACAAGTAAAGTCAAATATGAGGTGGTTAATAGGATTCTTCTTTTATATTGAAAAACAATTTTAATTATACAAAATGGAAGAGTGTGATCATAATCAAACCCAAAAATCTAATTCAATATTTACAAAATAATGAGCATGATGAATAATGATTCCTGCACCTCTAATAAAAACAATAGTAGCCCTAAAACATGTATTAGTATATTAACATGTATCAGATGTGCATCTTAAATTACTGTACTCCAAACCAAATTCAGTCATGATACTCCTTGAGGGAGGCTGGTACACTGATTTTGTAAATATTAATTTTGCTGCTAACCAAAAAGAAAGGTTGCCTATTTAGCTTGCCTAGACAAAGGACCTTGAAAAATGGAACGAAGTCCCCCTACACATAAATAAACACCCCCCACACACACACCCCTTCTAATAGATGGGACAGAACAGGACAAAGTGGTTTTTTCACTGACACCTGATGACCCTGATATTGCTGCTAGGCTTTTCAAGCAAAGATCAACTTCAGGTATTCCAAAATTTCTAAAAGCCCTACTTCCCCCTTCCCCAGAATAGAGCTACATTTTACCTCTCTGAGAGTGACCAATCATCCTTATTTGTCTGGGAATGAGGGCATTCCTGGAACACAGAACTTAACTACTAAAAGCAGGAAAGTCCTAGACAAACCAGAACTACTTTGTAGCACTACTTTTAAACATAGCCCAAGAGCAGCCTCTGGGGTACCTAATAAGGCCTAGAGATACTTGAATCATGCCAGGCATAATTTTCATCAATCACCATTTCTACTAAATATTCTGGAAAACTTTTATCTGTTTTCTGCATCCACTAATAAGTCCCTTGTTCAAGAATTCATTTATCAAAGATCTATTTCCTGGGAGGACCTTCAAGATAGTGGAGGAGTAAGACATGGAGATCACCTTCCTCCTCACAGATACATCAAAAATACATCTAGATGTGGGACAACTCCTACAGAACACCTACTGAATGCTGGCAGAAGAGCTCAGAATTCCCAAAAGGCAAGAAACTCCCCATGTACCTGGCTGTGTGGCTGACAGGGTCTTGGTGCTCTGGCTGGGTGTCAGGCCTGAGCCTCTGAGGAGGGAGAGCCGAGTTCAGGACATTGGACCAGCAGAGATCTCTTGGTCCCATGTAATATCTATGGGTGAGAGCTCTCCCAGAGATCTCCACCTCAATGTTAAGACCCAGCTCCACTCAACGAACAGCAAGCTCCAGTGCTGGACACCCCATGCCAAACAGCTAGCAAGACAGGAACACAACACCACCCATAAGCAGAGAGGCTGCCTAAAGTCATAATAAGTTCACAGACACATCAAAACATAACATCAGACGTGGTCCTGCCCCCCAGAAAGACAAGATCCAGGCTCATCCACCAGAACATAGGCACAAGTCCCCTCCACCAGGAAGCCTAAACAACCCACTGAACCAACCTTACCCAATGGGGGCAGATACCAAAAACAACGGGAACTACGAACTTGTAACCTGCAAAAAGGAGACCCCAAACACAGTAAGCTAAGCAAAATGAAATGACAGAGAAATATGCAGCAGATGAAGGATCAAGGTCAAAACCCAAGAGGCCAGACAAATGAAGAGGAAATAGGCAGTCTACCTGAAAAAGAATTCAGAGTAATAATAGTGAAGATGATACAAAATCTTGGAAATAGAATAGAGAAAAAGCAAGAAACATTTAACAAGGACCTAGAAGAACTAAAGAGCAAACAATGATGAACAACACAATAAATGAAATGAAAAATTATCTAGAAGGAATCAATAGCAGAAAAACTGAGGCACAAGAACGGATAAGCGACCTGGAAGGTAAAATAGTGGAAATAACTACCACAGAGCACAAAAAAGAAAAAAGAATGAAAAGAATGAGGACAGTCTCAGAGACTTTTGGGACAACATTAAATGCACCAACATTCGAATTATGGGGGTCCCAGAAGAAGAAGAGAAAAAAAAGGGACTGATAAAATATCTGAAGAGATTCTAGTTCAAAACTTCCCTAATATGGGAAAGGAAACAGTCAATCAAGTCCAGGAAGTGGAGAGTCCCATGCAGGATAAATCCAGGGAGAAACATGCCAAGACACATATTAATCAAACTATCAAAAATTAAATACAAAGAAAAAAATATGAAAAGTCTCAAGGGAAAAGCAACAAATAATACACAAGGGAATTCCCATAAGGTTAACAGCTGATCTTTCAGTAGAAACTCTGCAAGCCAGAAGGGAGTGGCAAGGAGATACTTAAAGTGATGAAAGGGAAAAACCTACAACCAAGATTACTTTACCCAGCAAGGATTTCATTCAGATTCTATAGAGAAATTAAAACCTTTACAGACAAGCAAAAGCTAAGAGAATTCAGCACCACCAAACCAGCTTTACAACAACTGCTAAAGGAACTTCTTTAGGCAGGAAACACAAGAGAAGGAAAAGACTTATAATAACAAACCCAAAACAATTAAGAAAATGGTCATAGGAACATACATCTCAATAATTACCTTAAATGTAAATGGATTAAATGCTCCAATCAAAAGACATAGAGTGGCTGAATGGATACAACAACAACACCGGTATATATGCTGTCTACAAGAGACCCACTTCAGACCTAGGGACACATACAGACTGAAAGTGAGGGGATGGAAAAAGGAATTCCATGCAAATGGAAATCAAAAGAAAGCTGGAGTAGCAATTCTCATATCAGACAAAATAGACTTTAAAATAAAGACTATTATATGAGACAAAGAAGGACACTACAAAATGATCAAGGGATCAATCCAAGAAGAAGATGTAAATTGTAAATTGTAAATATTTATGCACCCAACGTAAGAGCACCTCAACACATAAGGCAAATGCTAACAGCCATAAAAGGGGAAATCAACATTAACACAATCACAGTAGGGGACTTTAACACCCCACTTTCACCAATGGACAGATCATCCAAAATGAAAATAAAGAAACAAAAGCTTTAAATGAAATATTAAACAAGATGGACTTAATTGATATTTATAGGACATTCCATCCAAAAACAACCAAATACACTTTCTTCTCAAGTGCTCATGGAACATTCTTTAGGATAGATCATATCATGGGTCACAAATCAAGCCCTGGTAAATTTAAGAAAATTGAAATTGTATCAAGTATCTTTTCCGACCACAACGCTATGAGACTAGATATCAATTACAGGGGAAAAAAGGTAAAAAATACCAACACATGGAGGCTAAACAATACACTACTAAATAACCAAGAGATCACTGAAGAACCCAAAGAGGAAATCAAAAAATACCTAGAAACAAATGACAATGAAAACACGATGACCCAACACCTATAGGATGCAGCAAAACCAGTTCTTAGAGGGAAATATATAGTAATACAATCCTACATCAAGAAACAAGAAAAGTCTCAAATAAACAATCTTACCTTACACCTAAAGCATTTAGAGAAAGAAGAACAAAAAAACAAAACACCAAAGTTAGCGGAAGGAAAGAAATCATAGAAATCAGATCGGAAATAAATGTAAAAGAAATGAAGGAAATGATAGCAAAGATCAGTAAAGCTAAAAGCTGGTTCTTTCAGAAGATAAACAAAACTGATAAACCACTAGCGAGACCTACCAAGAAAAACAGGGAAAAGATTAAAATCAACAGAATTACCAGTGAAAAAGGAGAAGTAACAACTGACACTGCAGAAATACAAAGAATCATGAGAGATTACTACAAGCAAGTATATGCCAATAAAATGGACAACCTGGAAGAAATGGACAAATAATCAGAAAAGCACAACCTTCTGAGACTGAACCATGAAGAAATAGAAAATATAAACAGACAAATCACAAGTACTGAAATTGAGAGTGTGATTAAAAATCTTCCAACAAACAAAGCCCAGGACCAGACGGTTTCACAGGTGAATTCTATCAAACATTTAGAGAAGAGCTAACATCTATCCTTCTCAAACCTTCCAAAATATAGCAGAGGGAGGAACACTCCCAAATCATTCCACGAGGCCACCATCACCCTGATACCAAAAGCAAAGATGTCACAAAGAAAGAAAACTATAGGCCAATACCACTGATGAACATAGATGCAAAATTCCTCAACAAAATATTAGCAAACAGAATCCAACAGCACATTAAAAGGATCATAATCAAGTGGGGTTTATGTTAGAAATGTAAAGATTCTTCAATATACACAAACCAATCATGTGATATACCATATTAACCAACTGAAAGGTAAAAACCATATGATAATCTCAATAGATGCAGAAAAGCTTTCGACAAAATTCAACATCCATTTATGATAAAAACTCTCCAGAAAGCAGGCATAGAGGGAACTTACCTCAACATAATAAAGGCCATATATGACAAACCCACAGCCAACATCATTCTCAGTGTTGAAAAACTGAAACCATTTCCACTAAGATCAGGAACAAGACAAGGTTGCCCACTCTCACCACTGTTATTCAACAGACTTTTGGAAGTTTTAGCCACAGCAATCAGAGAAGAAAAAGAAATAAAAGGAATCCAAAACGGAAAAGAAGTAAAACGGTCACTGTTTGCAGATGACATGATACTATACATAGAGAATCCTAAAGACGCTACCAGAAAACTACTAGAGCTAATCAATCAATTTGGTAAGGTAGAAGGATACAAAATTAATGCAGAGAAATCTTTTGCATTCCTATACACTAATGATGAAAAATCTGAAAGAGAAATTAAGGAAACACTCCCATTTAACATTGCAACAAAAAGAATAAAATACCTAGGAATAAAACTACCTAAGGAGACAAAAGACCTGTGTGCAGAAAACTATAAGACACTGATGAAAGAAATTAAAGATGATACATACAGATGGAGAGATATACCATGTTCTTGGATTGGAAGAATCAACACCGTGAAAATGACTATACTACCCAAAGCAATCTACAGATTCAATGCAATCCATATCAAACTACCAATGGCATCTTCACAGAACTAGAAAAAAAAATTCAGTTTGTATGGAAACACAAAAGACCCCAAAGCAATCTTAAGAAAAACAGAGCTGGAGGAATCAGACTCCCTGACTTCAGAGTATATGACAAGGCTACAGTAATCAAGACAGTATGGTACTGGCACAAAAACAAACATATAGATCAGTGGAACATGACAGAAAGCCCAGAGATTAACCCATGCACATATGGTCACCTTATCTTTGGTAAGAAGGCAAGACTATACAATGGAGAAAAGACAGCCTCTTCAGTAAGTGGTGCTGGGAAAATTGGACAGCTACATATAAAAGAATGAAAATAGAACACTCTCTAACACCATACACAAAGATAAACTCAAAATGGATTAAAGACCTAAATGTAAGGCCAGACACTATCAAACTCTTAGAGGAAAACATAGGCAGAACACTCTATGACATAAATCACAGCAAGATCCTTTTTGACCCACTTCCTAGGGAAATGGAAATAAACACAAAAATAAACAAATAGGACCTAATGTAACTTAAAAGCTTTTGCACAGCAAAGGAAGCCATAAACAAGATGAAAAGACAACCCTCAGAATGGGAAAAAATATTTGCAAATGAAGCAACTGACAATGGATTAATCTCCAAAGTATCAAGCAGCTCATGCAGCTCAATATCAAAAAAGCAAACAACCCAATCCAAAAATGGGCAGAAAACCTAAATAGACATTTCTCCAAAGAAGATATACAGACTGCCAACAAACACATGAAAGGATGCTCAACATCACTAATCATTAGAGAAATGCAAATCAAAACTAAAATGAGGTATCACTTCACACCAGTCAGAATGGCCATCATCAAAAACTCTACAAACAATAAATGCTGGAGAGGGTGTGGAGAAAAGGGAACCCTCTTGCACTGTTGGTGGGAATGTAAATTGATACAGCCACTATGGAGAACAGTATGGAGGTTCCTTAAAAAACTAAAAATAGAACTACCATATGATGCAGCAGTCCCACTACTGGGCATATACCCTGAGAAAACCATAATTCAAAAAGAGTCATGTATCACAATGTTCATTGCAGCTCTATTTACAATAGCCAGTACATGGAAGCAACCTAAGTGTCCATTGACAGATGAATGGATAAAGAAGATGTGGCACATATATACAATGGAATATTACTCAGCCATAAAATCAAATGAAACTGAGTTATTTGTAGTGAGGTGGATGGACCTAGAGTCTGTCATACAGAGTAAAGTAAGTCAGAAAGAGAAAAAAACACCATATGCTAACACACATATATGGAATTTAAAAAAGAAAATGGTTCTGAAGAACCTAGGGGCAGGACAGGAATAAAGACACAGACGTAGAGAAGGGACTTGAGGGCACAGGGAGGGGGATGGGTAAGCTGGGATGAAGTGAGAGAGTGGCATGGACATATATACACTACCAAATGTAAAATAGATAGCTAGTGGGAAGCAGCTGCATAGCACAGGGAGACCAGCTCGGAGCTTTGTGACCACCTAGAGGGGTGGGATAGGGAGGGTGGGAGGGAGACGCAAGAGGGAGGGGATATGAGGTATATGTATACATATAGCTGATTCACTTGGTTATACAACAGAAACTAACACAACAATGTAAAGCAATTACATTCCAATAAAGGTGTTAAAAAATAGTAAAAAAAAAAAAATAGAAAAAAAATAGTAAAATAAAAAATAGTAAAAAATATATATATATAAATTAAAAAAATAAAAGATCTATTTCCCTGTCTTCGTGGATCCTCCTACTTCCAGCTTTCATTTTGCCCAAGCTGGTCCTTTTATGTCTTTCTTCCCAGCTTCTAGGAGCTTTCTTGCCATTTGCAAAAAGTCTATACATAGGAAAGCATCTAACAGACTCATTCATAGTAAGGTATGTCTGCTCACAATCTAATACATTTCCCAGCAAACACTGAATTTTAAGAGGGAAAACCTGTTACATGGATAAACACTGAAACGCCAACTATCTAACTTCACATATAAGAAAATCAAGTTCGCCACGCTCTCTCTTTATTCCCCTGTCCTGACTTTATCAAATATTCTTATATCAAGGCCTCCTGATTTCCCTATGTAGTGGTTCATTTATATCCCAGTCATCAGGCCAATCCAGGCTTTGGTGCTACTGTTTAAAGCAGACTCAAAGTCCATTCCTCATGCTTAATCCCCAATACAGCAAGGTTTATTGTTTTGTCCTCCTTCCTGTTAGGCTGACCCTATTGTGATGCCCCATTGCAGACCTTTGCTGTCCTACCTAGTGCTCTAAACTGACAATCGACAAATCATACTCATTTGCCTTTTTGGAATTCTGCTGAGGAGCTATCTGTGCCTATGTGCTGAAGCCCAGTTCATAGGACTATTACCCACAGCATATTCATTTTCTCATAACTGATATATTCTTTTCAAAGAATACACATCTGCCTCATGTTAGTATTCTTTGATCTGAATCTGACCCAAAATTCCAGGCCCACATTTTCAAACTTGGGTTTTGTGTACATACTAAAGAAAAATGCTGAATATCAGGTTCCTGGTGCTCTTAAATACCACACACCTGTACCACCAAATCATGTTTAAGAAACCTATTGTATCATCTTGAACTATTTGGACCAACCAATTGTTAGAGTTGTAAAAATTCTGGAGTTTTATTAGTCACTGATTAAGGTGTTTGAATGATGAGCTAAACTTCCATTACTCAGATGTGGATCCATTCAACTATCCAATTCCAGAAGTATACATGGTACAAAGATGAAAGAAACATTACCTGGTCTATGTCAATAACTCACATTTCTGTGCCCATGCAGACATCACTAATCAATCACAGGACACTCAACTGCTGGGTTTAGATAAGGTCTTAGAGTCCTTTTGTCCACATCTCTCCAGGCAGCCACTACAAATCAACTAAACTTGGCAGCTAAGACAAAACCTATCTGCCATTCTTAATCTAGTGGCATGCTTCACTTTTCTAATGACCTACCCTACTGTGAATAAATCATAATGCCAGGCCAGTGGCTTTAACAGCTCCCCCCATGATACTCTGAGGATGGAGATATTTCTCCAAAAGCTGCATGCCTACCCCTTTATGAATTCAAAAATTTTTCTAAGCTCTCTCTTCCACCATTCACTTTTAATCATCTAATTTACCCAGTGTCACAGTTTTCTAACCAATTAGGCTTTACCCAGATTGCCTTTTCTGCCAATTCCATCAGAAGGAGAAATCACCTAGAAAATCTACCCAGATACAAATTTGACGTTTCCTCAAGCCCACCTCTTGGATTTCTCCTTTAGCTTCTTACTCTATAGAACAGAAGCAAGTAGCAGCTTTCCACCAAGCCTGACACAGACTCCAGGGGAAAAACACTAACTCAGTTGCTAATGACCATGAATAAGAGAGATCAGATGAATGCCAGAATAGGACAAAGGATATAGGCCAAACTGGTACTACATAGGTGCCACATTTACCTACTAACTACATAGGTGCCACATTTACCTACTAATGAGGCTGATATTGATGCCTCTCACTAAAAGCCTTAATTTACAAAGCAGGTTGGATCACTTGGTGTGTGTGTGTGTGTATGTATGTGCACTTATTTATATTACAAAATTAAGTATTCTAAAACTCCTTGTACTAAAATCACAGTTTGATTTATACATCATTATGGATTAAATATACATATACTACATGAAGTAAAATACCAATGACATGTCAAAATAATTATGCATATTTGTGAACAAGTATCCCTCTTCTGCATCTGTGTAGCTGAAAAGAATGATGTGAAGCTATCATTTCCAAAAGGATTCATGAATGTTCAGTAGTTTCAGTCAAGAGTTTTAAATTTATGTTTAAGCTAACAAGCTCCCCAGTGCTTTTTATTTAAAAAACATTTCCTGCTGTATATTTGAGTTCTGTGATCCAGGTTGATCTGTCTCCTGAGACCCTCATAATACACTTCGTATGTGTGGTTCTACTGACCAGTTCGTCTCCCATTAATAGCTCCTTTCACAAGTCTAGTCCAACTAGCATCCATTTTTACTGGATATATTTCAAAACCCAACAGATAATAAATCTTTCCTCCATTGTATTAAATAATAAGTATGATTCATAAGTGATTCTGATGAACCTTCTAGACATATCTTTAGGGAAATTACAAGTCAGTCTAATATCCATTCCAAAGGTGACTAGTATGACTGGCTGGTAGACTTTCATTTTTGTCTTAAGTTTAATAAATCATTTGCTAAGCATTCTTCCTGACAACCTCCTAACATACACAGACACACAAAGAGGGAGAGGTCTTTAAAATTTCCTTTCCTCTTTTTGTGTTAAGCTGTCTATCATCAAATGGTGTGAGGCCTAGGTAAAAAAAAGCCTCAGGAATTGTTATGGTTCTGTGTGAACGCTGAGAAAACTTGTATAAGCAAAAACTGTTGCTGCTGTGAGTTAGCAAGTGACTTTGGTATTCTTCAGACTTATATTAGGTCGATAGGACCCAAGTACACCAGGAAGCCAGATGTGCTGAGATGATCAAGAAGATGAGGCAATGAGGAACTTCCCATGTAGCTTTCAAATAGTGGAGCCCTATAACCTCCTGAATCCAGAAGCTAATAAGTGCCACAGAGAAATCTAATCCAGATGAAAATGGTATATCTACCTTTTTATCATTATATTTTACTACCTTTAGATGGCATATTTGAAAACAGGATGAGAACACAGGAAAGGAGATACATTTCAGTTTGGGATTCCTTCTGGAATGTTCCTGCATTTTAAGCAAAAATATCCAAGGCAAACATGTGGCAAGTTTACCAGATGGGTGCATTTTTAAGACTGCAAGCATAATTAGTTATTCCAAATCATCTGCCTAACTGATTGGCAACAGGATATGGTTGAAAGCTCAATGAGAACTGAAGCAGAAGTTTGGATCTGTTTGGAAGACTATGTGTTTTAGGTCAGACTGACCACTATTTGACTCTCAAGTCTGCATTTTTTTTTCTTTTTTTCCTTAACTGTGTAAATATAACATAAGCATCATTTTTTTTTCATCGATAAATATCAGAATTAAATGTGATGATGTGAGTTGTGTCCAGCTCTCTACCTGGAATATTTCAGGCTCACTACAAATGTTAGTTTCCTCTTTTCTCTTACTCATGTCTCATCTTCTATAAACCACTTCATTGCTCTGGGCCCATTTATTTATCTAAAAAAAGCAAGGCTTAATTTGGATGACCTCAAGTTATTCCCATATTTGAAATTCTATGATTCTATGCTATACAACTTTGGATAGATGTGGTTCATCTAAGCAGTGGTTGTATCAGGCAAATAAAACCAATGTGTTGTGAAAGACAATGAGGAATGATGAACTAAAGAATACACAGATTTGCCTAAAAACAGTAAAAATTTTAAAACTTTAAAATGGGGTATCTGCCAAACAGAACTTACTCTTGGGTCAAGCATAAATTTTGGGGTCAAAGGTTTCCAATGTTGAATCTAAAGCTTTTAATATCGATCTCTATCATCCTATCAGCATCTCAGGTTGTTGACAGGACTGATAGAGAGTGGACCAATTCGCAATTTACAGTCAAACTAATTAGTTACTGTAAGAATTTTTCATGAAAGTTGGTATCTCTGGAAAAATATACTTTTGAAACTACCCAGATCAGCCCAGAAAAGATAGGAGAGCTGGGAAGACCAAATCAGAACAGAACCAAGCAGAGTGTTTGTTTCTAGCTATACTGTGCTTTGGCTGTGAAGAAATGACCTCTCTGCATTCTACTGAGAATCATGGCTTTATGGCTGACGTGTTTTTTCCCTCCTCTCTGCCATGAATATGTCTGAGAAACTGCAGAATAAAAATGCAAAATAACAACTATATTTAGATACACTCCCACACAGACTCTAAAGCTTAATATTTCACTGAACACCACATAGAAAGACTGAATTAATATCCATAACTCTTCCACATCATTCATGCTTCAAAGTTCTGTTGTTATAGATTTCTTTGGCCTATACAGTTGCAAAATTAGCTAATGACAGTAATCTTTCTTTAACATTCAACTGTACTTCTTAAGAAAAAAAATGCATTAGATTTATTTCTCTTTTGACTCTGTATATTCACAGAATTTTCATTGATGTTGCAATAAATGCCAAATTTCTATCAAATAAAAACTAAACATGAGTGATTTTTGGAACAATTATTTATAATTCAATTCTAAGTATCATAAGATAATCATAAGATCAAAATCATTTATGATCTAGTCTATTCTCAACTCTATAACTAACTAGTTAGATCATATTGCACAAATCATTTAACTTCTCTGACACTCATTTATTCTCTGTAAAATGCGGGGTTGGTGAAAGTGACTTTGAAGTTTATTCTGATTCTCACACTTTGTGATTCTTAATGGAACATATCTCCAAACTGATCATCGAACAGAGCTCCCAAATTATCAGAGACTGCAACCAGACAAAATTGAGGAAGGCTAATGCATCTATAGCACAAGAACTTGACCCCTTATAGCTCTGCATCTTTATGTCATGCAAATATTAGACTATTTCTTTTTATGTGAAACAAGAAGCAGAAATATTGAAATATAGCTTAAATTGGAAAAAGTAAATTTCTATAAGAATATGCATTAAATGTTATCAGAGATTATCAATGGGTAAAGGTACAAAATAGTTTCCCCCCCCTCATCTTTAAATATCAATTAAAAAATTATTTAGCTTTGACTACCAAAATTAGTCTCAAGTCTGGGGAATGTTTAGAGAAATGTCATTAATGATAGGCCCTACATTATCATACAAATAGAATAAAATCTAAATTCTTATAAATTAAGTCATATTTCTTAAAATCATCTTATTATTCTATATTTTTTAAGTTAATGTGAAACAACAGTAAAAAACAAACAACTTTGAGCAAACTCTTTCCTACATTGTCCTGAGGTCAAATTTCTAGGAAGGAATGAAACAGACTCTAAAATTCTAGCAACACTAAGGAGTATTCTAGAACTGCTAAACAAATCTCTATGTGGAATTTTATGTTTTTTGTAATTAAGGTATTGTTTTAAATACATACCAGTGTTTGAACATCAATGTTTTCTTATTGAATCAGATCCTACTTTAGATATGTAAACAAAACTCTGTCATTTCAAGGAACCACATTCATGCATTCACTGATTCATTTAATAAGCACTTACTGAGCACTGTTACCCTTCACAGCATTGGGTGTGATAATATCCATGAGCTCTCTTAAATTACTGCTCATGAGATTTATAATGTTTTACAAGGACAGTGCCCTGACAGTGCCCAAACAGCAGTTCATTCTTCCCGAAGAATGATGTTTAAATGACCCTCCCTTTGCCACAGCTCAGAGGAGAATTCTGATAAATGGCAAAGAGAATAGAGTAGCAAACAGTGATGTGTCTTGGGAGAAAAAGAGACAGAGAGCCAAAACAGTTCTCAATTTTCTCTTATTTGTAATGGAGGAAGTCACAATTTTGCACAGAATATTAAAAGAAAGGAAATGTGGCATAGAAATCAACCTATTAAAGACCTAATAATAAAAGACTGTTCTTTGAGCAAGTGCATAAGCAAAGCCTAGGGCATTTTCTCAATTAGTAATAAGGCTCTTAATGCAAGAAGCAGGTATTGCAGCCCAGATGCTACAGAATGGCATAAAACAAAAGATCACTTAGATTTTACCCTGACATACTCTTTTTTTGTCTTAGATGATCTTTAGTGATGAGAAAGTGAGAATTTATAACAAAACAAAAATGAATGACTATATATAAATACAAATTGAAGGAGAGTTTAGGGTCCATTTTTTTCAATATATAATTTTGTCAACCTCATAAAGTTCCATTTTATAGCAACTGTCATGACCTTATAGGCTCATTGGAAGCAACTTTTTGATTATTATACTCAAGATTTTGGTGCCAGGAATGGGTATATAGATAGGTAGTACTTCTTACTGAATCCTACAAGTTGGGAAGGAACATGATAGATTAAGATAACATTTTATGGCATTTGGATGGATGATGCAAGAAGGCCTAAGCCCTATTCTTCCAATCAATCCTCCTAAATGGAAGTTACTGCTAGGGCTATACACTTAAAAAATCATAGCAAAATGATAGAGATATTTTTATTTTATTATTAGCCTGGTCAAGGCCTGATGATCATGATTCACCAATTGTCCCAAAACCCAAACAAGACTCCCTCTCTCAATTTACTTAACCAACTTCATAAAGGAAGCAAGAGAAAGAAAAGGGCAGCATGTAAGTGTGTGACCCTTTGGAATATATTGATTCTACCTACTGGTTACCATGGTCTAATTGATATCTTGCAATGTCATTCTCCTCTGGGGACTGGCATGGACAAAGGAGTTGAATTCTTTCTTTCTCTTACTGCTTTAAAGAGATATATTTGGGTATAGATATACTTTAACTGGTATTCTGCTAGATAGCAAAATTATACAAAATCACACATTGTGATTTCCTGCTCACGTTCTGGTCAATTTTGAAAATCTAGTGAAGCTATTATTACTCCACTTTATTAAAATTCCTTGTATATTTTATAATACATAAGAGCAGGAAGTGCATGTTCAAATGACCAGACAAGTAACATAAGTGTGTAAGAAAACAGGGAATGAGAGGTCTGGGGAAAGCTTGCCAATTTTCTGCCATATTCAAAGAGGACACATATTACTCAGCTTCAGCCAATTGCTGTCATGTGAAAATGCTAACTATTTTCATACCTTTTCATTTTTAAGAGAATCTAGAAATCAACATATTTTATATAAAAATTCCATATTTACAAACATGAACTTATTCAAATTAAAAATAAACACTATGCATGCCAAACAGAACTGTAATCCACATATTTAATTTTAGAGTTAGATTACAGATGATGTTTAAAAACTATATAGTGAATTAATGACAGTATGTTCTATGGATTCTTACTAAACAAGATATATTAAATAGAAGAAGAAATTAAAATAACTGGATCATATGACTTTCTCTGAGTTATCATCAAAGAATTATACTCATGATGATGATATTATAATTTAGATAAATATGTTTGAGTGTTTTGCACTAGTTTAACAAGTCAGCTTAATTCTGTAGTTCCTATAAGCACATTCAGGTAATATTATAAAGGTGGCTAATGTTTGACCACAAAACCTGTGAATTCAGTAAATTATTGATAATATGTCTGGACTAGATATTTTTATACGCTCAGTCTAACCATGTTCTCTGCAACAGAGAATCCCAAATGTTGGTCCTTGAATCAATACTGGAATAGGTATAATGAATTACCTGGAAAACTATGAAATATATACATTCTCAGGCTCCATGTTGAGTAAATCTGATAGTATATTGGGAAGTTCTGTTTTTCTTTGTTTTGTTTTGTATAAAGTTCCCATGTGAGTCTGATGGGAGCCATAATTAGGATTCATAGTTTTAGAAGAAATATAAGACATCTGCCATGAACTCACAGACCTGATGCCTCCACAGAAAATATGAAGTGAACACATATTAAAACATTAGGACAAATACAAGCTATAGTGTCACATTATATTACCATATTTAGCATAGACAATACTTAGGAATTCAGAGTGAGGTCACTATGATCAGGAATGTCTGCTTGGACTACATGGAAGTGGGGTGGATTTTTGCATGGTTTGAATGTGGGTATGTGAGGTGAGAGTGAAAGAAATTTTCATGTTACAGAAACATGTCTGAGAGTCTCTGAGCATAAATGGATATTAGTATGTTAATAAGGTAGTAAGAAAATCAATCCAGGTGAAGAAGGAAATCTTGTTTGATAGTTTAGAGACTTTGAAATTCAGAAAGTGGTTTAATTATATTAAAAAAAAAAAGAAAAGAAAAATAAATAACAGGCCAAAATGGAGTTACCTGTGCGAAGTGCAACATCAGCAAATCAAGGCTTAATACATGACCTAATTTGCAGTTTTGGGCCCCCCCAAGAATGTGAATCTGAAATTACCTGCGCAGCACTAGTGAGGTAATCTGTCTGACAGACCCCGCCTTCCCCACAAAGGAACGTGACCTTGCCTGAAACAATCCATTCTTTGCTAAAATAACTTCCTTGCTCTGCCTCCTTCTGCCTATAAAAGTCTGCCATTTTATACAGCTCCTTGAAGCTCCTTTCTATATGCCAGGTGGGATGCTGCCCCATTCATGAATCATTGAATAAAGCCAAATAGATCTTCAGATTTACTCAGTGAATTTTGTTTTTGTAGACCGAGGTAGTATTTGAGGACAATGAAATTGGCCAGCTTATCAGGACAGATTCCAGGGTGTAAAGCACAGGATCATGAACATGTAGATTAAAGGAAAATAATTTAGAAAAAGGAAAGTAGAAGAAGTTTGGTTCAATTTTCAGATGAAAGACAGGTGATAAGAATGGGTTTTATCCAATATTTATTTATTATTATTTATTTTATTATCAATAAAATATTGATTTTATTTAATATTTAATAAAATGGAAATTATGGTTAACTTAGCAGCCTGTACATATGGACAATGGTTTTTCTCCATGAGATTTTCTTATACCAATCTCAATATTTTTGTGTTTGCTTGGAAATTTCCACAATAATATGTTTGAAAATTATTCTAGTTTGCAGTCTAGTCAATAGACACCAATAGTGGTAATGAAAGTATCAGAGGGAGCACAAACCTGCATACACTTCTGGGAGTACTGCTGACAGGCCTAAAGAAAGCAATACTGAGGAAGAGGTGGGCTATACCACCACCCCCCGCACATGTCCATACAAGACGTCTCTTTTCACTTATTTGCAACTTCCGAAAAGAACTGGCTATTGTGACCTAATCTGTCTCTCCCTGGTGGTTCTCTGGCTCCTGTTAGAGGATCCAGATGAGCAGTTGTTCCCACTGCACATTCTATGGAAGTAGGAAAGGTGTTCACTTCTCAGCAATTCCCAATTTACAGGCTGCATCATCCTGAGACGGGAATATTTTCACCTCCGGCGGTGAGATAATCTATTGAAGAGAAAAAAAAATAACTGCCTTTACTAGCTATCTTTCTTAGATTTGCATTCCCATTGGAAACTCAAATATTTCTGTGCTCCCTCCTGGTATGGTGGATTTCTCCTTCACCGTAGGGGAGTACTGAAGTTTTCTGTACTCACTGGTGGTCTATGGGTCTATGAATGGGTCGGTTCAGTTCTGCACACTCTCTCTATGGGAAACCCCAGGAGGAGAAATAATTAAATTATAAGATTGAGTCTCAGATTCTTATTTAATCCATGCACAGAGAGGAGACCTATTTGAAGGATCTTGACATTTTAGATAGTCTTTACTCTTTTCCTCCCCCACCCCCAATGCAATGATTACATTACGTAGTGTCCCAAAACAAAGCTTAAAAAGTTATAAATTTTTCACCTATTTGATTTTTTATTTGATGATAAATATTCAGCTGAAAATTTAGGGGATGGGTTTATCCTTTTATCCCTCTGTGCTACCTTCTTGTTAAAAGACTTTAATCCCAGTGCGTGGTCATTTTACCACAAACAATCATTAAGTCTTCATTACAGTTTTTCTCAGTAAACCCTTTCACTAAGCAAATATTTATTAAGGGGCTACCATGTTCCAGGCCCTGTTTTAGGCATTTGGGACACATCTCTGAACAAACGAGACAAAGACACCTGCCCTCATGGAGCTTCCAGTCTATCAGAGAGAGAATGACAACACATAATAAATTAGCTGCAAGTTCATAGAAGGTAGATATTTTTTCCCAGCCTTTTTATGATGAAAGTATTCAAACATAGAAAAGTTGAAAATTTTTGCAGTATGCACTCATAAGAATTCTTTATTTAACATATAGATTCTTTATGGTATTCGTTTTACCATGTATGTATCCATTTATCCATCCTTCTGGAAACAGACTTTTGAATACCATATTTTGGTGCACTGCTCAAATGTTTTCTGAGCCAATCTTAGAAGATTTTCTTCTTAGTAGGAGGGGATATAAGAATATTGATGGTCTAAATTGGAATTATAAATATAGGATAAATATAAATAATAAGAATAAGAATATAAACAAGAAGACTAATCGAGAAAAGCTGGAGAGAAAATCAGTTCCCCTCCTATATCAAGAGTACCATCCACATCTACAAATATGGTTAGGCTAGACTGAGCAGCCATGAAGGTGACTTCAAGGAGGAGAGCAGGAATATTGTCAAGCAGTCAGTAACAATCCCTACATTCCCATCTCAATGACAAGGACAAAAATTAGAGCATGCTTCTGGGATCTAGAGAAAGGGGCTCTTTTGAAATTTATCCCAGAGTTATGTCTTTGAAATGGATACTCTTAAATGTTGAGCAACAGCAGTGCTCACAACAGAGGTAGATTAGGACTGGAGAGTCAGACGGATCTGGCCACATAATTGGCAATTCTGGACATTTGCTTGAACTTCAATTTCCCAAAGCATAAGGTTAGAATAATAATGCTTGCCACAGGAAATCTGTTTAAAATTACATGGGATAAAACTATTAGATAACAGTTAATGCTTAATAAGTAGTAGCTATATTAATATTGTTATTACTATTACTAAATTCCTATAGAAAAATCACAAAGTCCGTAAAAAAAAAAACCCACTGATGCTTAGAAGTCCCTGAAGACAAAGTACCCATAGAAAACCTTCCCTCATTATCCATGGGCGTTCCAGGACCCGCTGCAGATACCAAAATCAGAGAATGCTCAAGTCCCAAAGATGGCCTTCCGTATCCACAGTTCAGCAACTGCAAATTCAACCAACCTTGGATCGTGTTGTACTATACATATTTATTGAAAGCAATCTGTCTGTAAGTAAACCCATGCAGCTCAAGCCCATTTTGTTCAAGGGTCAACTACATTTTAAGGATAAAAAAGGTCATGGTTAAAGACTGGACCACAGCTTCAATTAGACTGGGCTAGATACTGGTCCCACCATTTAATGATTATGGGGTCTTCTGCCAATTAATTAGTTCTCTATAAACCTTGGATTTCTATCTGTAAAATATTATCTACCTCAAAGTTCTTATTGTATACATTACACATACACTGCATTAGAACTCTGTCACCATGTCAAGAACTCACTAAACGGCACCTATTATTCTAGACATACTATGTTAAGTAATATATGCTGCATCACCCTATGAGACTGTCAACAATTTCTCATTAAAGAAACAATCTAGTTCAGCTGCCTAAAGAGCAATAACTGAAATAACAACAAAAAAGACCTTGGATTATCAACAGTGTTTTAATGTAGGTGATTCTATTTTGAAGTATTTTTCATCTTAAAAGAAAATTAAATAAGGGTATGCTGGAGCCTCTAGATAGATTTCACAAAATTTCTTCATAAATACTCGATCTTAGATCTATTTTGGGAAAAATCTACATTATGTTTATTACCTAGAGTTTAAGTGTAAAGACACATTCCATTTGCTTTCAATTTTTTTTTTTTCCAGTGCTTTGGTCCATTATGTCTGGTTTGCTTATTTTCTTGAAGTTATAGAAATGCCGAATTCCGAAAATCTAAATTGTAGGTCATACTATAGTGGTTTGGTGGTAGTGTTAGCAGCAAATGATCATTATTAACATCTCTCTTTTTCACACACACACACGGAGTTTCTTTTTTTTTTTTTTTTTTTCTTTTTTTGCGGTATGCGGGCCTCTCACTGTTGTGGCCTCTCCCGTTGCGGAGCACTGGCTCCGGACGTGCAGGCTCAGCGGCCATGGCTCATGGGCCCAGCCGCTCCGCAGCATGTGGGATCTTCCCGGACCGGGGCACGAACCCGTGTCCCCTGCATCGGCAGGCGGACTCTCAACCACTGTGCCACCAGGGAAGCCCCACGGAGTTTATTTCTATTTGTGTCACTTACTCTTCTTCTCCTTACCATGTCAGAAAAATTATCCCCCAAATCGAAGATAGGCAATGCACATATATGCACACATATACCCTTATGTGCTATGCTGGTGCTGTGCTGAGCTTGACTTTTAATTTCATTTATTTTTCATAAGGTGCAGATAGCAAGGATGGAAGCTTTTCCTGATGTCTGTAATATTTTCTTTAAAAACTGACTTGAAAACTCATTGCCCAGATATGTCTATAGCATACTCCCTCACTTCATGAAGGTTTCTGCTCTATATGTCACCATGTCAGCATAGACTTCATTAAGTACCCCACCACAGCACTTCTTACCCTCTTACTCTGCTCTATTTGTATACATTCATCTTTTAAACATAGTTCTTCATTCCCATGTCCCTTATTATTATTCAACTCTTATTCGGCAGGATTTCATTGTCAAGTCACTTTTTTCAAGAAGACATGGGTATTGTCTCCCTGGAGTTATTTATTGTTGAAAATATCTGCTTGTTGCCTTTTACTTGAACAACATCTAGCTAGTACAACATATAGGAAAACATAACCCATTCTAGGATTTTTTGTTTTTTGGATTGTGATGTCTCTTACATCCGTTTTTTAAATTTTTTTCCTAACCAGGATCCAATGAAGTTTTTTGTTGTTGTCATTTTTTCTTTTTAATATACCAGTGAGTCTCAAACTTTAATATACATATGAATCACCTGGGGATCTTACAAAATATGGATTTGGTAAGTCTGAGGTGCAGCCTGAGATCTGCATTCCTAATGAGTTCCTAAGTCATCTCACTTAAAAAAAAACTTAATTTAACAAAAACAAAAACAGCTCACCCATTTCTCCCACCCTCCACTTCTCTCCTTTGACAACTACCAATCTGTTCTTTGTATCTATGAGCTTACTTTATATAGCTATAGTTACAGATACAGATATAGATCCCACATATAAGAGAGATCATGCAGTATTTGGTTTTCTGCCTGACTTTTCACTTAGCATAATGCCCTTAAAATCCCTCCATGTTGTTGCAATGGCAAGATTTCATTCTTTTTTTGTGGTTAAACAATATTCCATTAATATATTCCACTGATATATATATATATATATATATATATATATATATATCACAATTTCTTTATCCATCCACCCACTGGTGGACAATTAGATTGTTTCCATAGCTTGGCTATTGTAAATAATGATGCAATGAACATGTGGATGCATATATTTTTTTGAATTAGTGTTTTTGTTTTCTTTGGATAAATACCTAGAAGTGGGATTTCTGGATCATACGGTAGTTCTAGTTTTCAATTTTTTTTTTTTTTTTTTTTTTTTTTTTTTGCGGTACACGGGCCTCTCACTGTTGTGGCCTCTCCCGTTGTGGAGCTCAGGCTCCAGACGCGCAGGCTCTGCAGCGGACTCTCAACCACTGTGCCACCAAGGAAGCCCAGTTTTCAATTTTTGAGGAACCTCCATACTGTTTTCCATAGTGACTGTCAATTTGCATTCCCACCAACAGTACAGGAGAATCCTCTTTTCTCCCCATCCTTGCCAACACTTATAACTAGACTTTTTGATAATAGTCATTGTAACAGGTTTGAGGTAATATCTTAAATGTGGTTTTGATTTGCACTTCCCTGATGATTAATAGTGTAGAGCATCTTTTCATGTACCTGTTAGCCATCTGTATATCTTCTTTGGAAAAATGTCTATTCAGATCTGCCTATTGGTTAACTGGATTGTTTCTGTATTAAGTTATATGAGTTCTTTATATATTTTAGATATTAGCCCCTTATCAGATAAATGAGTTGGAAATATTTTCTCCCATTCAGTAGATTGCCTTTTCATTTTCTTGATAGTTTTCTTGATGATTTCAATCTTACATTCAAGCCTTTAATCCATTTTGAGTTAATTTTTTGTGTATGATGTAAGATAGTGGTCTAGTTGCATTCTTTTTCATGTGGCTGTCCAATGTTCCCAAACACCATTTACTGAAGAGACTGTCTTTGCCCCATTATATATTCTTGGCTCCTTTGTAGTATATTAACTGCCCATCTATGTGTGGGTTTATTTTTGAGTTCTCTATTCTGTTCCATTGATCTATGTGTCTGAATTTATGCCAACACCATACTGTTTCAGTTACTATAGCTTTGTAATATATTTTGAAATCAGGAAGCACAATGTCTCCAGCTTTTTTCTTCTTCTCAAGACTGCCTTGGCTACTCAAGTTTTTTTTCCATATAAATTTTAAGATTTTTTGTTGTGTGAAAAATGTCCCATTGACTTTTTGATAGGGATTGCATTGAATCTGTAGATTGCTTTGGATACTATAGACATTTTAAGAATATTAATTCTTCTAATCTATGAGTATGGAATATCTTCCCATTTATTTGTGTTTTCTTCAATTTCTTTCATTCATGTCTGTAGTTCCCAATTTACAGGTCTTTCCCTTCTTGGTTAAATTTATTCCTATTATTTTATTCTTTTTGACGGAATTCTAATCAGATTATTTGACTTTGTATTGACTGACTGTTTCATAATTCTTTAGGAGAAGTCAACTTGTACATTGTTATCTAGAGATATGCAAATAATTCCTGTCTGGTGGAACAGGAAACCCCAAATGTATAATTCCCTGGAAGACATTAATAAGCCAGTTTTGTATGTAATCTGCAAATGTATCATAGTGTTACTTTATATCTAACTTCTCAAATAGTTTTTGAACCAGTTTCAACATTTTACTGGTTCCTTCATTAATTATGAGTTGAACAAAATCTTTGCCATGTGCTGTCTTTATACCTGCACAAGTCATGCTTTTTGACCTCTTGAAAATCTTCCTTTAGCACTTGTACATCTTTATTACAATGCCCCCAAAGTCAAGATCTGCGGTTCTCTGCTTCTTTTGCAATATGACCTAAAAACTTGTCGTTGTAACTCCTCATGAAGCTCATAGAATTAAAGTTGAGAAACCCAAGCAGTCAAATGAATAAGTAAGTGCTAAATAAATAGTGTAAGGCTGAGAAGATACTCTGGTTGTAAATCACATCAACTTGTTTTGCTCAAATAATAGTTCCATAAAACCATAGATTCTGTTATCCAGATTGCGACCTCCATTCCCATTTTTTCTCTCCAGTGCTATGGACTCTAACTTTTTAAAAGTCTAGAAGTCATCTTTCTTAATTACTCACTTTATCTCAATGTACATCTATTCAAATTAATCTAATTATTTTCAACTAAAGAAAGCTATGTTTTCTCAAATGTCTCGATTAGTTAAGAGCATTCCCCAGTCATTCAATCTAGAAACAACCGTAGCCACATTTGTTCATGGAGCAAATATTTATAGAGTACAAGCATGTGCGATGCATCATATTGGGTTCTACGGGTATACTGGCATATAAAATAGAAATAGACATTGAAAAAAATATATGTATATACTCTTGCTATTTACTAATTATTAAAATTAGCATTTTGAGGAGAATATTCAAGATACTAAAGTAAAATAGCAAATAACTCATGGTGGGAAAATAATTTAGATAAGATAATCAGAAAAGACCTCTCTGAGGAGAGAACATATGAACGGATAACTAAGGTACAAGAAGAAAATAGACTTGAGAAGGACATTTTCTCAGTTCTGGGAAAACTTGAGTTTGAAGAATTGTATAATGCTTGACATGACTGGAGATTGGTGGGTTAAACAGAAGTGTTGCTGGGAGGGTAAAGAAGTCTATTAGATGTGTATATGGATGCCATATGACTTTCAAAAGTAGTTTATCAGAGAATATTTTCTTGAAAATCACCAGTGTATATGACATGGTTCGAGGTGATAGGGATATAAAATAATGAATAAAAATATATATGATATGATATGATATGGTCTCAGATTTTAGGGTGTTTATAGTCTACTCTAAATAAAATATACCAAAATTGTAGATGCTCAGTGATCAAAGCCAAGCAAATCAAAAATGACAGAATTTAAGCAAGACAACAAACCTAGGAGGTAGATATTTACCTGCATTTTACCAATAATGAATAATGTTAAATAAAATTCTTAAGGTTACATAAGTAAATGAGTGGCAGAGCTGGAGTCAGAATCCAGATGAATCTTGATTCCATATCAAAGTTTTGTTTGCTATGCCATGTTGTTTCCCTAGATCTCACACACTTCTCTATGAAATGGATTTATCTATACCGAAGAAAAAATTTAAAGCTATTTAAATTCTTAAAACATAACATTATGGTATCTCCTACACATTGTGGAATCAAAGAAGGTTTGCAGCTAGACAATGTAAATGATTGCAGACCGCCCCATGTCTGCAGAATTACTGCTCCTGTATGAGGTCAGTGCTGGGCATCTAACATGGCACACGAAAAGTAAGAACCACTATAGCTGGCATCTCAGGTTTCCAGGATCAGGGCCATGATTTTGTTCTATACTCCTGCTTAACTTTTGCTCTCAATTTTTATTTTAAGTCAGAGCCACACGTATCACGATTTAAAAAAGGGAAGACTATTGCTATACAAACTGTGGTCTACAGACAGTAACAGGAAACTTCTTTAAAATGCAGAACCCAGATCTTCTGAATTGGAATCTGCATTTTGAGAAATCCTCAGATAATTAGCATGTATGTTAAAGTTTGTCAAACACTAATTTAGAAATCTGAAAATGGCCTAGTTGCATTGAATATACAAGCCGCCTTTCTCCCCCAAATCCTGTCTTTGAAATACCACTTGCTAACCTCTTCTGTAAGGCTAACCTTGATTATAACATTCCTTTGAGACAGATAATATGCTAATTATTCAAACTGTAAAAATAAAATATAGAATTTAAGGAACGTTTCATCTTCATAAGAAAAATACAGGAAGCAAACAGGAAGAAATCATTTCTGTGGCTTATCAAATACGCCTGGCTGTACTTTTTTCTACTTTGTACATTTATTTTCCCTGAAATTCACTTTTATATTAAAACTAAACTTATGCATAGGTAAAGTCAGAGGGTTTCCTCATTTGGAGCAAGAGAAAAAAGCATGAAACTTCCCTTTGAACACGGGTATATCAATTCAAATCTATAACTAAAAATTAGCTAAGAGATTCATAAAAGATCAGGGGTTTATTTTCAATATTTTCCACATCATTGTATTTTCAGAGTAGAATGGAATGTGAATGCAACCTCATTTAATTTTAACATTTAAACCATATTCTTCCTTCATAAGACCGTGAAAAAAAAGAACAACTTCCCACATACATCATCTGTAAGAGGACATGCTCATTTAAAAGGACATATAAAATGGGTGCCTTTTTGGCAGTGACTGCCTACGTGATGTGATGGGGAGAATAAAATTTCCTATTTGCTTTCCCCACAATATTGACTTTATATAAGCTGTTTTCAAATGTAGTGTTTCCTGGGACTCAACCAACAAAAGGTATAGAATTCTTTAGCTCTTTAATTTATGTAAATAAAACATCCTGCAGCTTTTAGCTTTACACACCTCAGCAGACTTTGGTTCATCTTACAGGTACGTATAAACATAGGAGATAGCACAGTTTTACTCAACTCATGGTAATCTATGATTGCTAGGGAAGGATACAGTTGTTAAACTGAATCAGCCGTTCAAAGTAATCAAACCAAATAAATTCCTAGAATATTCCATAAGGGTAAAATTGTTTTCTAATCTGCACTGAGATCCTATTCAGTAAGGTCATTTTATTATCAAACTATAAGTTTGGGAACAAAATATTGTATTTTAACACGGTACTATGAGTATTTTAATTCTGTTAGGACCAAAATAATGATAAAACATGGATAATAGTAATAATAATCCCTTTCCCCAAAGAGTCCTAGAAATCCTAATTTACTGACTGGTAGCTACTTTCACTAAATAGAAATCCAGTAATTTAATAATCTTAGCATAGCAGTTTTCACTAAAGAAAATTAACTAATTCATTATTGCTTATAATTTGCTGAGGCATAGCTGCCATATTTGTAAAATCAGCAGGTCCTGAAAAAAATACAAGTTTTTAAATGAATGTTCAATTTCCCCCTAAACACATAAATGATACAATTACTTAGCTCCCTCTAGTGCCAATTTCTAATATAAACTTAATTGTAATAACCATATTCACCGTGCAATTTTGGAACAAATTAAAATTTTACTTGGCAATAATTAACAAGTAAACTTTCAAAGGTTTAGTAGACTGGGATCTGAACTAAACAAGATTTGGCTGATGACACTGTCACAGGTAGGCTCAAGGCTGCTGTTAAAATGATGGTATTTCTTTGCAAATTTCATTTTACATGTTTCAATTAAAAACAAATAAACAGTAGTAAAAGAATGTTGATAAGAGAATTATGGCTTACAATGGAATATCTTTGTATTCCTCAATTCAGCCGTAATAATCTCATTTAATTGGTGGTTTGTAGTTATCATTATTTAAACAATAAAAAATACAAGAAGAAAGACACCTCAATGTTTCTATCAAGGTATACGGAAATAAAATTTAATTTGCAATTGTACGTGAAAACAGAGCAGGTAGAGCATAAGAATTTTTTTAAATCCTAATAACCAAAATATTTAATTTAATAAAATGACTTACACATATATTTTCCTTAGGATTTCCCTTAGACTAAAGCATACAAATTAAAATTTTTCTTTCCATCCAGAAGTAACATATACACCTTTTAATAGGTAAATCACATTGTGTTGAGTACATTTGAAGACAAGGTGACACAATTTGGAGGAAGAGAGGAAATAGTCATAGATAGAATTTCACTCAATAAAAACCTGCGATAAAACTAATGAGTTTCACAAGGAAACTAAAATTTTCACAACAGTTTATGTATTTATTTGTTTATTTTGTAATATAGCATAAGGGCTAAGAGGGACAAGAGCAAGGATTCTGGAATCAGATGATACGTATTTGATAAACAGAACTGCTAAATGTAAGTCTGGGTAAAATGTAGATATTGCTTCCAATTAATAGGGTTGTTATGAAAATTATACAGGATACCTTACATGTGAAACACACAACTGAACAATGACCACTAATAACTTTTTTCCAACAGTTGGTAATAAAAAAAAGTTCACGGAATAAAAATAATATATAATTGAATTATAGCTGCAGTCATTGAGAACATAAACTTCATTCTTAACTGCTTAGAAATTCCTAAGAATTAGCATTGTAAAATTTATCTGGTTTTTGTTTAAATAAACTATTTTGTGTCCCAATAAAAAGAGAAAATTTCTTCTTAGAACAATTTTTGACATTTTTACACTAAAAAATAAATAAAAATGATAAGCTGTCTTTTCTCTAAGCTGAGTATAAAGATGTTGCAGAAAAGATTTTGGAAAATGTTTTTACGTATCTGCAGTTTGCTGTGCGTTTACAAACTCAGTGAAGAACATTTTAGAAATATTTTTAAATATTTCAGATATTAGAATAAATAAAGAAGTAAACACAGTATTATGACTATAGCTTTCTAAACGTTTTTGTTTCTAAATCTTAACAGATAAAGCCTAGTAACTATCCACTGCAACCTAATTAAATGAATAATATTTTAGAATTTCATGTTTCCTCCTCATCCTTGATTCAGTGAAAGAAACACTTATAAGTTCCCAGAAAAGTGAAGTTTTTCTTCTCACTTGTTGAAAACTAGACAGTAGCTTTCCCTGTATATTTTCAAAGAGGTAGTTATTTTCTTGTCTTATTTACTCGTAGCCACAATCACTTGACCAATTACATTGTCCACTGTTCTAATTCCTCCCTTCTTTTTTACTCAATAGATATGGGGGGTGGGCTTTCAAGAATGAAACTAAATCCATATTTTTAAAAAAACTTCCATTATTTAGAACTGGAAATAAAAGTTAGGTTTATTTTCCGGTGGAAAGCTGAAATGTGATTTTTTTTTAATACTCCTGGGAAGTTTAACTCCCAGAGAACCATCAACTCTATCCAGGCTCAAGTACATTGAATGTACAAATTCCTAGCAAAAGAAAGTTCAATTAGGAGAAAAAACATCTTTAACATAAGAGCAATCTCTTCCATTATCCCTGATTTTAAGCCTTAAGAAATTTCAGATCACTTAATGTTGAAAATGAATCATTTAATGAAATGAAAATGATCATTTAAAGTTGAAATTGAAGAAAATATAAAGAACCACAGTGAAAAAAGAAGGCCATGCCTTTGGTCAGAGGCTGTTAGCAGAATTAAGTAGTGGGAAGATAAATTCCATGGGTACCTATAGTAAACTATCAATAGATTGCTGTATTCTCTATCTCAGCAGAAAGTCAGGTAATCCCAGTCTATCTGTGGATAGACTAGACATCAATAGCTAATGAAGTGACTACATTTAATCAGAATCACCCGTCAACCAAGTCCCACTTTTCTTGGTCCACCCACCTTGTCTATAGAGTATGGTTTTAACTATAATCAGAACCTTTCATATAAAAAGCTCACTTTCATTTATAGATATGAGCCACATGGTTAGAATTGTCCTAATTAAACAGTAAGGTATTGCCCAGGAAATAAATCTACTCACTGAATGTTTAGAGGGAAAATTATATATTTTTTGGAAGAAAACAAATTTTACTTCACATTTCCAGTTGTTTTTTGAGACCTCTATTATTGAAAAAATAGTTAAGAATTATGTATATAAATAAGAATTATGCTTTGAAAACATATTTGGGGAGCCCATTTTCACAGTCTTCTTCCTGTCACTGGTTCAAGCTTACATCACAAGAAGTTGAATGGAACAGAATATGGTCACTCATTTATAGCTGGATTACAAGCTAATAGTAACAACAGCAACAGCAAAAGCAATAAAAATAGCTTTTTTGTCTTGTGTTCTCAGAGCTTTCTTTGTATTAACTTAGCCCTCCCAATAACCTTAGGATTTAAGTATTATTATTATTATCTATTTTACAAATGAGGAAAATGAGGTACAGATCAATTGAGTCATTTGATCAAGTGTACAAAGTAGAAAAGTTCTGAAAAACTTAGGCAATATGATTTCAGAAATGGAGCCTTTAGCTGAGTGAGCAGTACTCTAACTGTGACATAAAGGCCCTGATTAATAACACAACAATAATACAAATTTACATTTCTTTGACAATTGACAGTTTCAAAGTGATGTCAATCCCTTTATCTCATTTGCTCCTCACACATAACTGTTAGACAAATACATCTGTCATATCACTTTTCTTAAAAATGAAGAAACAAGTGGTTCTGTGACTTTCATAGATCACACTCCTAAAGGTCTGAGGAGTAGGATAAAGAACAAAGGTGTTTTTACTCACAAATCACTAGCAGTTCACACTTGCAACCATAAAGTTGTGCTATTTTTAATTCTATTAAGGGGTTATCACTTTGAAAACCAGAGAAATCTACTTTTAAATGAACCTTCAAATCAAAATGCTTAACATTTAAATCTTAGCCAAAGCCCATAAACCAAAATGTTTCCAACATATAATGCTTTCGTCTGTTCATAGCAGTGCCCTTTCTAAAAAGTTACCCCAAAGCAAGATACAGTAAACAAAGTTCCTTCCGAGTATATGATTTTTATGTAGTTTTTTCACATCACAAGAGCAACATCAAAAATGAATCTCTCTCTAAATGCTTTCTGAGTAGTACAAAAGTTAACCTAGGTAACAAAACAACGATCTTATTAGCAACTAATTGTATTTCCTGTGCTTCCAATGAGTTTATCTAATGAGCTGATGGATATTGAAATTATAAATTCAATTAATTATACCCATAATTATGAATTATACCCATAATTTCTAAAATGTGTACTATTTTTTCAATATAGCAGTAACACCTGCTGCTAAGTACAAAAATGATTAGCCACAAACCAACCTACTATAGAATATCAAAATGCATTTGCCCAATGAAGAACTAATGGGAATTATGCAGATTATATTTCCTTTCCCGCTGAAGGCAACCAAGCTTCACATCAATAGCAAAATGAAAATATAACTCAAATATGAAACAATATATACACAGAGATGTAACCAAATCTATTTCTGATTATTTTTAGACATGTTTATTTTTCATGTAATTATTTGGTAATGGACTGAAATAAAGGTTTATAGCATTTGGTGGGTACCTGAATAGCTCGAAGTATTAATCAACTAAGAATATTATTCTGATACTTTATACCAAAACACACATTCAGAATTATGATGTAGATTGTGTGTGCTAACGGAAGCCAATTTTTTACAATACCTTATCATAATTAGATGTATTCTGTAAGTTTCTTTTAAGTGCTATTCTGCTGATAACAAAGAACTCAGAAGAATAAGAAAGTAATGCACTTGTTTGATCAACTTTGGGAAGTGAAATGAATTATCTAAATTTTCTCTGTCTGTAGTACTAACTGCTAAATAAAAATCTACTTTAAAATTATTTCTTTAGAAATTCTGTGATTGAACAATTCATTATAAAGGTAACTGTTTTGTAGTAGATGCCTTTCCCCTGCAGACAACTTTATTCAAGAGGAATGCAGGGATGAGACATTACTTTGTCTCCCAACCATCATCTTTTTGTAGATGAGCCTCACTGGATCGTTTACAATAAAATATCTATTTTCACTCTGAGCAACTGGCAAAGAAAAGAGAAAGCATCATTTGAAACTGAAGATATTCAGCATACATTTAAATTTAGTTTAGATAACTAAATTAGATATGTGTTTCTATTGTTGAAGCTTCAGGACGTATTTGCAAATTTTAAAACTGCCACCTAATCATTTTGCTGAAAAAGCAGCAATAGCCAGACACTGCCCAAATCATAAAGTCCTTTGCACAAACCCTGAGAACAGTCTTGTCTGCATAATCTTTCCTTATGCAACAGCAGGGATAAACAGATGGGCCATACCATGTTTTTAAATGCCTATAGGTTTGGATTCTGTTTGAAAAGCTGGCAAAATTTTTTCTAGAAAAAAAATAATTCCATTGAATGTCATTATGATCATTTAGTCAATGGTAGAATGAAAATCAACCGTTCTCCATCAAGTAAACAAAACGGATTGTAAGATCAAAACGGTTTGCAGAGACTACTACTATTTTCATATTGTTAAACCATCAAAATAAACGGGTATAGAGAAAAGCGTTGCTTTTTAGAATTAGAAAGATAGAGGACACAAAATATAACAGAGAAGTGCCTTCTGAAAATATGACAAATAATTTTATTTATTGGCTAACTGTAACTTCCTCCTCTGAACTGTACTGAGTGATTTTGTTTGTATTTGATATGGACATTCTACACATTTACTGTACACATTTGCCTAACTAATCTTACATTTAAAAGTATTTGGAAATCTAAGAACTAACCAATTGTAAATCACCAACCTTGAAATTTACAGTTGATTAGTAAGCTTGAGAATGCACTATGAGGTTCAACTGAATCTCACTAAACACCAAAATAATTCATTCGATTGTGAACAATCCACTCCAGCAATAGAAAGTTTTACACTCATTGTACAGGACAACTTAGATCATTTAAATACATTCTTAATAATAAAGGCTGACTTTTAACTAGTTTCTACAAACCAACTTATTGAATAGCAGTTGCTGCATCAGTGTATTGGCTATTCCATTTAAACTCTTAAGTAAAAAGTATTCTTTGGTTTAAGCCAACCCACGGAGGACAAATCAGCCAGATGGCCATGGTGCCGATTCGGCAAATACTAAACTGCTTACTGGAATGAATCAACTGCAGAACTGATTAATTGATTTAGTCACATATTCAAAACTTTTGCTTCTTATCCCATTAAAAGTAGCACTAATGAGCGGTGGCTATGACCTTCCAGTGAGAAGCCACAAGTTCCACAACCCCTCAGTATTTACCACCCAAATTTAATCTTTTTAATGGACACCTTAAAAGGGATCTGATAGAAAATACTAAGAGCTGCTCAGATACTAAAACACTTAGGGAGGCTTTTGATTAATGTTGCATGATTAATCAATTGATTAATATAGTTTTCAATACAGATGTTAGGACACTGTCTACTTTAATCAACCATTCTGAAAATAGTGAAGATAAATGCCATACTTTTGTGTCTGCTTAAAAAAAAAATCCTTTCTTTAAAGGTTGTTAATTATGACATAAGCCTTATTTACCACACTCAAATTTTATCTAATGTTGACATTTTTATACATAGGAACCATTAATGAGATAAGTGGGATCCTTTTGGCAAAGCCATATTTTAATCACTTTAAAAATAATTTATTTAGCCAATTTATGGACATCTTCTTTAGTGAGAAATTAGTTTAGAATGATGCTGCAAAATGCATTAAAATCTTAAAGTTTTATTATTTTCCAAGACTGTTTGTAATTTGTGATGGTGCTTTCCACCACACTAAAACTGAAATCTTTATTCCAGTCAAAAATAATCACCCTGTAATTACTGTGACAAACTGCCCAAGCTGTATCATCGTGGCCATTTCAACTAATGATATTGTATTAGAATGCCTAGCAATAGACTTCAAATGGAAAATATAATTATGTGCATTAGTTTGTCTAAGCATTTATAAGATCACATATCCATCAGTTTTCAGGTCTCATAAAGAAAACCATACATCACTGTCACTGTGAGTTTTGTTATTGAAAGCACAGGCCTTTACAAACTGAGCTTAAGATGTGTATCTTAAATTTCACTTGTTTTGTGGATCACTAAAGTCCCTGTAAGTTAAACCAGCATAATTGAGGAGAGCTTTTCCTCGGGTGATGGAGGAACTCTGTGGCATAGACCCCTTCACACTCTGACCAAATGGAAGATTAGCCAACCCGAGACAGCTTAATCTAGCTTTTCCACACCTCTTAAATCTGTGAGAGTCTGATTGGGCATAAAAGACTATGGAAAGGCTTTTGGGAAAGGTATCAAATTAAGGTTTCATACTGTTGGCTCCACTGCCCTGAAAGAAATTAAGAGGGAAAAAAATCACACAAAAAGAAATGTAAGTGTGAGTTGGGTGGTGGAGAGGAACAAAGACAGTTCAACAAATAAGGTGTAATAAACTTAAATGTATTTATAATGAACAATAGTGTTAAAAATACTGTTAATTAATTGACTGGACTGGAAATATGGCCCTGACTCTGCATACAACAAACTTTGCAACCTTGGGAAAGTTGCTCAGACTCTTTATCTCCCAGTGTTCTCAGTTGTCAAATGAAGAGACAGATGGATCCCTTGATCCTCTCTAGTTTCAACTTACTAAATGATATGAGTCAAGGCTCAATTTAGAAAATATTTGTTCTATTAGTTCAAATGAAAAAATGCATTAAAAAGCAAAACCTACTTATGGATAATCTAAGAACTAATTGGTTACAGAAAATAATCTACCAATAGGTGTATGATGTTCCTCTCATACCAGGAATAATTAAGTTACAAAATATTATACCCCATGTGCTCAAATTAGAATGCTTTAACTTCTCATGCTGTGTGTTCATTGTCTGTAGGAAGTGATAATTTATGTGTGGGTTCCTCCTAAAATGTGTCACCTGTGTATGATGCTGAAAATGTGCTCAAATATATTCTAGCATCTTTAAATCAGACTTATACTAGATCTGAAATGAGAAAATTCACCTCTATATCATATGTCTAATAGAGGTGAGTTTCTCAAGAGAAGCAATATTGACATTTAGGACCAGATAATTCTTTATTGTAGATGCTGTCTTTTGTATTGTAGGATGTTTAGCAGTATCCTTAGTCTGTATCCATTAGATACTGGTAGCACCCCTTCACCATGCACAGTCATGAAAATCAAAAATGTCTCCAGACAGTGCCAAATGTTCCTGGAGGAGGAAATCTCCCCTGGTTGAGAGCCACTGTCCTGGTAGGTAAGTGACTAGTAGCAGTACTATCTTGACCAAGGAAAAGCAGAATGGTCTTACATCATAAATATATGGATTTTGACATAATTCCACGGTCATTTATTGATTTTGTTTCACCACCTTGTACCAAAGCATAGGAAAAGATTTAAGTAACACAAATATTTTCTATTGCTGGATTTCAGGATGTTCTTGAGGTCTTGCCTCTGAGAAAAATTTTAAGTAGGAGTGATTACTTAACACAATTTAAATCTCACTGGGAAGAAAAGGTCCAAGTCAAAAAAGACCGAAAAATATTAGATAAGGTGAGATTTGTTCCATCCACAAAAAGGCAGTGTTCCTTTTTTTTTTTCCTTTTAAGAGCCAACTGATTATCATGATTGCACAGCTCAGTTAAGGTCCTTATAGCCTCATGTATGTTTATGACAATTGCCAGTTGTCATAAACATACATACATATATGTTTATACTTCACATTTTAAATCAATACATCATCTTTATAAGTTAGGCAATACCTTTTCTATTCTATAGATTAGAAAATTTAGGCTTCGAAAGGCCAATATTGCCATTAAGTGGTGGAACTAATACTCAAATCTAGGTTTTTTAGCTCAGTAATATGTGATCTTAATCTTACTCTTCTCTGCTAGGATATTTTATTAAATTCTGCTTTTATTTTGAACAAATATAAATTGTACCTATTAAGTGAAAATATGGGTCAGCTCTATTTACTTCAGTTGTCTTCATGCCAAAAGCTAAGAAATAAACGGTTTTTCAGTCTTTTTTGTATCATGATTTGCCTTGATTCATAAGTAGAAAAGAATAAAGAAAAATTAATCAAATCTTTTTTACTCTTGAGGCTATTAATCCACCAGTTCATGGTCTGTAAAAATGACGCTAAACTCTATGAAATACTGCCACACTGAAGCCATTATTATTAAATCCCCAAATTCCAGAATTTAGTTTGGCATTTCCCTGAGGTATTCATCCAAAACTTCGTTTTTTGACTTTATGAGATCTGGCAGGGTTGTGGGCCATATAGAACATGACAGTCATCTTAAAACTCCATGTCAAAGAATTACGTCTACCATTGTAGAAGAACATTCATTTTCTTCAATAGGAAATGTCACTATTCCTTTGAAAATCTCATGCTATGCTAACATTAAGTAACACTTAGCAAAATTCAGCCTACATAGTATTATTTCCATGTTTTGGCGCTGTATACATTTGTCTATGCTTTCAACTCAGAAGTTGAGCAATATTGATTGCTGTATTTTGGTGCCAGCATAGATTTAAGCCATCCAAACAAGACTGTGTATTTGAACTGACAGAGAGTAAATGATTTGCATCTGGCATAACTGATGGTGGTGTCAAAACCTTGGAAGATAATTCACTGGTAAACATATTCCCCTGGATGACTAGCCACACATGCCCAATTTCCTATCAAGGGATAGAGCCAGATCACTGCCAGAACAATGAAAAATATTTCATAGAGACAAATATTTTGTCTGAAAAATAAAATATAAATTATGAAATATTTTATTTTATTCATAAAATAAAAATATGAAAATATTTTTCATACAAATAAATATCTCTATAAATATTTTATAGAGATAACTCAAGAGATTTTTCTCTTACAGAAAATAGGGGTGGGGAAATGTGGTAGAGTTTTCCTCATTGATGAGACAAGATAATTTTTCAACTTTCATTGCAGAAATTAAATTTCATGTGAAAATGGCTTTCTGACAACTGTGGAGTTGATGAACTAGTAAGAATAATCACAATCAGCAAGCTAAAAAAAAGTCTAATCTACAATTCCAAGATGTAATTGGTGGAAAAAAATACTTGAATCAAGCCAGGACTAAAAAAAAAAAATGACAATGAAAGAATAGAGCTTCCAGACCTTAAAACATGCTTGAACTATCCAGACCTCTTGAAAGAAATAGCTGTAACTCTAGATACTGTTCTCAGTTCATGATAAGCTTCCGGTTCTAGCAGTAGTTTTATGTTAGTAGCCTTTTGGGATACACAACCTCAATGGAATGCACATATTTTAATCTTTCTATTTCAGTTCTTGAGGAATTTATACATGTATTCAATCTGATATTTGCAAAAGGTATTTTCTCCAAATGATCATAGAACTGAGTTGAATTAAGTATTCCACTGAAGAATGAATAAATGCCATAAGTAGGGAATCAATTTCAAAATAATTCAAATTAAATACATCATCTTGCTATTAAAATATATGCATCATAATTTAATCTTTCTTTGGTCATGTAGGTGACCTTTCAGGATCTTGTGGTTTAATCAAAAATAGCTATTAAGCACCTACTCTGGTACAGACTCTGTGCTAGGTAATGGACATGACATAAAGATGACTAAGATATAATTTCTTTCTGTAGCTCATGGTTCAGACAGGATATATAAGAAATTTACTTTAAAAAGAATCGTGATGGTGTAACACACTATTCAAATTGATATGGACACAGATTCAGCCTGGGTCATTTCAAAGAATGCTTCACTGTTAAGGTGAGGATGAAGATGATTGTTATGGACTGAGTGTTTGTGTCTTTCCAAAATTCATATGTTGAAGTTGAACATGTGAAGATAGGTTTAAATGTGACACTTTATTTTCAAGGGTCATATTTGTGTGGCTGGAGTCAATTAGTTATTATGATGAAACTGTAAACAATGATGAGGCAGCCTTCTAATGTGGCTGTAGCTAGAGATGGAGCCTGTAAAGAAGTAAGGTTAAATGAGATCACAAGGCTGGGACCCTGATCCTATAGGATTTGTGGAAGTACATAAGGTTAAATGCAGTCACAAGGCTGGGACCCTGATCCTATAGGATTTGTGGAAGTACATAAGGTTAAATGTGATCACAAAGCTGGGACCCTGATCCTATAGGATTAGTGCCCTTTTAAGAAGAGACACCAGAGACCTTGTTTTTTTTTTCTCTCTCTCTCTCTCCTTGGCACACAAAGAAGAGATCCTATAAGGACATAGTGAGATGGTGTCTGTCTAGAATTCAAGAGAAGAGGTCTCATAATGAAGCCTAGCTTGCTGGCACTTTCATCATGGACTTCCCAGTCTCTAGAAATGTGGAAAAAAATGTATTTCTTTGTTCACGTCACCCAGTCTGTGGTGTTTTGTTACAGCAGCCTGAGCAGACTAAAATAGTATTTCATGTGCAGTTTGAAGGATGAATCAATGTTTGCCTCCACAGAGGGAAAAACAAAGGGACTTAGGAGCAAGAGGATGGAGAGAAGGAGCAAATGGAGAAAGGAGAAGAGATAAAGAATGAAGCAAGGACCAGGAGCAGTCTGAGCAGAAGAGCCCTGGGAAACAAAGCAGGGCCACACACATACACTTGGTCAGAGGTAGAAAGTGGGGAATATGGCATGTAATTTTGTTTTCTTTTTCAATCTTTTGAGTTAAGGTAGGTAGGGATAAATAAACGAAGGAAATTATAAAGGTTTGAAATATTTGCCACAAGGAAAGAAAAAGTAAACTGAACACAAGTCAGTGACAGCCAAATGGCATTATTAGGGTTAGGCAGGGGTCAGAAACAGGTTACTAAGGACCAATTAGATTCTGGTGGTGGTAGCGGTGGTATTTTCCATGTGGAACAAAGGTGGGGTGAGCAGAAGATTGGATTGGCCAGGTACGGAAGACTGACAGGGCAGCTGTGGCAGAACCAGGAAGTGGGTTGTTGACACAGCAGAAAGAGGACTGCTGGCTAACCCAATGACTTGGGGGTAGTAGCGAAGAAAACTGAAGTAAAGCAAGAGAAAGTTTAGAGAGAGATTGGGAAAAAAGAAGAAAGGAGAAATCTGAATAAAGGATGGAGGAAAAATTGAGAGATTTTATTTTATAGAACTAGAGCCAGAGAGAAATTTTGAATAAAATGAGAATTTGTTTTAACTTGATTAAACACAGCAGAGACTAGTGAGCTCTCCAGCATATCATTTTCTTTTTCCTTCTGGGTACCATATAAATCACGGTTCCCATATGGCCAATGCAGTATGGGAAGAACTTATATAAGCCACATTTAAGAACGGCGCCCCCTGCAATGTGATTCTCACATTCTTTGCCTTGCTATGGTGACCTTGGAAACCATGTGTTGAAGACACAGAAGCACAAGATGGAAGGAGCTTCAGAGCTACTTACAGATCAGAAAAACCTCCTTTGATCAATGTTGCTTTAATTAATACAGGATGAAATACAAACATATTGGAGATATTCAAGTGGAATTCATCTGCAGATATTATAAGAATACCTTTCAATTTCTACAGTAGAAATACTATCAACTGATTTCACATGTACTCTAGTGATATCATGACTACACACATTTCATTTGGGAATTGCTGTATGACGTTTTCATATGAGATCTTCGGGGGATTTAAAAGAGGGTAACTATGATGACTATGAACTGTTTAACCAAGTATGACATATTTATTGACAAATACTTGTAGATTTTTTAACTCAGAATGCACATACACATCTTCCTTAAACAGTCCTTGCCTTCCAGGTATCCCTCAAACGAGGGTGGGAGCTGAACTGAGTGTAGAAGAAGGGATTCAGTGAGGTAGAAGTTCTGAGGAGAGATTTATTTACCTCAGCTCCACTTCTAGCTGCTCTGAGAAGAATTTCTCCCCTTTCTGTTCTCACCACGCCTTTGAGTGACATGAACAAAGCCACTGTGTTAAAGCAAAACAAAAAAACTGCAATAGTCTCACAACCACTCTTACTTTTAGCCCCTTAAGTGGTTTCCTAAGGGTATTTTACAGCTTGTTCCTCCAGATAAAAGGAGAGAACATTTTTTTTAAAAAAAAGCAGCCTCCAGCCCTGAGGAAGTGAGGGAGGGTGTAGCTTCAGCCAGAAGACTATTTGTGAACTTTAGAGAGGAAGACAAATTCTGCTGACAAGGGGCCAAGCAACAAGGCAGGAGCTGAAGAGGACAGTGTACTTTGAAAAGAACTTGTGCTTTAGAGCCACTCAGATCTAAGTCAGTCACCTAGTTCTAGTTCTCTATTAAGGGCTGTTGCTTTAGGTAAACTAGTATTCTTCCCTGAATTGACATTTTTCCACTCTAAACTGTGCAAATATAATATCCACTTCACATACTTGCTGTAAGAATTAAAGGTCACAAATGTAAGCAATGCACAGAGCCTAATAAGGGACTTACTAAAAAGAGAACAACTTGATTAGCCAAACAAAAGATATTTGAGTACCCTACTATATGTGACACCAGCTTCTTTAAATTAGCAAGGAAGTGTTAGTGAAACAGACTAACACTTCTGTGATGGTATATGGGCATTCACTGTACTATCTTTGCAACTTTTCTGTAAATCTAAATATATCCCCCCAAAAAGCATAATAATATATTTATTTTCCATGCAGTTTGCGAAAATAATTTACCGCTAAATGTGGAACCTGAAGTGAAATTTTGCTAAGACTTGAGTACGGGTGTTTCAAATAACGCTCACAGCCAGTACACTTTTAAGTCAGGCCCAGACAAGTTGGAAACAACCTCTTTGGGTGGGGGTAGTGGTGGGAGTAGGGGGAAATCTCTAGAATTTACTACAGATCCATAATCCCTTTATCTGAAACTTTTCTGACCAGATATGTTTTGAAACTCAGAGTTTTTCAAATTTTAGTAAGGAATTACAAATTCTATATGAGGTCTGGAGCAGCACCTTGTATTTGATCACATTAGTGATTCTGCAGTGAAATTATGAATATTCGGGTAAATGAGTTAAAGAACATAAACAGCCTCACATTAGGTCAGGTCAGTTTTTGCTACCTAATGGGGCATTTATTTCAGCTTTCAGAGCTTTCAGGACTTGGGTTTCTCAGATAATAAATTATGGATATATTTACTAAGAAAAATCCCTAAATTATCACCAACCAACCTTTGCTTCTTTCCTCACCCTGTACCCCACATACAATTTCTTATCAGGGGAGTGGCTTTCACCTCAGAAGTAGCAAGAAACGTACTCTATTTACAGATTTTTATAAAGGAAAACATGAAACATAAAAGCAAAAATCATGTTTCCTTGTGCCATTATGACAACTTTGTGTCTTTTGTCTTCCTGGGATTAATTACCCGTCTCCCCGCCTTGCATCTGCTTCCTAGATGTGTCACAGACTTAGTCAAGCCTCTCTTGCTATAATGAAGAGGAAAAACAAACAAACAAAAAAACCACGTCACTGTATTTTTCTGAAATTAGACTTTCATTGGAGACCATCTTATTTCCCCAACCATTAAAGAATACTTCCTTAGTCTCAATTTTTTTCTTTCTTTGATTTTTGATCTGTCAGTTAAAATTGGTGAGCCAAATGAATATTTCAATTTGAATAATTTAAAAATGTTTGATTCCAGCCTTCTTCATAGATAAAATTAATTTCAAAATAGCATTATTGAAACCAGGCATTCTTTCTAAACTAAGAATTCCAGATGTTTTTAGTCGCTGCCTATGACATTTCCACAATCAGAATAAATTGTGTTTCCCGAGTAATGTAATAGATAGAAGTGCTGAATAAATCTCGTGCAGTTGAGATGACAAAATTAACATGCTGATGACATTTTAATGTTTCAATATAATCAAGGGGGCATGGATCATGCCTCCACCAGTTCTAATATAATTCTATTCTTTAATCTTTTTCCAAGACAAAATAAAATATAGATAGATTTCAGAAAGTATATAAGCAGAGTGTGCTTCAGTCTTCAGGCGAGCTGTTTAGGATGCATCTGAAATGCTATTTAGGTTCAGCTTTGCCAGTAGATATTTTACCAAAGCAATTGAGTTATAAATAAAAATCCTGGATTGATTAAAAAAATATTTTGTTGTTCTCTCTCTGAAGGTTGCTGTTGATGCTTCTGCTACAATTACCATATTTAGGCAGAAAATTTGCTGATTTAAACAGGGAAATCAATATATTTTGATTGGATCCAAAAAACAACTGCTATTCACCTAGTCTCACAAAAATATGTAAGCAAATAAATACATACATACATAAACTTCTTAGAGGCAAAATAAGCAACAAAAGACAAATAACTGGGCTTCCCTGGTGGCACAGTGGTTGAGAGTCCGCCTGCCGATGCAGGGGACACGCGTTCGTGCCCCGGTCCGGGAAGATCCCACATGCCGCGGAGCGGCTGGGCCCGTGAGCCATGGCCGCTGAGCCTGCGTGTCCGGAGCCTGTGCTCCGCAACACAAGAGGCCGCAACAGTCAGAGGCCCGCGTACCACAAAAACAACAACAACAACAAAAGACAAATAACTGGTAATCATAAAAATATGAACGGTACATTTTTTTTCTAACAGTGTAATGCAAACTGAAATCTTAGAGCCCAATTCTTTCCTGGAGGAAACAATAACCTGACTACACAAGTGGGTTAAAGATCCATGTTGAATGTTGAAAAAGTTGGATAGTCCTTGCTCAGTGGCATAGGAGAGGAGAAGAAAAGACAACGAGATGGAATGGCAATACTTCTTTCCTCATCCTCCCCTGGAGAGGGTGGTGATGACAGGCTAAATGAGAACAATAAGCAGTGATGGCCTTGCCAGGAGTCAGGTGTAGATGGAAATGGATGACACAAGATAAGTGGTTTCTTGGCCACTCGTGTTCACTATAAAACAATTAAAGAATGAAGACTTATTGCTAAACAGTAGTTTTCAATCTAATATTTAATTGTACACCTCTTTATTTTTCAGGCAAAATCTCATTCAAAGATATACTATATTAAACTGATAAGAGAAGAACTCCCTGAGTAGAGCAGGGGCCTACTGGTTGGCCCTGATGTGGTTTCCTAGAGGACAATATTAAACTTGCCACTACAGATTCACCTAAAAACATGGAAGAGGCACAATTTTTCCCCAAGATTATTTTTCCAACATATTTTTCTATTTCAGTCACTGCCAACAAACTGATCTAAGATATATATTGATACAATTTTTCAGTACTTCTACCTTTCTTACCTCTACCCCAGTTCGGAGGATGACAACAAGGCCACTTATGCCAGGCCTCTGCTTAACCTATTTTCCATGTGTTCTCTGTGTCAGAGTGGATGATTTCAGCTGCAACGAAAAGAAACCCTATTCTGAGTGGTTTCAGTTACGAAGAAATTGATTTTTCCTGCCCTAGCATTAGGGCATGTCCAAGCCGGACAGGTGGAATGGCTTAAGGACGTCATCAGTGGACTTAATTCTCCCATCTCTCTGGTTTATTGTCCCATGCCTATTTCTCCTAGTAGTCCTAAGATGGCTGGCAAAAGTAACTGGGGCTCCTCTTGTTCATCTTTAGCAGGAAAGAGAAAGAGAGAACGAGAGAGAGGAGGGGGAGGAAGAGGAAGAGAAGGAGGAGCAAGGGAGGAAGGGGGAGGGGAGGAAGAAAAAAGAAAGGGAAGAGGAGAAAGAGGAAGAAGAAAAAGAAGAAGAGGAGAAGCAAGAGGTAAAGGAGGAGAAGAAGGCAGGGAGAGAGGGAGGGAGGAAGGGGAGAGAGCCAGTCTCTAACCATCTAACCATGGAATATAAGCCTTACTTAGTCTTGTTGCCCCAATCTCAGAACAATTTACGGTTGGCAAGAGAAGACCAAGAGTCAGTTGGCTGAGGGAGAGGAAGGGGGCATTTTGTGAAGGCATCTGTGTGATTCTACCACTACTGAAGTCTGTCCTGACAACTGAAGTCTGTCTCACAATCCCAAATCTGGTGGTCTAATAGAATAATCCATGCTTAACTGCCAAGATAAGTATTCAGAGAGGCTGAATACTGAACCTGAACAACACCTCTGGCAGCAGAGACTGGATTAACATGGCTATTTTGTTTCTGTCTCAGCTAGGGGGCTTTATGAAGTATATCAAGTATATCATTCAAAAAAGTGGGCTTTAATGTCGCACACAAGGGATCCAAGTATGTAACGTACAATCGTGTTCATTTCTCTCTCTCTCTCTCTCTCTCTCTCTGTCCCCTGAGATATCTTGAAGGAACGAGTGTACTCATACGTTGACCCTCACAGTAAAGGGCTGAGAAATCTCCAGAACGTACTGTTTTACACTAACAACTTAGCACGCATCCCAGGCATCTACAAAAGCACTCCAAGCTGTCAGTTGATTTAGCAGATTGACGGCTCTAAAAACCTCCCATAAGCTAAGATCTGAGGTTCCTTGGTGGAGGTTTGGTCAAAGGACGTCTCTCTTCTAATCTTGCTTATTGAATTTGAAAACTCCATAGCTTTTTCTGTTAAGAAAGCTGCTGAAAAGAGAACTGTTATAGAAATGAGATAAAAGAAAAGAATGAAAAAAGTTTAAAATAAAGATAAACGTGAGCTAACTTTTCATTTCAACACACTGACAAAAACTAAATATATTTTTACTGAAAAATTGGGGGAGGGTCTGTTTTACATAATTTCTAACCTCAGAATACTTCTAACCACTATTGCAGTCGCCTAATACTTTACTTTCACTAAAAGAAAAGTAGTAATTCAGAGTACTCTGAGCTTGTTTCAATGAGAATGGTACAACTGTTCACTTTTGTTTCATTAAAAAGTGAATTATTAGTGCATTTCTGTTATTAGGGTCAATGCAAGTTGAATTTTTGACGGGGATAGAATTTCTTATGGTTACTGTCATTCTTTCAGGCACCTTCAAATAGAGTCCTGAACTGTCCAAGAACCCCACTGCATAAAACCATATAGATCTCTGGACTTTCTCAAGCTTCCATGACCCCTAAAATCAATTTGTTTGTGTGTACTCTTTCTGCTACGTGATAGTACGTGTTTAGGGATTAAAATTAATTATAAATAATTTTTTAAATAATAATTTCTAAAACTATTAACATAAGACCAAGGTAATACATTGCTCTTCTGATAAAATGTAATGCCTTATCAAGACAAAATGTAGAAATTCCTGGATGGCTCTCCAACAAAAATTTCTACAGTAGACATTTTAGAGATGTTTTGGTAGGAGAGTGAGAAAAATATTTCAACAGACACATTCCTTAAATTATGCCACTTAAGCATTGCCTACATTGTCTACATGTTAATCTGGTTTACAAAAGAAGATTTCAAGATGATTACTCTCAATTCATTTTTACATTTCTTATTCAAAAAAGCATTTTGAATATTGGAAGGAGTATTAGATTTGGGGGCTCTTTAGTCTCACACTGGTTGCAAGATTTTGGCCAAAGTATTTGAAATTTTTAACTTGTTGTTTCCTTGTAAATGGAATTAGTGACCCCAGGAGGGTCTTACTGTACGGATTAAGTAAGAGAGTAAACAACAAATTCAAATACAAACATGCCTCAAGGGGCAAAGAGGTAAGAGCACATATAAAGAAGTTTAAGTCATGGTTTCCAGTCAAGAAAGAGACATTAGACACAAACTGGGATATTTTGAGAAGGATTTATGTGACACAGCCTACAAGACAGCCCACAATGAGCTTTGCCTCACTGTATTTTTGTGCTTGTGTAGTCACCTCTTATATTGAGCAGATGTGTCATCCAATGAGTCCAATAGGATATGGTAGAATTGGCAATATGACATCCGAGGCCAGGTCATAGGACATTGAGTCTTCCACCTTGCACTCTCTTGGATTATTCACTCTGGGAAAACTAGCTGCCATGTTGGGAGGATACTCAGACCAGCCTATGGAGAGTTCCGGGTGGCAAGGAACTGAGGTCTCTTGACAACAGCCAGCATCAACTTGCCAGCCATGTGGGTGAGCCACCTTAGCAGCAGATCTTCCAGCTCCAGTCAGGCCTTCAGATGACTATGGTCCCTGCCAACACCACGATTGCAACCTCACGAGAGACCCTGAGCCAGGACTACCTGTCAGGAACTGTGGAGGGTCTAAGATTTTACCCTACTTGCCAACTAACACATCAGCCTGCCTCATTTTCATGGATACTTGCACAAGAAACAATGTTCCTGGGTTAGAGACAAAGAGCTTTATTATTCAGAGCAGGAAGAATAATCACAGTATTAGCATTTTCTTGTGCTGGTTTGAGTCTTAATTCCCACAGAGCAATGTGAACAAGGCCAGCTGACACCTGCACATACAGAGGACTGCATTAACTGACAGGAACCTGAGCTTACAAGTCTTTTATAATGGACAGTAAGGATGCCTGTATTTGCTTAAGTGAGAGATAGAATATCTATCTTCCAAGGCAGATCACTCTATAAACATACTTGAAGAGAGAGTTTAGAATAAAGGCAATCAGTGATTTTCTCTCAATAAATGCAGAAATGTGAGGTAACTATGGAGAACTGTCTTTCAAATCTACCCAGTTTAACCACACCTGAATTCCTGACCCATATAAACTGTGAGATAAAAATTGTTTATTACTATTTTAAGCTTAGAGTTTTGAGGTAATTTGTTACACAGTAACAGATAACAAATATAACTGGTTTACAAAAGAGGAAAAACCTAACTGGAAATCAGTAATTATTAAGAAATAACTAATTGCTAAGGAATATTTAGGGACTCTAGGACTAGTGGCGGTAGCATTGTTACCACACCAAAAACTGAAGAGATGATGGAGGAAAAGCTCACTGAAACCAGAAGAAAGCAAGAATCACATAGAAGAGGCCATCATTCAATGAGGGGTAACCTTTAGCTAAGGCAGGAGACCTTCCAGGGAGTTTATCCAGGAGAATAAATACCCTGACTTCTCTCTTCTTTTCTTCCCCCCATTTACCCACTGGCTAAAACAAAATGGACAGCAGAGGAATGGAAGTCCTGTTGATGTCATTCATATAGGTGAGCCCCCCAGGCAGAGAAGGACAGAAAGTGAATCTGGGGAGCAAACAGAAGATATCCCGTATAATCTGCAAATAAGAGAGCTAATGCATACCTCTTCTAACAGGGAAAGTTTCTACCCAGTACTAAATGGTTGTTATGTGGTTATTCAGTTGGAAATTTAGGAATTTGAGAAGCATCACTGGGGGTAGGAGGTGGAGGGAGGGACTTGAACAATAGGCAAAAGTGAATAAGCAACTGCATGGAGACTCTGCCCAGGGTCAGCAATAGAAAGTCTTACTGTGTAAACTCATTGCAGTCAAGCTCAACAACACTTCCTCTGCCCACCTTGTGTTCTCCTCAGTGTCAGAGCCCAAAGTGGAGACGTCAGATTCCCTCAACCCAAATTCCTGACTGGGTTTCAAACCTTCTCCATAGCCACGACTTGTAGATAAGTAAAACTCTTTTGCATGTTGTAATTGGATGCAGGCTACCAATAGTCAACTTGTGGTATAGGTAAAAGTGCTTTGTAAATTATTATACAGAAGGCAAAATAAAGTGAAACACTGTGAATCCTATTTACAAAAAGACGATTTGTCAATTTATAAAAGTCTTTAAAAGCAATCAACGACTTTGCACGATTTCTAGGAATTCAACAACATTGGATTTCTAACTAGTGTTTAAATTTAATTTAGACTTACTTGTATCTACAATTCATACTCAGGATCAAAGGGGTTGATAGATTTATTAAATCTACCAAAATTCACTAAATTTTTACAAGATATACTAAGACGTAACTACAAAGTAGGAACCATACAATTCTCTATAAAACAAATATGAACAGTTTGATCATTCTGACCAATAATTTAGAAAATATATAACTCCATCCATAAAAAGGAGATAATAATTTTAATGTAAGATAGGATTTATTAATAAAAACACTATTAGATTAAGATAATAGTAGGCAACAGGATATTAACTAACAATCCACCGAATAAACTAAACCATAAAATAAGCAAAAAAATGGTCAACATGCTTATAGTCAAATAAATATGAAAAGGAAAAGATAAAAACTTCAATTAAGTAAACTTTTGGTTGGACTACATGTTAATATGGACTTTCTAGAATGCTCTTGGACAATGTGTAGTAAGAATTTTGTAAAAGATTATTTAATTTGATGTAAAATTCCATTGATAGAAATTTATTTTAAGGAAATAATCAGATATTTGAGAAAGATTTATACAGAAGGATGCATATCAAATAATTGTTTTTGATATTATATTAACAAAATATTAACAAATATTAACAAGAGTATTTGGAAACATCTCAAACACCAGTTAAAAAATGATATATCAAATTCCCATACACCCATAATTTTGAATATTACTTGACTATTAAAATGAGATATTCAAACAGATTTTCTTAATTTGGGAATGTTCTCACAATATGATAATGAAACAAAATAGAGACAAGATTGTATGCTGTATGATTGCAAGTATATTAAATATTCATGTATATATGACTGAAAGGAAATATGCCAAAATATAAATATTAATTAGAAGAGGATATCAATGTTTAGAAGGATTATAAGTGATATTATTTTACTCTTTATACTTTCTGTATTTCCCAGTCTTTCCAGTAATTATGAATATTATTAACTTTTCAAATGCTCTTTGTCCTTATTTAAAAAGCCCTAATGAGCAAATATTGGCCAAGTGAATAACATAAATACACACTAAAATACCTTCTATGTACTGTCAAAACATTCTCCTAACCTACTATTACGAAAGGGGTTTTATAATAGAAATTACTGTGTACTTTTTTTATGACTCTATTACTAAAGGTCATCAATCATATCCGTGACTTTTCACCACACAAAAGAATATATACGTTGAATTCAGGCCAAGTGATCACTAACTTGTATTTTAGAGTAACAATTCATGCCAAGTGATTGGTAACTGATATTTTAGAATGAAAATTCAGGGAATTCAAAGTGATAGGTTTCACTATAATTGTAACTTGGCCTTTTCCACCTCATGAGCGGATTGGCCCTTAAAGTCCTGCTTAGACACAAGCTGAATGATGTGTAATCATCCTAGGGAAGCGTTTGTAGGCAGCACAGTCTTTACTATCCTGGAAGAGGGAAGGAAGATAAAGAAATATGTTTGTGCTAAGACAATTCTTCTTCACATCTTTGTTTCTTTGATGAAATGAAAGGATGGAAGGATATTTTCATTTTATATTACAAACACAGTAAAACCTGAAGGCTGCAGAATCCTTGACTTTCAGTTTAATAATCTTAGTTTTCTATAAATCTCTTAAACACTAGTCATGGTAAACTTTTCATAATACTCAACAAACAACTAATTGAAAGTGTTCATTTCAGTTATCTAAGGAATATTTCCTATTTTGTATATCTGATTCACTAACTAATAGCACAAAACACAATTTGATCAACTCTTACCTGAACTGTTTCAATAGGCTCTTCCCTCATTCCCTGCTTTGTTTAATTTCTTCTCCATGTTGACTTCAACATAACTTGCTGAAAAATAAAAGCAAAAATAAAACAAACATGAGTTATGTTTTCCTTGCCCTCAAAATTCCTTAGCATGGCATTCAAGGCTCTTCAGAATATGCTTCAGCTGACCTCCTTGCCATTTTCTGTACATGCCATGAATATTCCCACCTCCACAAGTTTATATCTGCTCTCCACTCATATTCCCCCTGGAATCTTGTAGGACTCTGCCTATACTTCCAGTGTCACACTTCATTCATTTTCCCATTTTTTTCCCTTCTTATTCTGTTTTGCCCTTCAGATTGCAGGCAGTTAAGATACTTTTCCTTGAGTTCTCTAACTTGGCAGTTTGCTTTTACTAACTGTTGAATGAACAAAAGGCCAGCTGTTGACCAAACTCAAAATTCTATTTCAAACGTGTATGTAGATCACTGCACGTATGATTCTCCATGTGTCTGAAATCTTGGTTCCAGAGAGTCACTTTCCTCTGCATTGCTGTGTACCAATGTGGTATCTGTGAGGTTACCGCCTTTCCCCATAACATTATGACTCTAGCACCTCCTTCGGACACTCTATCTAATTATGACTTTATAAAAATATATTAACTCATGGACATTTAAAAAATAATTTATATGTACCAGTTCTTTCAAATGCGGACTAAAGGAACTGAAAAATAATCATTCTTCATAAATCTGTCTCTCCTTCCTTTTTCCTTTGAACAAATAATTACTGCGCAACTCCTAGGTTCCAGGCATTGTGCTAGGTAGGCACCAGGGACATAGCGCCCAATAAGGCAGATGCAGTCCTTGAGAGGTGATGGACCTCTCAGGCATGCAAAAGCAGATATGAGAGAAAGACTTTATTTTTCATTCATTGCAACTGCATTAAGTGCTAGGAAGAAATAGATTCTCTTAGGGGAAAGTTTATTTGGAAAACCTACCAAATTGGGGTAGTTAAGAAAGGTCTTCAAAGAAAGCTCACATTTCAGCTGAGATTTACAGAATGGACAGCAATCAATGCAATAAAAATCAAGCAGGAATTATCCCAGCTAGAAAGAACAAAGGCCCTAAGGTTCTTGCACTCGAAGTGCAAAGGTCCTGAGGTTGGAAAAGCTATGAAGAAATGGAAGAAGGCCAATATGGCTAGAATGCAAAGAGGGAGTAGGATTTATCCAAGAAAAATGAGGCTGCAATACCTCCCTGAGAGTTGCTCTATTATTGCTATTAACGATAAAGAATGGATGCAGTAAGACAACAAGGATTGTAGCCTGGTGACTAATTCCAGCCGACTTCCACTTTCTTAGAATGATAAATGAGAACAGAGCCTTCAGATAGGACATCTCTGCATTTCCACATCCTTGACCAACCAATCCTGCGCAAAGTTACTGGGCCAGAAGTGGGTGGGGGTAGCTTTCAAATATACGTTTTCCATCTTGATTTAGAAAACCTTGTTAATAGATTCTTTATAAAGAACCCATAGCAAAGAACTTAGATTCCTTCACTTGAACTTTCAAATTATTTTCATAAAAAATGGAAACAGTAGAAAGACGAAACTATTAAGTCAGAGAATTATAAGGTAGAGACCCTTAAAAGAGAAGAAGCACTGCAAATTTTAAAATCCAAGCAAGTATTAGCCACCACAGAAATAAGCTTGTAACTCAGGCAAACTAAATTTGGTTAAAGGAAATACTTTTTTCTTAATGTGCTTCCTAGTAACCATTTATTTCTCTCACTTTTTAAAAACAAATTCCAGAGTTGCTCAATCTTTAAAAGTTTACAAATTAGCTTTGCAAAAATATGTGATGGAAAAGGCTTTGAAAATGTACAGAAAAGTGCCAATCATTAAAAGGACTCAGGGGCTTCCCTGGTGGTGCAGTGGTTGAGAATCCGCCTGCCAATGCAGGGGACACGGGTTCAAGCCCTGGTCCAAGAAGATCCCACATGCCGTGGATCAACTAAACCCGTGCACCACAACTACTGAAGCCCGTGCACCTAGAGCCCGTGCTCCTCAACAAGAGAAGCCACCGCAGTGAGAAGCCCTCACACAGGAACGAAGATCAGTCCCTGCTCGCCACAACTAGACAAAGCCCGTGCACAGCGGCAAAGACCCAACACAGTCAAAAAAAAGACTTAGTAAGAAAAGAATGTAAAGTAACCTAGCAATAATTTAAAAATAAAGGTCTCACCAATACAGAATGTCTTGTTAATATGAGTGATCCAAAAATTCATAAAATATACTCTGTTTACATATAGAAAGGATGCTTTTTGAAAGATATAATTGCTTTTACATTGAAGTGGCCCTTGATAAATAATGTTCTACTTAGATATCTTTGAAAGCACAAACAAAAATTTTATAGCCATGTATTTTATTACAGTGCATTGACATTGACATGTATGAAGAGTTATTCTTTACTTCATTATTTTGATCTTTTCCAGATAGAATATGCTTTTCAAGAGAGAGAAAATATAGTTAAGGCTAGTAATCCTGGCTCTCTGTTAAAAAAAAAATGCTAACCTTACAAATAAAGTTTCTCCACCAACATTGTCTTTACATCATTTATAGCAATATTATATATGTGTATTTGTTGGGTTATATAAAAGTTGCAGATCAATGAAAACCCAAATTGATAACAGTATCTTTCTCTTGTGTGGGGAGGACTGAGAAAGGATGGAGACGCTCTGCTCTAGAAACTGCCCTCCTGTGATATCCTTAGCCTGCATGTAATTGCAAGCATATTTGGATAAATCAGGGTCTAGTCATCCAGATGAATACCCAGGTTACAGCAAACACTAACACCTAATTTATAGCTATGCACAGAGCAACCAGCAATACAGTTATCTGATTTTTGTTCACCTCTCTTTCTATAAGACCTTGCTAGTGTTCATGTACATATGAAACGTGAGATGCAGAGGTTAGACCATGGAGATTCAGGTTTGATGAAAAGAGAGGAGAAAGGAGGAAGGGGAAAGCCAAAGCAAAAAAGGGAGGAATGGAAAGGGGCAAAGGGATGAATAAATTATGGCTAGAAAGACAATGATAAAATATAGCCATGAGGAAGATAAGAAAATGAAGAGAGGAAAGTGCGGGGAAATGAAATATAGCTGTTGAATCCGAAGTTCAATTAAATGTATTTCAATGAATAGTCTTCCATTGTCTTCTAGCTCCAAATTAGTCAAATTCACAATAATTTAACTAAGGAGTGAGGTAATATGGAGTTTAATAAGTTTTACATATTTTGACCATAACATCACTTTCAAAGGTAGCATCTAAGCAAGTGACATTATGTTTATAATATTCAGAAATAATATAATTCATACTCACATATATCATTTTAAATGTACTCTAGTTCTTTTTTAAAAAAATTACGGTTGCAATAGAAATATTTAAGATAATGTCATTTTTCCACACCTCATCCTTCTCGGATTCTTTCTCCCTATGCTAAGTTGTATTTTATTGAACCCATCTTTTCATAACATTTGTATCTGGAAATCTAGTTGCCTCTTCCAGTTACATTAAAAGAAAAACTTTTCGTTTAAGAAAAGATTTTATCCCAAGTTTTAAGAATAGATTCCAGATTTTAACTAAAGTAATCATTCCTGAGCTCTGTGATATAAATGAAATTCTTTTCCTCCTAAGTTGAAAAGGATCAGCAGTTAGACAAAAAACAAAACCAAAAACAGGTTCAAACTACAAATGTGGACTTCAGTTTCTCACAGTGTTATTTGACTACACTCTGAGGGATGTGTCTCTTACTATAAATTTAAAAGACAATGGGATATTTTATTTTCTGGGTAAGAATTCCTAAGAAAATCAAGAACAAGTTATAACTTGCTACATTGTGATAAATATGTGAGTCAAGTTCAGCATCCTCTTAGCTTCCACCCACCCTCATCAACTTCCAAATGCACGTGCCACTGGCAAAGTCCCTCCATGGCCGCTATTATGTGTTCCCTATAATTTAATATCTTTTGTACACTGGTTAGACACTGCTTGACACAAATATCTATACATAGTCTATGGAAGAGATCACAGAATTCAGGGTCAAGCTGCTAATACTACTAAGTACTGCTAATCACTCTGAATATAAAGGTCTTAATTCTGGATTCTAATCCATTGCCAGAATCAATTATTCTGGGAACGAGTCTCAGAGATATTCTAATAGCACTGCAGTTATGTGAATAGTCCTGAAGTCCACAGGAGTCACATACTTCTGTTTTACTTTTCAAAAATATGTGTAAAATTCAATATATATTGTTCATACAAATTCATATATATTTATGAATATTTACAATTCAGTATACATTTAAAATCACTTCTGAAAGAGAGATGACTTTGATGGTTGCAGGATACACTTTTCCTGCAACTGATACGTATTAAGTCATTATAAATGACTTTTATTCTAGGATAGGGTGCACTTTGTCTTGTAACATTTATTGCTAATTTCATTCTTCACATCCCACTCATTAAATATCATTTGTAGCATAAAACACTAGGGGTTTTAGGGAATATAAAGTAAGCTCTTTTTATCTTCAAATTCAACATAAAGTAATTGGGTAAACAAGACGTCTGTGAGCTATTTCAGCTATAATATGTATTCATTCATCCAATAACATTTATTCAGTTATGACTATCTTTTGTATGCTGTTAGATGCTAAGGACAAATACAGAGATAGGTAATATTTACTAAATGGTACTGTGCATGCGTGTTACATGATTTCATTTATCTACTTCTGACAACCACCCTATGAGAGAGGTACAATTTTATATTCCATTTTTTTGTAAATCAGAAAATAAGGCACACGATGGTGAAATGCCTAGGCCTGAATCCCCTAGGCAGTAAATAGTGAATCTTGGATTCAAACTCAGGAAGTCTTTTTTCAAAATCTACACCTTTAGCGGCTATATATTATTGCCCCCCAAATACAAATAAAAGGGGGACAATAGCATGCGTTCAAATTTACAACCTTGTTGGAACGCTGTATCTGCAAATATAAACAAATTTACACCTATTGCAGATAGGAAGTGAACAATTTCAGAACAGCATAAACACAACTGAATTAGAGAATGAAGTATAGTACAGATGGCCCATGGATTCCTTCAGAGCTTGAAAACTATTTCTGGTAGTAAAAACTTGAATTTGGAAGGAAACACCTAAATGTCTAATTTGAAAGGACAAAATTGCCCCCAAAATCAAGTAGAGGGACAGCATGGTCTGGAAGCTACCCTGCACATCCAACAACACTGACTGGGATTGCACCCGGTAGAGCAAACTTCCTGGGGTGAAAATGAATACTTACACCCACCAAATTAACTAAATTTACTATTCCTTACTCATTAGACCCTGAGTTGTTGTTTTTAATGGCAAAGCTCGTCACAATTCAAGGACATATACACTAATCACTAGTGAAATATAAATGGATAAATCATGCAAGACTTACTTAGAGAGTAACATTCTAAACTTGGTGTCTTCAGTAAAGCATTAACTTTGATTTACTAATATAGTCATCTCATGTTAATTGAACAGTACTATTAGGTATATACAAGATATGAGTTAATTATATGTCACTTAAAATAATTATATTGAGGATACACAATAATGGATTCACTACTGTCTTATAGCAGGTATTATTAATGCATCCTGAAGCCAAGGCCATTTGCAGTGACAACTGTTTGTGGAAAGTTCCAATGCAGAAAAGGAGTTATGATCTGAGATCATTCAACATTCCTTTTCCCTCAGTAAGTCAAAGGTTCAACTTTATGTTTGTGAATCTCCTCTCTTTCTCTAGCCTTTTATAATCTTTCTATTATATGGAATAACTTTTACTTTACTTTATATTCAAGTGTTTCATGTACTTTGAGATATTTCCATCTACTACCTTTAACATAGAAAAACAAATACTAGATCTTAAGGATTCACTCATTTATGCTTTGGAAAAGGAAGTTATAGATTTCTGGCATAGCCAGGGAGAAGCCATTCTGTGGTAGGGCAGCTAAGCAATCAAATTTATTATGTCATGACACCTTTTGAACCCCAGGACTCAAACTGAAATTTTCCCCAATAATGATTTGTTATAATTTGCAGCTACTAAAAATCATATTATAAAATAATATTTGAGAAAAAGTACACTATAAAAGAGTATATATATTTTACTAAGACACTGTATACATATATATGAAAAATTACCAAAAACTCATATGCCAAACATTACCAATTATTAGATTTTCATATCAGATTTACTAATAGTAACTTTCTTTCCCAGCCTGGTCCTTTAGTATTTTAAAATATTTTGTATTCAGTATGAGATACACTTACATTTCACTACAACATTATTCTTAAAAACCTATTTAGTTCTCATTTATTTGCATTATTTGTTATGCACTGTATGTAGAATTATTGAGTTGCAGTCTCTGACTTATTCATTCCTTCAGACTGTCCTCCACCACAGTGAGCTAATATCAAGGTGCTGTCAGCAGGGTTTTTCTAACTACAGGGGAGAATCCATCCATTTAGTGGTCAATTTTTTGTGAAACTTTTTTTTGTTTTACATGTATGAAAATATGTTGGTATGCATGGTAAGATGTATTTCTTACTATGTGACTAGGTCAGGAAAGTTTGAAAACTACCGCACTAAAACAACCTATGTAAACAGAGGAAGAAACATAAGTACAAAGGGATCAAAACAGCTTGCTCTAGAGTTCACCTAAGCAGGAAGTGGCAGCAACAGGAGCAATATCATGTATGACTGTCAAGTGTTTATCTTAATCATGCTGCCACAGGGTGCATTATATAAATCAAAGAATGGCAGCTAGCTACAATAACTGTACCCCGTATTTCAGAAATTTTTATGCTTATCACTCAGCAGCATTCCTTAATGTGGCAAATATGGAGCGCTCTAGAAGGAAAAGAAGGAAAATATAATTATTTACATAATTAACTTGATTACTTTAACACTGTTTCTAGTCCCTATAAAAAACAATGACACCAAAAAAATCTACACTTTGCCTCCATTAGTATCAATTAGTAATATAGTCATTTCTCAATTATATCATTGCCTACCATGCATGTATCCAATAATCTAAAATTAAAACCCAGTACGCTGTGCCATTCTCATTAAATGCCTTACATCTAATCTGTTGCACTTGAGCTAGTGAAGGATATTGTTTTGGAAAGGTAATTAGCAATATTATTCCTTACAACATTCTATCTGCTACAGTAGAGAGTTTTAGAAGAAACCAGCATATATCCTAATTGAACTATCCATTTGACATAAGCATTCACACTGATACTGTTAATTATTATCTGCTTTAACTGGTCAATTAAAACTGTAAAAAGGACGGCCTGTGTGAAAGTAGTGTTTTAAAAATGTTGTCTCCTCATCATTTAACTCCAATAACTTAATAGTATCACTTTCACCAAGTGAATCAAATGCTTCAGATGCACATATCTTTCTTAAAATATTAAAAAAAAAAACAAGTAATAGTCTGTGTCATATGGTGACAAGTACAGTTCAAAGTGCTATTATCACTGTTCTCATGGTGATAATTAATCCTTTAGTCATTATCATAATGAGAAACCATGTTCAGAAAATGCTGATTGAAAAATTCAGATATCAAACACAAGTCACTCATTGCCTATCAGCTAAATTGATTCTTACACTTATGGCAGATTAGCACAGAGCCTTCTAAATAATTTATCTAGCCCACTCCAAATTTTTCTAGCCTTCTTATGTTTCACTTCATGATTTTTTAAGTGGGTTGCTCTAACATGAAGCACCAGAATTACACTTTTATTTCTTAATTTATGATGGAACTTTCATCCTAATCAGAATCATTTCCTGATTTTGTTTTTAATATTGTCTATACTTCATCCCTTAACTGAAATAATTGGAATAAGTTTGCAACTATCTATGGTCAATTAAGTCTGAAAAGTTTCAAATTTTTAAGTATAACTTCAAAAGAACCAGTAGTCATTTTCACATTGCCCAATGAAAACCACAAGCAAACTTAATATTTCAAAGGAATCTAACTCCGACTTCATCTAGAAGGATACAGATATAGAAAAAGATGCTGGTTTTTTTCCCCAACACGCAGAAACTCTAAGCACTACACATTATTAAGTGTGAAATAGTTTTAAATGAATGTTGATTTTTATCTCAAATTTCAGTCCTACATAGACCCCCTGGACATTGCCATGAAGATGTACTGTAATAGCCTGAGGATACACTCAACTGCGCCAGTTATATCTTAATCCTGCTTGCCCTCTTACCTCACTTTCCCCAGTATTTCTCAATTTCGAAACGTGAGTGTTATATTGAAAAACATTTTTTGTCCTTGGCAATCACACCCAACTGGCCACACACACATGGCTTCTCCAGCTTCAGTCATGTGTGTTAAGACCACACACATACAACCAGTAATCAGGTTACACTGCAGCATCCCTTGACACTTTTATCTAAGATCCCACTGAGTCATGGGTGGCATCACAGAATAAGAAACAGAGAAAGAGTGTGGATTCAGAGTGCAGCACTAATAAGAATAAAATATGGGAGGCTTGGAGCGAGGGGTAGGCATATTCATAACACAAAATTGCAAACTTCCTCAAAGGTGATCGTACATAAGCTTAACTACACAAATATCAATACTATTATACCAACAGGACCATTCTAAAGAGAAAGGAAAAATTAAAATAAAAAAGGAGGAAAGGTAAAAAATAAAATCAAATCATTGGTTCGGTTATACTCCCTGAGCCAATGAGAAACAAAAATTCTATGGTGTTTGACTGATGGTTCCAGCATCAGGAATCAGAGCAGCATAAATCATTGTTGGAAGATTTCATATTCTTAAGCTTACAATCCTTTAAAGATCTCTGCATGTTAACCAATATTATCATCATACTACACCAGAATGACGGCAATATCACCAGTTCAGGCAAAGCATCATTCATAGGAATTAAGGATTGAGATCATTGCTTCTCTCTGAGACATTTCTCTAGGAAGACTTTTACAATTCAAAGACTTGTTCAATATGCCTGTTTATTATCACAATCTAATAGTGTTCTGTGTCAGCTTGTGGATTAAGACTGTTATAAATTGCATTTAGATCTTTAATCAAGCTGCCTAGATTATTGATTACTTAATAGTAAAACCTATTTCCTTACTTACATGGGATATTTAAAATCAAGTTTGATAATGGCTATTGCTCTCTCAAATATGCTTACACATCAATGCTGACCAACCATACAACTGGAATTTCGAATTTGTGGAAATAAGAACTTGAGAGGGGTTCTCTCCAAGTTAATAGTAACTTTTCATATTCGAAAGATTCCTTAGTTCTCTATTCTAGCTGTCTTTTGCATGTAGCCATATATTAACATGGGACAATTTTGACAGTCCTTTGGCAAGGCAATTGGGAACTGGCCATTCTATCTCTTAGGTCAATAAATTCTGCCCAAAACATCCTGTCAAATTCAGCTAATGGATACGCAGAATATGTAGAGTTGAGAAGACTGTCAAACTGGACAGCTGGGGAATCATCACGTACGACTATCATAACCAATCAAAAGTCTGGAAGTGGGGCTCGAATTATTGGCTGCTATTATTTAGATGACTATCTTCCTCTGCTATTAAAAATATACAGACCGCATTTCTGTTCTTCATCCAAACAATGTCTTGCTCACCTCTGGACGTTTTCACAGGCTATTCCCTAAGCTGACAATATCTAATACCCTTTTGCTTTTATTTGCTCCTTTTCCTTCCAGTGATTTCCCATTACCTGTTTGATTTGATTTTCTTTTAAAACATTATACCCCATATTTCGGAAGGGCATGGACACACTTAGTACACTCTCACAGAGAGTCAGTGCAATTCTCCTAATAGCTCTTAGTGTAAGCAAAAAATAATAAACAGTTTGCCAGAATGATCATAATTCGCACAAATAAGTAGGTGAGTTGATGAACATATAGTGCTTTTACTATTCTTCTCTCTTTCTATTCTGCTCTCTTCCTTTCCATTTCTTTCTTAGTCCTTTCCCTTGTAAATTAGCCCTAAAACCTCTAGGTGCGGCAGAACAACTTACTGGTGAGTGGATGGAGAAGGGATATGTGGGTAGTGGTCCAGAACAGGTTGTGAGTGCCTAAGCAGAGTAAGGAAGGCATCCCCATGGAAGGGCAGTCTAATCGGAGATGGCAAATATCAAGGAGGGTAGACTTACAGAACATAAGCCCATCATTGAATATTGGAGGCCAAGCTGTGTCAACAGGGAGTCCATGCCAGGGAACGAGTACAGTGCAGACAGTAGTTTGTGTACCTACAGTGGTTTAATCAAATAAGTATATTTGAGGATAACGGGAGGTGGTTTTCTCATTGTAGAACTGATTTCCAAATATGGAAAAGTAAAAAAACTAGAATAAACCCTGTGGTAATAGATTGGAATTGGAGTTGTTGGTGGGAATACGCACTTACACATATACACGAGCACACATACATATATATGCCATATATATATATGTATATATATATAGTTATATAGTTATATGTTGAAAATATAGATGTAAATCTAAGAGATATATATTGGATATAGATCAGTGATAGATATCAACATAGTATATGTGAAGCACATACAGAAACATTCTCTAGCTTCCTCCACTGAAGGATCTGAGAGCAGTGATACCCCAATAGCAACAAGGAATTAGAGAGAAACTGGACCTTGGCTTCTAAATATCACTCACTATTGACAAAATAAACACTTTTTGCACCATTGAAAAAAGCCCCTTGGAGAAAGGGCTGTTTCCAGTACTGGAGCAGGGAAAGTGTGAGATAAGCCAAGAAAACTTAGTCTGCCAAAAATAACAAACAAAAAAGAAGCACTCAGATAATGATGGGACACAGTAACTAGCTTGAAGAGCTCCCACTAGACAAGCGAAGGTAAGTGATAGTGGTTGATTAGAAGCCGTTGAATAAAATAGAAAATCATGAGTCCAAACACATATGAATAAAGGAACAAACAAATAAATAAGGAGCATATTACATACTTTGAAGTACTTTCTCCACAAAACATTTTTTTTTTTTAAATTCCAAAGGTAAAAATGGTGAGGAGGATTTGCAAGATTTGTAAAGACTCCTCTGAATAACTGTGCAAAATCAATGGTGAAATGTATGATGTATGCTTACTTCAGGAATTCTGACAACACTACTTTGGTAAAGCCATAAAATGAATAGCGTAAGTAACTGAACAAAAAAAAAGTGATCTACTCAATAGAATGTAGTGAGAAAACACAGCACTGATACTTTGATATTCCTTTCAGTGTTATATAATCATGAAAGCCAATCCAAATTGAAAAACATTCTGCAAAATAACTAGCCTGTAATCTTCAAAAGGTCATGAAGGTCAAGGGTTGATGAACTGTTTTAGGCTGAAGGAGGAGACTAAGGAAATATAATAACTATGTTTCTTGACGCTGACCTGGATCCTCTGAGAATTAAATGGCAATGATATATCAATGTTAAGTTCCTGATTTTGATGGTTGTATTGGTCATGTAGGAAACAAATACTAAAACATTTAGGGGTGAAGAGACACCAGGGCAGCAATGTACACTCAACTGGCACAGGAAACAACCAAAAAGTTATGTGTACCATACTTGCAACTTTTCTGTAAGTTTGTGATTAAATAATTAAATAAATAATTAAAAATTTTGTTAGGGAACTGAAGATAATCAAGCACTGATTATACTATACCAGTTTCCTAGCACTACTCAGTCTTGTATGTGCCACTGCAAATTCGCTTACCACACTGCACTGAAAAAATGTGTGTAAGTGATTGTTCTCCTGTGATCTACTCTATGTTATATATTTATGGCTCCACTGCTTAAAAGAGTTGATAGCTATGGTTTAGTAGATCATGTTTTGATCATAGTCGGATTATAAATAATCAGCCTTGGTTTGTATTCTTTTTTCCATAAAAGAGAAAAGTTTTGACATGTATTAAAGAACATAGAGAAATGGGAAGCAAGTCTCAGTGCAGAACACAAAACATATGCATTCCACCAATGCACAGAGTAACTGCACTGGTTTCTTAGAATTATTCAGAGAATTCTATCCAAATCTTGCAAGTTCTCTGTGACATTTTCTAAAAAATAGGTGGATAAATCATTTAAAATTATTTCTTAAAAAGGAGTCAAATGTAATAAACGAATCCCCCAAACTTGTAAACTATGCTGACAATTTTCTAAGAAGCTTGTTTTAGTTGCACTGTACTGATCAGGTAATGTTTCCACTCTATTCTTCTTTTTTCTAATTGGCAATCTCTAAGATTCCTAACTTTACTGTTTATGGTTCTTTCCCTTGTTAATCTTGTTCAAAACTCTGATGCAACTGGGGCTCAAATTGACTAGAACTCATATACACAGGAAAAAAAATATTAATTTGCCTTTGGGACATGAAATAATCTTATGGTATAACTTTAATACAAAATTTTAATAGCTAGCTGCATTATGTATCCTTCTTCAAATAAAAATATAGTCAAATATATATATATCATGTTTTATATAAATACTATATATGAAATGTCAAAACATGCTGAGGGTAGGATAACTTTCTCTGCTTCCTATTACATTTCTCACCTTGCAACGAGTTAAATAATATGGTTTGATAGGTTCAAGAATGAAACGTTTTCTGTCTTGTATGCCTGTTGCTTATTTTAAGTTAAACATCTTTAATATCCTGATTTTCTCACTGCAACTGCAGTGGGTTGAGGAAAGATTTACAAGCTTAAAACTATATTCAAGTCTAATTTTGAGTTCAGTTTCAGTTGCCTCCAGCCCCACCCCTACCTCCTGCATTATCTCTTCACGTTTCCATGGACTATTTTATTCTAAGATACTGTGTAATATTAAATTACAATAATAGCAATCAAAGTCATGGGGAGCAAAGGATTTTCGATTGCAGCCCATGCTTGGCTTTCAATAGCCGGCAGAAAGAAAGCCTGAAAAGCTCAACGATTCAGAGAACTTGCCAGCAGACCCCATTGTCCTTTCAGTTTCTAATGACACTGAAGTACTTCCATGATTAAAATTTAAAGGCTTCCCAGTAACCAAGTAATTTGCCCAGAACTCCTTATCTAGCACTCACCAAGAAGACTATGATTTTAATATACTATTAATCAAGCTCCAGCCAAGTTTACCACTGATACTTTCAATTACAGAGAGACTAGCTTCATCGCTCTCAGTATGTATGGATGAGGGGAATTTTTTTTTTTTTTCTGATTAGTCAGTTATTCAGCAATGAAATAAACAGCCAACTTGGTTTAGACACACATTACTAACACATTAGTTGTAGATTCGCCAACAACAAACCAAAACACTGTAAACTATTTTAAACTATTAATCATTTCTAAGAATGATTACAAGTCTGAATCCCTTGGTGTTCACTGTTAACAATGAGTTATTAGTATTTTAAAACCTACACTCATTAAGAAACATGCTGAAATATGCTTTACAATAGAAAACTCAACTAAGGAACTTATTTCAAGAAAATAATGATGGATATATGCAAATATTTCTGTTTCAGTGTTGTTCATAGCCCCAAATATTTAGAGCAACATAAATAAATAGAAAATTGATTATATAAATTATGGATCATCCCCCCCCAAAACTGAATAATATAAAAATATGCTTAAAAAACTTTTTCTTAATAATATGAGAAATATTTTTATTATATTTAGTGGAAAAAAAGCTGGTTTATTTTGTTAAAATATATGCAAGTACCAAAAACACAAACAAAAAACCTATAAGTATAATCATTTACATATGACCAGTCCTTATCTTTTGATGATTATGAATCATAATTATTTCTTTAATTCTGCATTCTCAACATCAAATACACATTGCTTTGTAGCCAGATAAATGACATTAATTCATCTCATTTTGCAGTTAAGAATGCACCTACGTAGCCAAGGAAAAATGGAAGTATGTTGTCCTATCTTTTTTTCCTTCAACGTTTGTATAGTATCATAATGACCATTACACTAAACCACATAATTCCTTACAAAAATAATATCTGGATAGCTATTGTATAATAGCTGATGTTTGTGACAATAATGTAGACTCTGCGTACATGTGGCTTAGTGAATGGTGAAGATGATCACCAAGTTACCTTGGTAAATTCAATAAAAAACAATCGTAACATTTTTGATTTATTTTTTTCCATTCAATTTTTGATTTGCTACATGGGAGAATTATTTTTAATAAAATTAAAGCCAAGGAATTTTACTATATGTCTTACATAAAATATAGGATAACTCTATACAGTAAGTAACTACATGGCAGTACTATTTGTGAGTGAAAATAAGATGAAATTAAAAATTGGCTGAACCTGCATAGATTGAGTTAGAAAATTTGATAATTATACATTATCTTATAATTTGTTATAATATAAATTAAATTTTGATTATTTATACTGACAATGATCCATACAATAGTAAGAGAGAAAAATAAATTTTCTGAAAAGGGTTTTAGCCAAAGAAATGAGCAACATCTAATTCTGGAGTCATATGATCTTATTATTTTTATGCTAAGTTGGAAAAACAGTAGTGTAATTACAAAATCAGGATTTTATAGGGAGAAGTTATTCATTAGTATGTTACTGATAATAGCTTGTATTTGTATAAGATTTTACAAAGGGCTTTTAAACAAATTATTGCAAATAAATCGCAGAAAATAATCACTGAACTTTATATTAATAACCATTTTACAGATGAGAAAATTGTTCATCAGGGAGTATGTGAGAAAATGTTCAACTTTAATAATGAGGCAAGCAAATAAAAACATGCTACTTTTAATTTTAACCTACAATATTAAAGATTTATTTTGTTATTGTTTTGATGATAATATCTGATACTGTTAGAGATGTGGTAATCTAAGTTTTCTCATATATCTAAGGAAAAGCACAACCATTTTGGAAAGTAATGAAGCATAGTGTATCAAATTTAAATGTATTCATACCATTTAAGTAAATAACACCACTTCTGAAAATCAGACCTAAAGAATTCAACTGAAATACAGGAAGAGTTGATGAGTAAAGATGTCCACTGCTTTATTATTTATAACTGAAAGAAAAGGATACAACTTAATATGTAGTAACATCAAAATGAGCAATTAAATTTTAAAACCATAAATTTATTAAAATTATATTAATAGTGATTTTTAATAGTGAGCCCATTCTTCATGTTACGTAAGATTTTACTACTTACAGCATGGTGATGCTTTTAAAAATATGTAGAACAAAGTTGGAATAAGATGAATAACTTAACTGTAGTTATTCTGCAAAAGTGATATTGCAGGTGATTTTTACAATACTTCTTTGTTGTAGTTTTTAGGTTTTCAACGGTGGGAAAATGTTTTTTTAAACAGGAAACATAAAATTGATTGTGTTTTAAAACTGTAAATTACCTAAATATTCACTGAATTTACTTTACATGGAGCTTGATTTGGCACTATTTACTCCAAAGCAATTTACTTACAAGATGACTGAGACCAACAAAGAGTTTAAGTAAGATTTTCTATAAATGATAATTTAAAATACTTCAAATATTTGATTTAATATTTCCATAAATGTTAGGTTTATAGAAATCATATTTGGAAATTTTTAAATTTTACCATGGAGCGAAAAACTGAAAAACAATCATTTTGCAGTTTTAGACATTCATGATGCTTTTAATCTATATGACTACAATGATTTATTACCCAGGTGTGACCAGTAACTTGGATTTTAGAAATATTCTGCAGTAGAGGATTCATTAGTCCTATTGCAGGTAGACTCACTTTTAAGATCTATTTAGGCTGCGACAGGCACCTAAATTTCAAAACTATAGTCTGAGGTTAATAATTTTCTTCCATAATTAAATAATAAGAAGGAAATAGAATGACACATTTTAAACAAATATAAATACACTTTTCATGTGAGCATATATACATGTATTTAAAACATGTAAATGCATAATTGTCAATATTCCTTAACACTAAGGAAACACCATGAAAGATTTCTTGGACTTTTCTAATGAATTCTATACAAAGTAAAGAAAGACTTATTTTGCTGTGAGCTTTTGTTTGACATTATAACAATGTACAAACACCTGTATATAATAGTAGATGAAAAATCCTTAGTTCTAGTGATTAAAAATGTCCAAAAAATAGATTGGAATTAAACTGAAAACATAAAATCACAGATAGTTTGGGCCACTTCCAAGGAAAAAAATTGCAAATTTTACATTTTTTATTTTTGTTCCTTTAAGATACTGGTAACTTTACCTGAACACCAAAAAATAGATCTCTGTCATTTCTCAGGTGATTTAATTATGTATCCTACACTTAAAGTCTCTTTTATCCAGATCTTCCTTTAAAATGTAATAACTAGCTATTTAACTATTTAAAAATATTCTCCATCTCTAACTTCTTAGAAAGTTAGAAGATTATCAGAAGCTACCAAAAGAGGCTACAAATGTGTTTTATATCTACCTTATATAACAAATAAATAATTACACAAATGTGAACACAAATATTAACTAAGTAGGAATGAGGACCTGTGACCTGAAAATCATGATAATTTAGTTCTATTTTTTCTATTTCATAATGAAAACTCCTTTCGTATTTTACATATGTACTTGATTAAGACATATTCAAGCTCTATATTTCACAAAAAATTTGAATCCCCCTATGAACTGAACCTTTACCAGTATGCAGATTTACTCTTCACGAAGGGGAATTCTCAAGTTTTAGAGTGCTAAGTAAATCTTACAATAGAATATTTAGGCAATTGTCTACAGTCTAAAATAACATTGAGCTTCACTCTGTATTACCTTCCCCAAAATGCACAGCATTAACCAATTCTTTTCTGTCAACTAGCAATTTTTGGCAGATCCCTTTTGCATGATTCATGAAGGACCAGTAAAAGGCTAATTGTTCAAATTAATTTGCGTAAATGACTAAGCAAGAGATAACAAAATTACATCTGCACTTGTTTGGCAAAGATTCAATAGCAGAGGCCCTGTACTGCCAGCTGCTTCCAGACAACACTCTTGCAGAAATTAAAAGCTACAAATATTAATTAATACACTTTTTTGGTACGTTAATTTGCACTGAAAGGTTCCGGAGTGCAAAACTGCTGAGAAGATGAACCATGATAATTAGAATTAATGGGATGGATGCATGTTTTTTGCAGCTGAAGTTTTAAAAACCCATGAATGGAACTGGGAACTTGAAACTGACATTCCCATAAATCTCTATGATAATGCAGCTATTAGTATTAGAAGGATTAAGTACTATGGCTCCAGAGTTATCCATCACATGACATGTTATATCCCATCTGTCATTGCAGTAGCTAAGACATGATAGCTGTCCTTGAGGAAGCTGTATGAAAAGCTTTGGGAATTCAAGGAATTGTAGTGATGACTGTCAGACTACAAAATGAATAGCTCAAATCTCTGACTTCCAAACAAATAATAGCTGGCACTCTGTATTTGTCAGCTTAGTACTTTGCAAATACCCTAACCCTCATATCTATACTTAAGTTTAGTTAGGCAATCTGAATTATAGATAGGTCAGATGGGAAAAAATAGTAGTAAAATATCACATATTTTATCTTTAATTCATGTATAACTTTAGGAGTGAGTTCCCTGTAGAATAGTTTTTACTGATTGCATTATTAATTATACATAGAACAAACTAGGAAAATCTTACTGTTGACATACTAGTAAATATGCTGAAATGATGCAAAGTACTAAGAAGGGAAAATTCAATGCTAAGTCAAACACTGGGTCTTCAGTTTTATCTATTGATTTAAAATTTTTATAGTTCAATAGCTGGCAATAAAAAATAGAATATCACTTTCAACATGGAACTTCACAAATAGTGCTAATGTATGCTACACAACTAGACATACAAATGGAGAAATTTACTCTTTTTTGCTTAAAAAATACAAAAATGGAATTTACATTGCTTACAGAATAAATGCAACACAAATTAAAGGACATAGCATCTCAAAGCTAGGAACTAATTGTTTTACAGCAGTCTACTTTGGCACTTTCTAGGAATGCTGTAACCATCTTGGAGTTCTGCATTTAATGAGAGGTTATGGGTAAATAAAAAGGAGTTTTAAGATTTAAATATATATAGTATTTAGAAAATAACATGCTTTAAACCAGGCTGACCTTCTGCACATGGGTGAAGGGAAAATTCTAGATCTAAGAAAATCTATCCTCATTGATATCCAGAATTATACTCTAACATGTTTATTCATTTTATTGTGTGGTTTTTAATGCATATTCCTTGGTAGCTTTCCCAGATATTGTCTTTCTCTAAAATTTTGTGGAAAATTGTATGTATTTTTTTCTTCCTCAAGAAATACCTGATTGCATTATTATACTATATTCTCAATGGCGTTAAGACCCAAGTTTAAACTCAAGGCTTTGATCTCTTTTATAGTGGATATAATATAAGCATTGCCAGAAAAGCAGTACTTGAAATTGCAAACAGTCATTTATTGTTCTTAGAAAGAGATTTCTATCCTTCCTTGATAACAGTGTACAAGGGGACACTGATGTAATTTCAGGCAGACAGAAAGAAATGTCCAGAAGTGGAGAACAAGGATGCAGAATCAGAAGCCTGAGAACCCTTGGGTAAAAATTGCCTAGCTTAGAGCTGTGCTCAGGTCTTGTGTTTCTTTTGAAGAATGATAAAGAACACAAGTAATTTACTCAGGGGATAAAAAGGTCATGCAGTAATGTAATAGTTTTAAGCATTTGGTAACTCACTGTCATAAAGAGACTATATATTTGACTTTATAGAGAATGTCTTAATGACAGGTTGATGAAGCCTGATGAAACAGCTCCAAGTATGGAATCAGAGAATGTTGTTCAGAGGATAAAGTAAAATTCAGTCATTTGCCTGCTCCAAATCACAATAAAAACATTTCAAATATTTTTTTCCCCAACAGAGGAGTTTATAACTGTAAAGACAGTTTATTCAGATATATTAGATAATCTGTTTTGTAAATTATTTAAATGAGCAGCTAATAGGCAGAATAAAAGCTTTTTTTGTTAGAATGGAGAAGGCACATGCCAAGGTGTTTATCTACTTAACTGGTGTAATCTATGCAATAGATGCATAACTATTTTCTATAAAAATAGTTTTTATAAGTCTTTTAGTAGTTAACTTCTTAAAATTGTTAAAATGTGTGCTGTTTTCTAATTTCAGAATCAAATGTATATTTTAAAAATACTTCATTAATTTATCATTTTTGTGTAAAGTTAAGATGCATCTCTATCTTTAATACTCATAGTTGATTTGAGCCCATTAACGTACTTGTCAGAGTAGTTCAAACATTTCATCAGAGGGCACACAACATTTTCTTCAGTCGGTAATGAGTCTCTACACATATATGTAACTCTAGAACTACATAGGCTCTACTATTTTGCAGATGCCAGCTTAGCACCGTGCCTGATACAGAATAAGCTGTTGTTTTATTAGGGTAGAATTATTGATGCTTGTCTAAACATGACATTGCCTGGAAAAATGTTAGTTATTTCTATTACTACCTAAAGTAAGTTAATATATCAGGAAACAGCACGTATCACATGCAACAATAACCCATTTTAAGAGATGCCTAGGACACAGAAAAGTACACACAAATATACAAAGAAAGCAAGTACCATGTCGATAATTTATTTTCTTTGGGCAAAGTGACCAAAGTTGAGAGAAAATATCTCTACCGCAAAATAAACATAATTTAAAAAATTAAGGTCAGTATTTTTTAAATGATCAAATTCCTATCATCAGTATCCAATTTCTATTTTACTTTTAATGCCCCATGAAAAAACAATTCATAAGTAAAACCAAGGAGAGTTTTCTCACAAAAATCTTAAGGGGGTAAAACAGTTTTCCTGAATCCATGTTTTCATATTACAATTTCATAAATAAAACAAAACACATATACACAGCTTTACCCCACTTGGAAGCTCAGAGGCACACAGGTAAAGGGCAAGAAGGTTCGACACTAAGCTACTTGGGTTCTTTCTTTTCCTTTGTTTTTTTCCTTTCCTGCTCATGAGCTGAGTCCTCTGCTTGCAGGCAGCAGGAGAAAGCCTGTCATCTAAGAAAAATATTTAACACCCAGGAAGTTTTGTGTCATCCTTGCACAAGGGGCCATGCTAATTTTCTCTATATCATTAGAAATTGGACATTTGTAACTGAGGGGTCAGGTTTTAAACATCTTTAAAACTGAGTCAATTTAACTACAGTAATTTGAAGAGAATATCTATGAAAGCTTCTAGTTCATGTTCCCAGATCTGGATTCTTGGTTGTTCATCTACTTCTTGGATCTACAACCTAGCTGGAGTTGTTTTTTCTTGGTTTGTTTTTATTTATATTTTCATTTACTTGTAATTCTAAGAAACTTAACTAATACTTACAGTACTATATTCCCTGGGGTCAGCAACATAAAGGGACCACCCCTGCACCCGCGGGTTAAAACCTTGGCTTCAAAATAAGGCACATGATCTTTACAACCAAATTTAAGAGCAAAAATAATAATTTCCTATCGAATACCTTTCCTTAAATGAATAAAAATACCCACTTTGCTATACTTAAATATCCTAAGATGCAAATCATGTCAATAAAAGATGGAAAACACCTTTGAATATGAGTTGCACCAAGTGTTATTACATACATTTAAACAAAATATTCAGTTGATTAAAATATATTTGAAGAATCCCATTCACACTTGATTCACTCTTCTGCCTGCATTTACCTCAGGGTAGGTATGCAAGTTTTCTTTTTCTACCTATAACTCTCACACCAACAAAATAATGCTGTCTTTAGGATGTGATTTTATGATCCCTAAATTCTTTACTGCATTTTCTATGATATATTATGAAATGTTCTTTGATTAAGCAAAGTCAATGTCCCATAAGATTATATATACTCCCATAAATGATACCTTAAAAAACAAAGACTTCATTATCCCATTAGTGAATAGGAAAAAAAAGTCACAATCATTAGGAAGTCAAATGCTACCTTTGAGATTTGGGCAATGAAGTTACTTTGAGGAAGAACATCTATCATGAGAGAAACCATTTCTTTATGTGAAAAGCACATAGAATCTACATGGTAGAAAAGTTCTTTACTCATAAGGAAGCCAGAAAGAGTAGAATCCATTTATTTGTGAGTCTATTTCTTGAACCCTTATCGTTTTGGTTTCTTAAATCAAATTACTGAAATTGGTATTTAGAAATAAAAAGATAGGTTTCACACACGGTCACTAAGGTTATCACTCCATGGAAGAAAATGTCTGACATGGCTAAGTATAAATTGTATAGCATAGTAAGAATTCTGACGTTATGAGAAGAAGTGCATTTTAATGCCTACTAATTTCTTGGAAAACAGTCTAGTGAAATTATGAAAAATAAGACGCTTTAAAATTATCCACCAACACGAGGCTATGTTAGAACTCGAACAATCAAAATATCTAATGTTCAGTCCAGGTAGAGACTAGCTGTAGGATACTAGATGGAAAGGCTAAAAAGGTACCATATTTCTTCAATACAATGCATTGTGACTGAATGATCTGCCATGATGCCTTTGGCAACTGTTTCTCTGAGGTTCAACTTACAAAAGGAAAATGAATTAACCCTGTTTACCACTTACTGGTAATAACTCACACTAATCTTGCCAAGGAAAGATCTGCTATCAGGTTTCCAATAATCTTAGGTTTTTGTCATCCTAACTCCTTTCAAAGAAAAGCTTTCATTCTTTGAAAGAACATTAGAATAAAATCCCTTTGGAGATAACTTTACATTTCCTATTCATAAGCCCCCAAATAACAGCACTCCAGAGTAATAGCAGCGGCCTAATAATTCACCACATGTCTGACCACTGATTACCCTTATTTAGAGGAATACACTTAAGATCAAGTATAGGTTTCTAAAGCCATATGGCAAAATGGAAAAATCATTGTTCTGGGGGAAGAATTCCTCCAATGGTTCTTGGGTGATCTTACAAAAGTCATTTAAATTCCCCTAGGCTCAGTGTATGCATCCAACATATGGGGCCATGCAAACTGTATATTCTAACTACCTCAGTAAAATCAGTGTAATTAACAGTGAAAGTTGATTTTATCCATTCAAAAGAAAAGACAAACACACTAAATAACTTGCTACTCCCATCTACTGGAATAAATAACTTAATTTACATATGGATTGCTCTTGATGATTTAGCAGTGAAGGTGGGGCTCAAAGAAACAAACCAAGTGAATAAGCATGATGTGCCTGTGTTTTATTGCATTTAACAAGCATTAACTACAGTGGTGGCTGACTTTCCTTTTCTGGCCTACAAAAGAGACTTTACACTGCACTGCTTCCATAAGAGATTTACACAACCAGGCTTTACATTTTTATCATGTGGAAAGCTGTCAGAAGAGGTTGGAAATTGCAGACTGTCAATGAGTGGGCGGAAAATAAGTGATCTTATTTTTTAAAAGAAATACAGTGCATGGACAATTCAAAAGGGAAATAAGGAAAAATAAAGATAAGGAAAGCAAAGACAAGGGGGAGTAATAGGGCTTTGTTATTGTGTAGCATGTTGGAAATAATAAGAATTCAATCAGATATTTTTAACAAACATTTTTTTCTTAAAGTACTAATAGGATAAAATGAATGACTTTTTCTTCATATTTACTTATTCTTTTTTCCTATACATTGGTCCACCATCCTTCAAGGAAAAATAAAATATCACTGACCAAAAGCCAGGATCTGGCTTCCTCAACAGTATTTGTGCCTGGCGACAGTTGCAGGCTTGTCACATTTAGTCTATCTCTAAGCTTCTTGTAGAAATATGAACAGATATCACTGTACAAAGCCTTAGAAAGACAAGACTGTGATTCAAATTGTCCTTTTTATTCAACACCTTCTTGTGAGTAGAACTAGCCAGAAGCAATGCAAGCTGGGATAAAGAAACATGACCAGCTGTCCAATGGAGTCAGACTCTTTGAAACTAGTGGTATTTTCTCTGAGAAGTAATTGAAATAAACAAGAAATTTATCCTTGCTTCAGCTCAAGGAATGGAGAAAATGCATATTGAGAAGTGAGAATAGAGGATGAATTGGTTTAAAAAAATAGAAGAGACATTCTGGCAAGGGCAAAGGAATGAGCTGAGAGTGCTTAAAGACATTTTACAGTAAATATTTTGGTAAATCATTATGCAGTTTTATTTTGTTTGTTTTTCAATTTTGTCTAGTCTGCACTTCCAGCAATGAAGTGATGATGACCAACTGGATTTGAATTTATACAAACTGTAAAATACCAGCTTTAGATATCATAGGGAATAGGTTATGTTTAATACCACATAAATATTCTAGTGAAAAAAAAGCATTGTATTAGTCTGCTAGGGCTGCTATAACAAAACACTGCAGAGTGGATGGCTCAAACAACAAAAATTTACTTTCTCACAGTTTTGGTGGATGCGAGTTCAAGATCAAGGTGCTGGCATAATTGTTTTCTCTTGAAGCCTCTCTCTTTGGCTTGGATGGCTGCCTTCTCACTGTGTCCACACATGATCTTGCCTCTATGCACACACATCCTTGATGTCTCTTCCTCTTTTTAAAAGGACACCAGTCCTATCAGATGAGGGCCTCACACTTATGTATTCATTTAGCCTTAATTATCTCACTAAAGACCCTATCTCAAAATACAATCATATCAGGGGTTAAGGCTTTAACATATGAATTTTTGGGGACACAGTTCAATCCATAACAAGCATCTGGTAACTACAGGAAACTTTTTATGTATTCCCTGGGTATGAGGAGATTCCTTGTTCTTTATTCATCTCTTTAAGATAAGCATCGCTAAGATTTAACTTCCCTTTGGAATTAATGTAGCTATATTTATCAGGGCATTTTTAGAGAACGTATTAGAAAAAAAAATTTAATTCGAAATAAGTTGTTGATCACACCAATAATTTTAAGTAAGTGATCTAATATGAAAGCCAAGAACACTGTCTACTTTGGTGCACTATGGAAATGCCTCACCAGTCCAACCAAGCCACACTGACATGCCAGTGCAGTGACTTTATTTCAGAGCAATATTTTTGTAGGAAAAGACCATACCACGTACATATAAATATCAGAAAAAATTACCTGAAGTTTAGAAATAAGCAATAGATTACTAGGTATTCTTTTATTCCTTGGTTTTGTATTTATTTGTCATTTTAAAAACTCTGTAGGAATAGAGGTTAACTTGTAGATTTTTGTCAGGGAGAGATGTAAATAATTTCTGTCCAATGAAAGAAATAACCCCAAAAGTTATCATTTATGGCCATATAAGACATTACTCAGTTTTATATCTAAATATTTATTATTTATCTAATCTTACCCTAATATTTCTTTTTAAAATTAACTCTATACTTACCTCATCAAATGTCTTTTGAACTGATTTAACTTGACTGGTTCACTCATTAATTAATGGGTTAAACAGAATCTTTGACAAATGTTCATTTGATATTTGCCTCAGAGGCATAAATTTATTTTCCTGAAAATAATACTTAAACATAACCAATAAACATGTATTCACTGATTAATAGCTTACATTGGCATATTATAATAAACAGTCTAATCTGGAAACTGAATCCTTAATAGGAACTATAACACCAAATAATTTGTAGTTTAATTTTTAAATTACTTTTCATGTTTTTAGAGAAAAATAGAGAATTGGAAATTCAAGAAAAGCAACAGGAGCATTTTAAAAAATCTTTTATTTCTAAGTTTGTTGATTGCAAATTTATGTATGAAAAGGTTGTGCCTATTGCTGAATTTCCTCATTGTTTTCCATTGTTAATGTTAAACCAACACATGTTGATTAATTCTCTATGTGAACATTGTGAATATATATTTATAGAAATACTGTAGGAGAGTATGATTTCAGTCCATGGTAGTTTATAGTAAAGGAAACCAGGTTTAGTCCCCAGTGGCTAACCTAACAGATAAGGTACTCTCTGGTTAATTTGGCTAGAGTCCCACATTAACTTTAGGTATTTTTCAGGGAAGAAAAAGCACAGTGGTTTTTACCCAAAGAAATTTAGCCTAGTACCATGGCAACAAAGGAATTAGCTAGCTGGATTGTTGGAGGTTATATAACCATGAATGTAGAATACTTTTGACCTAGTCCCACTGAGTTGATTTTTCTGTCTTTTCGGAATTCAATATTTGAGGTCAGGAATCTTTCCCACTGTGAAGTCTTCCTTACTATGGACCTAGGCTAAATTAACTGCCCCTGAATCCCTATGCCATCCTTTAATTGCACTTAATTTCATATACTATATACCTCATTTTATGATCCTGTTTACTCCATGAGCTCAATAAAAAGCAATTATGTTTGTAATTCAACTAATTTAGTGTTTGACATCTGTATATTAAATAAGTAAAATGGGATAAAATATATTTGATTGACCAGCCAAAGTGAATTAACTAACTTGAAATACAAACTTGAGTATGCTCAAAAATAAAAGGACCTTATGGAATGTATCTACACACAAAAAGCAGATCTATAAGCACAAACATTAACACATGAATTATCAAAAATTTTCCCCCAAATAACTGCTTATCCAACAGAATTCAACCATTTTGCTTCTTTTCAAATCTTATTGGGAGTATAAACAGTCTCAATCTGATTCTGTCTGAATCTAATCTAAACTCTACACCTTTAACCAGCAATTACTACAACATAGATTTCTCTATTGTCGCAGCTATAATTTTGTAAAGCATTTATTTTTAAATCATTGAGACTTCTTATAGTTATTAGCATAAAAAGTTATAGAAATATTTAAAATATCCCAAATATAACACTGAGTTTTATTTCAAAGGAAGGTTTTGTTTTGCATCTAAATGCCAGAAAATAAGGCATATAATAAAGAGCCTGGTAGACATTTTACTTTGACAATATCACTGAAAATGGTTATAAAATCTGTAGGAAACCTCTGAGGGGGATGCAGAATCCATTTTGTTTTAAAACTGACCCTGAAGCTGTGTCAAAACATTTTTAATATCCACAATGAAGAGTCAAAGACAGGGCTGGCAGATTTCTCAGGCTTGAAGTAAAACATTCAGTTTAGTGATTCTACTTATTTCATGTGATGGGGTTGAAACCAATGTAGAGAAAGGGTCTTTCATTTTCCTTTATTTACACCTATTAATTTAAAATTATGAAACAGCATAGCTAAACCATACAAAAAAGTATTTTTAACTGCCAGACTAGTTCAAAGAAACACCAAATGCCTCCCTTTCGATCATGAAATAAGGAAATACAAAAGAGTTAATTTTTTCAATGCTTCAAAAAAAATTCCATCTCAAACATATGCAAGTCTATCTGATTTGACCTCCTTCTAATGTAAGCTAAAATGTAAGTTATTCTCACACCTCAGCAAGAATGTAAAATATTTTAAGAATAGACATGTGAGATAAAAATGTCAATAATGTATTCATCCCTTGTAGTCAGATGTAGCCTGCTGTAGTCCAGTAATTCAATTAGGAAAACAGATTGTGCAGCTCAGGCTTTCTGAATGTCTTACCTTCTAAACTTTATAAAGCTTGTTTTTAGAGCCTAGTAGTTATAGTTATTCAGAAAGGACTAAACCTTTTCTGCTTCTGTGATGTGTCCGTTCTGTTAATTCTCATTACATTCTTATAAGTGTATCTTATTTTAAATGATGCATCTTTTCATTTTTCTTAGAAATCAATCTTAGGAAAGATACTCTGTTATAAGTGTTACTCAAATATGTAGGCAATTTGTTCCTTACTGGAATAAAATACCTACCAACAATTAGCAACTGCTATATCCTGTTACCAATCTTACCCAAGACATCAGTCAAAGAGTTTGTTTCCTAGTCAAGAAAATACTTTATTTATTGACTCTTGTATATTCTGGTATGTTTCAAAGACTTTGGTAGCTGTCTCCTTGTAATATTTTAGCTTTTAAGCTGCTTCCCTGCCTCACTGAGCTCACATAAGATACATCTGAAAGCTTTAGTACAAATTTACTTCGAATAAAGTCTTCAATTCATTTTCATGGCACCAAAAAGACAGCTTTAATAACTGCAATGACAAATAAACTGGAAATCATTCCAGGCCTTTTCACTTAACTGACAAGTAGAACACTCTCATAATGAGCCGCAGGTTTTACGTTTTCTCTTTGACCATAATAGCTTCATTTAAGAGCGTCAGACCCTGACACTTCATCATTTATCTACATTATTTCTCATCTACTTTCAAATAAATTATGGAATACTAGACTGAGCACATAAAAACAAAGTGACTTGTTATCAGTAAACAGAAAGATAAATTGTCCAGAAGTTCCTCATTTAGTTCCCTTTAAATTTAAGGGCAAGTTATTGGGTGCACCTTTTTTAACATCCAATGTTTGCATTTTTACAGCCATCTTATTTCTCTTGCCACTGGCCTCTGTGCACTCATCCAGAGCCTGATGTGGAAGGCATAAAGTAATCCCATTATCCCGAGGTTTGCTGCTGAAGTACAAAGAGGCAGAAGGGGAGAAAATCAAATTAAAAAAACTTGGAAAGAGATTTCTCCACATCTGTAAAAACCCCCATCCATAATACATCTTGTCATACTAGGAAATGTGACACTTCCAAAGTAATGAACAGTGCAACTGTAACTCTTTTAGCCTTGGAAATATAGCACTGATTTTAAATGGATGGGTGAGTGCCATCTCTTCTCACTGAATCATCCCCCTCCTTTTTTAACCATATAGAACTGGAGAAAATAAAATCACTATCAGATTGTATTTCTTTTTAAAACTGTTGGCCAAGTTAACAGAAATCCTCACATCTCTTATTTCTTACTTATTTGTTTGGTATTAACTTTCAAAGACTTACAGAATCATATCAGATTAATAAGTACAAAAATTAGTATTAAAAAACACTAAACCATGAATTTTTGTATGTGTGGTAGTACATATTGAAGTCTTGGATGTATGCTGTATTTATCAATGAAGGGAGTCATAGGGTGATTGTGTATTAACAAATTTTCAATGATTTGAGGTATTCTGAAATTAACTCTCAAAAAGCATACTTTTTTGTTGTGTTTTTCCTAGCTAGTCCAATCAATTTGGTCACAATACCTTTCAAATTTAATAAGAAATTATATGGAAATTTATTCACAGGTGACAACATTTATAGACCCCCTTACTCTGAGTTAAATCCTGATACAGGGAATTATAAGTGAAAGGATATGTTCCATTATTTGTCCTCAAAGAGCTCTGAGAAAAAGGTTTCTCATTTAATTTTGACATGCTATTTAGCTTCTGAGATTCTACAGTGGTGAGAATAATTTAAGGAGTTAATTTATATTTCTCTATATTTATCCATTGAGGGACTCTTCCAAGTTCTAGTTCCTGAAAATATGGTTAAATAATATGGTCGTCTGGCTCCTTCTATATATATATAGAACCTGAAGAGGTTCTAGAAAGAGAGGCTGATGGATCTGTCAGCCAGTCAAAGTCATAGAGAGGTTGGTGGATCAGTTGGGACAAAAGAAGGTAGTTAGTGCTGTGTGTGAGTGGGAGAGTGACAGAGAGGGGGAGGTAGAGGTAGAGAGAATAAAAGGCAGAAGAACCTGGAGTAGAAACAGTATAGATAGGATCAATTTAGCTTTTTTAAAAAGTAAGGGAAAGAAAACAGGTACAGTGCTGGCTTTTTAAAAATAACAGTGTCTGGGTAAATGTACAAATTATCCCTTGACGGTTCCTTGGCATTCCCCTACCCGCTAAAGTCACCAAGAGGGACAAAGGTCAGGACATGGATTTTTTCCCCCATCCCAAACTACACAACCCAGTAAAGATGACTAATCCCCAAAAGGTAATATACACTTACAAAGAAAAGCAAAAAAAGACATCTTGAGAGCTCAATAAATAGAAGAGAAAGACAACAAACTCCAAACCTATAGGATGAAGCTGATTCAACAAGCATTTAAGTGTTGTCAAATAGCGAAGGGGGATATTGTAAACCTCAAACAGGAACAAAACGTAATAAAATATAACAACCATAACAAGTAGGGGTTCTGGGTGTGAAAATACCCATTAAAATAGGCAACTCAATAAATAGTTCAAATAGATAAAACTGAAGAGCTAGTCAGTGAAATGGAACATAACGTGAATCTCAGAAGGATTTGAAGGGGAGAGTGGTAATAAAAGAATGAGGATAGACGTGAAAGAGTTAAATTGCACTTCCTAAAAATCCAAAAAGTAAAATAGAGAGATGACAGGAAGCCTTTAATAAACTGATACAAATTCACACACATGCACAATATACCTCCATAGTAACAGTTACAACTGATTTATAAGATTCAAGGAAATGAATGAAAAATGAAGCAAATTTATATAAAGTAATACTCTTACAATTTAATATGTTTAGAAATGTGAAAGAACTTTGTTTAAACAAAGTTAGTAATCATATCAGCCCCATGTTTGTGAGGTTACGATTCATATTGTACTTATCTTTATGTTTTCAGCCTGAAGAGTAACGCCTGGCTCTTAGAGTTTAAATAAAATAGATGAATTTAAATTCTTCCTAAACCAGCATTATAGATGAATTGGTATCATTATTAAAGAATTAACTCTATTTTTGTTTGTGCCAAGATTATAGAAACTAAGTTTGTCTAGTTGCTCTTCTAAGGGGGTCAGATACAAGGGTCCTGGAATATTTTCTAGATAATGTAACACCTAAGTAAATCTTAAGAATAGATATATATTCATAAATTGGAAGGCTCAATACTGTTAAGATGTCAATTTTCCCTAAATGAACCAGAATAGAGTCCAGAATGTTTATTGATTTTCATCAACGGGCTAAGGCAATAAAAAGAGGGAAAAAAAAATCTTTACAAAAAATGGTCCCTGAAAAACTAGATAAATATATAGGAAAACAAAAACAAATAAAAAACTTTGACCCATAGCTCATACCATACCAAAACCTTAATTATAAATAGATCATAGACACAAATATAAGAGCAAAACTATAAAACTTTTAGAAGAAAATGCAAGAGTTAGAGATTCAATAAAAGAAAAAATATGGATAAATTGGACTTTATCAAAATTTAAAACTTCTCCCCATGAACAGACAGCTTTAAGAAAATAAAAAAGCAAGTCACACACTGGGAGGAAATATTTGTAATACATATATATATATATATGTATATATATATCTGGAAAATAACTTATATTTAGCCTATGTAAACAACTGTTCATGGTAAGTAACAAAAAAATAATAACCCAATAAAAATGGGCAAAATCGCTTAGGAACTTCTAAAAGGAAGATAAATTATTGGCTAATAAGCATAAGAAAAGTGCTCAACATTTTAGTAATCAGAGAAACATAAATTAAAATGGCAATGAGGTACCACTACACACCCCCTAGGATGGTTAAAAAAAGAAAATGACTGTCAACACCAAATGTTGGTGATGTGGAGTCACTGGAACTCTTACTAATTGCTGTGGAAGAATAAAATGTTTCAACCACTTTAGAAAACTGGAATTTTCTTATAAATTTAAATACATACTTACCATATGACCCAGTTATTCTATTCCTAGGTATTTTCCCAAGACAAATACAAACATATATATATATATGCAAGTAGAAAAACTTGTACAAGATTATTTGAGTAGCAGTTTTGTTCATACTATCCACAAAATGACAACAACCCAAATATCCATCTACAATATAATGGATAATCAAACTGTGATATATTCATACAAAGGAATACTGCCTCATAGTAGTAGCAGCAATAGTAGTAGTAATATAACTACATGAGTAAATCTCAAAAACATCTTGAATGAAAGCAGGTAGACACAGAAGAGTAAACACTGTTGGCTTCCACTTATATGAAATTCAAGAACAGGGATAATCAGTCTATGGTTTCAGAAATAAGAAGAATTCTTATTTATAAGGTATGTGAATTGACTGAAAGTGGATGTGAAAGAAATTTCTGAGATGATGAAAATTAGCTATATCTCTTTGTTGTTGTACCAAGATGTACACAGTTTGTCAATAGTCATTGAATTTTACACCATATGAAGATTCAGCCTTAATAATAAAAAATACAAGGAACCTTCTTCCTAGTTTGGTGATAATCTCATGGGGTGGGTTTAACAACAGACTACACAGAGTAGAAAACAGGATTAGTGAAGTCAAAGAAATGTCAACAGAAAACGTCCAAACTGAAGTACAGAGAGAAAACAAATGAAAAAAAAAAGAATAGATGAGAAGAGTAGGTGAAACTCAACCAAAAGATCAGAAAAACTTCAGATTCCTAGAACAAGAGAAGGATAATGGCACAGAAAGAAAAATGAAGTAATAATCTAACGAATCAAACCACGGATTCAAGAATCTCAGTGAATTTCATAGGATAACTACAAAGAAAACTACTCATAGCCAATTACTAAGAATCAAATACAAAGATAAAATTTGACAAGCAACCAGAAGCAAAACAAATTACTTTCACTGAAACCACATCCTGATGGCTGAATATCAACCAAATTTTGGCAGCTAGAAGACAACAGACTGAAATATTTAAAGTACTAAAAGGGGGGGGAAGCTATTAATCTAGAAATATATATTCAGCAGAAATATGATTTTAAGCTGATGGTAAAATAGTTTTCAGACCAAATCAAATCAACAAAAGACTCTGTACCCCTCACACTTGCACTCTATGAAATACTAAGCAGATTTCATCATAATGAAGAAACATGCCCTCAGTTGGAGGCTCAAAGCTTTAGTTTGGAATAAAATGATCAGAAAAGATAAATATATTAGTAAATATAAATGAATATTAACTACTTAAAATTACAATGTGGATCAAGTTCTATCAGGAAACATAAAACACTCAATAATTTGAACAGGAATAAATTGAGTATAAATTAATTCATATTAATATAAAGAATTAGTAATTAGCAAGAGATGGTTTAACTACTAAAAATGGTTAAGAGAACTTTAAACAATATAGGAATAGCAAATGGGAGAATCTTTTACCTCGAAGGCTGAGGAAAACCACCGAAGGAAGAAATATACTTGGAAGACTCCCTGCTTGCAGACCACCACCACCAAGCTGAGATTCAGACATTGCTGAAGAGAGAAATACTATGGCCTACTGGAAGGTAGGGAAGTTCACTGGGTATTATGGGGAAAGAGCTGGTCCATATGCAGTGCACTGGGATTGGTTACCAGGAAGTCACTTGATTTCTAGTGAAACGAAGAAGCTTGAAAACCATTGGACATTATCCTATACTAAGAGCACTGCCATAGGAAGCAAAAAGAAAAGCACAGCAGAATCGGAAAAACAAGTCCAGTCCCTTGCTCTGTGCTGCAGTGTGTGTTTCAGTCCCTCTACTGCAAAGCCTAATATTGAGCCAACCGGCAAAGGAGCAAGGTTTTCAGGGCCCACCTCCAGCATCACCAACTAGGGCAATGCAGGAGAGATTTGAAGCTGAGAGGTAAATTTATAATTGGCATATAATAAACAATATTCTGTTATAAAATATTTGACTGTTATAGCATAAAGGATGGGGCGAGGATAAACAATTAAATTTATGTGAGGTCCTTGTTTTGTTGGAGAAATGGTCAAATTTTAAATTAGACTACAACATATCACAGGTGCATATTGTCAGGCTAAAATAACTAAAGAAGGTTTAAGGAAAACATTTTTTTAAAGCTCAAATAATAAGGATTTTTGCCTCACTGTTATTATAATAAAAAATTTTAGATAATTTATTCCCAGTAATAAGGAAAAATTAATTACGTTTATCCATACAACTGAATATAGTCACATCACTAAAAGAAAAAAAAAACCCAGGAATTGTAAATGAACATCTACTCACAACAAATGTTCATTACATTCAGTCTAGTGATAAAAGCAGGTTCAAAAATTGTAAATACATTTTATTTCAAATTTTATTTTATTTTTTATACAGCAGTTTCTTATGAGTTATTTATTTTATACATATTAGTGTATATATGTCAATCCCAATCTCCCAATTCATCACACCACCACCACCCACCCCTGCCTCTGCTTTCCCCCCCTTGGTGTCCATACATTTGTTCTCAATATTAACTTATATTAGGTACATTACTGAGTACCTGTGGAGTACCAGGCAGTCTGCTGCATGTTCTCATTTAATCCTACTGGCAGCCCTACGAGAAATTATCTCCATTACATTATAAACTCATTTTCATAAATACACTCACACATATATTGGTAGGAAAAAATATATACTAAATTTGATTCTGATTGGTAAGATAATCAGTATTTTGAAGCTAACCTCTGTTTGCTTTTGAATATTTTCTACTTCTCCCCATAGTAAACACATTAATATTCTGAAGACAAAAAGTTAAATACTAATTAATCATTTAGAATTTTATATGTATGATCTAATCACAATTATTTACCACAGACAGTGGACAAATTCACTTATAAATTTCAGATATATGCATGAAGATCATAAAACCAAGCATGTTTCATAACTTAGTAGTTATGTAGCTTTCAGATTCTTTTGATTTGTGAAAAGAATCTGTATAGAAGTAGATTTCTTTTCATAATGCCTCTACCATTAACAAGAGGAAGTTTGTTCCATTACTTTGAATCTGAAAACTACAAACATTACTTTCAAGGAACTAATTAAGGTCTCATAACTCGATCTTTTAATTTAGCTACACTGACATAAGGTGTCCACAGATGGTTCACTCAGTTGATCCATGGCTGGAACTACAGGACATGTATTGTATGTGAAAACAAGGGAAAAAATGACATCAATTTTCTACTCACAAAACAGAGTAGTCTTTATTTAAACAGATCAGTGTAAAATTAATCAAAGAGGAGCAGAGACACTAGTAAGCAAGATGAGCCAAAGTTTTATGCAAGATCTATATCTTCTATCACTCTCAAGTGTCCAATAAAGTCCTTGAAAATCAAACATTTCTGAGACTTAGTGAATAAATAAACCCATGAAATTTAAGTGACTATAACATGAGGATCAATTATAAAGTTCTATAGACGTACATCACTGAAGTTCTGAGATGTGGGTTCAAGGGAGTCTTCCAGGGGAGGTGAGATTTCATCAAAAGAACCTCTGTATGCTCTGAGGTTCTAAAGATGATAAATGGATCCAAAGTTTCAGAGAGGGCATAGACTTAATGCTAAAGTTTCTGTATGCTGAGAGATGTGAGCGATTTAAAAATGAAGCAGCGCCTCAAAAAAGCCCATGCTCAACAACAGGATTCCCATTGGAAAGCTTTAGACTTCCGTTCTCAGTCCACATTCAGCACTTACTCCACCCAAACTGGTTCGCTTCTATGTCTTATTCATGCATGACTACACAGCCAACTCCATTCTCACTAGATAGAAAACTCTTTCGAGGAGAAAGACATTCCATAAACATCTTTGCTTTCTTCATATTCCCCATTTGTAATGCCTGGCAGGTTACTTGCTGAAAATGGGCATTAAATAAGTAATAACAGATTCTGTGGAGGATTCAGCCTCCCATTTTTGTAGTATATAAAGTAAGAATATGACAGAACTCATGAACCCAGTATATTGATCCCAACACCTAATATGCCAACATTAAAGCTCTATTTCATGTCATGCACTCAGCAAATCTCATCCTTCAAATTTCAGCCAAAATACAGATATGTGTCATATTCTTATTAGAAAGTATTTAGCTTTTTTCTGGCTTTATTGAGACATACTTGACATATAACATTGTGTAAGTTTAAGGTGTACAATAAGATGGTTTGATACAGTTGTAAACTGTGAAGTGTTTACCACGGTAAGGTTAGTTAACATATCTTTCACCTCACATAATTATATTTTGCTGTTATTGTTGTTACGGTGAAAACATTTAATATTTACTCTCATAGCAAATTTCAAGTATACAATACGGTATTGTCAACTATTAGAGCCACCATGCTATACATTAGATCCCCAGAATTTATTCCTCTTATAACTGGAAGTTTGTAGCTTCTGACCATCATTTCCTCACCGCCACCCCTCCCTTACCCCCTACTCCCCAGCCTCTGGCAACCACCAATCTACCCTGCTTCTATGAATTCAGCATTTTTATATTTCACATATAAACAAGATCATACAGTATTTGTCTTTGTGAGTCTGGTTTAATTCACTTAGAATAATGCCGTCAAGGTCCATCCATGTAGTCACCAATGACAGGATTTCTTTTTTACCCACTGACAGACAGGTAGGTTGTTACCATGTCTTGGCCATTGGGAATATGCTGCAATGAACATTCGAGTGCAGCTAGCTCCTTAAGATAGTGATTTCACTTCCTCTGGACATATTCAGAAGTGGGATTGCTAGATCATATGGTTATATTTTTAATTCTTTGAGGAACCTGCATACTGTTTTATATAGTGGCTGCCCCAGTTAACATTCCTATCAACAGTGAATATGGGCTCCCTTTTCTCCACATCCTTGCCAACACTTATTATCTCTTCTCCTTTTGATAATAGCCATCTGGCAGGTGTGAAGTGATATCTTATTGTGGTTTTGATTTGCATTTCCCTGATGATGAGTGATGTTGAGCACCTTTTCACGTACCTGTTGGCCATTTGTATGTCCTCTATGGAAAACTGTTTATTCAGGTCATTTGCCCATCTTTAAACCAGACTATTTGTTTCTTTTATTTTCCTATTGAGTTGTATGAGTTCCTTATGAATTTTGGATATTTACCTCTTATCAGAGCTGTGGTTTACAGATATTTTCTCCTATTTTGTAGGTTGCCTTTTTATTTTGCTGACTGATTATTTTATTGTGCAGAAGCATTTTAGCTTGATGTAGTCCCACTTGTTAATTTTTGCTTTTGTTCCTTGTGCTTTTGTGTCATATCCAAAAATCCTTGCCACAGCCAATTTCCAGGAACATATTCCCTATGTTTTCTTCTAGGAGTTTTATGGTTTCAGACTTTATGTTTAAGTTCTTATTCCATTTCAAGTTAATTTTTGTGAGTGGGGTAAGTTAGGGATCCAAAAGAATATTTTTCTTACATAGCAGGTTTTCTGATATCTGGCTCTAAATTATTTTTCTCTATCATAATCTAATATGTGACCATAACTGGATCCACATAAGAAATATGATAGAAATCCACTATAGCCTTATGCTTGACTCAGAACAATAATTTCTTTAATACTATTTATACCTTTAAAAAATCTTGGTTGATAAGAGGAACCAAATATTCAGTTTATTATTACTTTCTTTATTTCCTTAATTTTACTTGTCTAAAAATAGCTTTATTGCATCTTTACTATAGATGTAAATATTCAGTGGCCTTAAAAACTTTGGATTAGCTACTATTTTCTTTCATCTTACTCTTTTTTCCATTGATACTGTTTAGAAGTCATCTATGATTAATTTTTTTTATTCCCCTTAAGTAATCTTTCTCTCATCGTTTTTCCTCTGAATGGTTTTAAGATTTCTCTTTGTCTTTCGTTTTCAGTAGTTTTCCTGTGATAATCTAACTGTGAGTTTCTGTTAAGATATTGCTTAGGATTTAGCATGATCCCTTGAATCTATGAATTAATTTTTAATAAGTTTTGGAAAATTCTCAGCTATCCTCACTTGAACGTGGATTCCAAATAAAAGTATGCTGGGTCTAATGATTGTGCCTTCTCTGTTTCTTACTCTTTTTTCTACATTGTCTATCTTTTTGTCTCTCCATAATCCACTCTTGATATTTCATCCTTATCTCTTTTAGATATCTCCAGTTCTCTTTTATTCACATCTACTCTGCTGTTAAACTATCCATAAACTTCTTTATCCTGTCTTTTACAATTTACGGTTCTAGAATTCTTATTTGTTTAAGCCTTCTTTTTGTCATTTTACATTCTCTAAGATCATTAACTTCTATTTTTTAAAATGACTTTAAGTATAGTAAGCATTGGCTTTTAAGTCTATATTTGATACCTCCAACATCAAGAGCCCCTACAGCTCTCTTTCAATTTTCTCCTTTTTTGTACTGGTTCTCATCCATATTTCCTTTTCCCTTAGGTTATCTTTGATTTGATGCTTGACACTGTATTTGATAACTTACTTGTAGATAATAATTTGAAGTCTAGGCTCTTGTATTGCTCTGGTTAGACACGTGGGGGGAACTAACATCCGGAATACCTTAATCCAACTTGAGCAGTAATTTTCTGGGCCACTTAAATGACTAGTAGATGGGCTAAAGTCTGCATGATGCCTGATTTTCTTCCAGTTTACCCTGTCTTCTGGTGGAGCTATCCGTCCCAATTTAAAGATAAGGGGATATACCAGGGTCACTGTCATTGTGAGCCTGCTATTCTAAATTGTCCTTCCTGGCCATGAAAGGATCAAAAGAACTACTCAGCCTTCAGTCACCTCTTTGGGAATTTGCAAAGGTCCCTAGGGGAAAAGCAACCCAATGCTATGGACTTTCATCTCCTCCTGGATCTTAAGCTGAAAACATTTCACACCTTTTAGCTCTCTGATGCCTTCAAGCAGACACTTCTAGCAATTATCCCACCCCCCATCCAGTTCTAGTGTCCTCAGTGAGAAGGGTGCTCAGTTTTTATCTAATTCGGCACTTGGAGAAGGGGAAGTCTCCACACAGAATTTTTTTTTTTTTTTTTTTTTTGCGGTACGCAGGCCTCTCACTGTTGTGGCCTCTCCGGTTGCGGAGCACAGGCTCCGGACGCACAGGCCCAGCGGCCATGGCTCACGGGCCTTGCCGCTCCGCGGCATGTTGGATCTTCCCGGACCAGAGCACGAACCCGAGTCCCCTGCATCGGCAGGCGGACTCTCAACCACTGCGCCACCAGGGAAGCCCTCCACACAGAATTTTAAGGACAGATACCTGGGTAGTTCAAAGTGGCAGGGATGCAACTAAGGACAATTAAAATGGATAATCAACAAGGACTTACTATTATATAGCACAGGGAACTCTGCTCAGTATTATGTAACAACCTAAATGGGAAAATAATTTGATAAATAATAGATACATGTATATGTATAACAATCACTTTGCTGTACACCTGATACTAACAAAACATTGTTAATCAAATATACTCTAATATAGAATAAAAATTTAAAAAGTTTATAAGCAAAACACAGTCCATAGGAATTTGAATTAATTGGTGAAAGATATTTAGTTTTTAGTGATAGAATATAAAAAGCAAACATATTAACAAACAAATAAAACTGATTATTTTTAAGCTGATTGTGCAGGCTTCTGAGGACTTAAGAAATTGCAACTGGTTTCTGAGGCACTAATATAATCATCATTTCTCCCTGCCAGAGTAGTATGTTCTGGTTAGAAATGTGAGTGCCTTGCATGTATCATGAAGCTCTCAAGACACACACAAAATTTTCAGTCATACATTGACCTTAAATATGACTTACTCCCTGAGCTCATGAATGACACAAGGTTGACTTTCACAGAAAAGCAGAATTTAGTTGCTAACACTTGCTTGTGTTTGTGGATAAACACAACTTTTAAGAACATAAACATTATTTCGCTTGATTGAAACAGACGATACAGGAAAATATGGCATTGTTTTGCTTTTTCTTTAACTTCAAAATAGTTATATTCAAATTTGGGAGGCAAATCTCTAGCAATTGTCAAATACATTCTGAGACACTGTATAATAGTTCCAAGGTTTGAAGCATCCAATTGTGTAAAGTAATCAAATTAACCAAATGATTATATTATCAAATCTCTTTTCACTGTGTCTGGATAGCTTTCTAAGGATGGAGACCAGAATCATTGCTTAGTTTTGTATACGATGAGATAAAAACACATCCTTACATATAAATGTCTTTGATATAAATAAAACATAAAGGTTTTTTAGTTTTACTTTATAATTCAAATTCAAAACAACACACATATTAAAGTCCATCAAAATAAAAAAACATACATTTTAATAAGATACACCAGTTTTTAAATACTGTACTCTGCAATGTATAAGAGGTTTTGTCCTATTGATACCACCCAAACAATTATAGATAGAACATTTCAGAATACAGACTCATTTTGAGATTGCTAAAAGAGGCATCAAAAAATGAATGCACAATCTGTTTAAAAATGAAATAAAACCTATATATCACTTAAGAAAGTTTGAAATGTGCAGAAAAAACCCTATATGATAAATGTCGATTGGTTTTGAATGTTCATTGTGTATCTATATTACAGTAATTTTTATTAAATATCTATACATTATTTCAAGCAGGAAGAATAATCTATTTGTGATTTAGCTTTACATTCAAATATTTCTGTAAAAAAAAAGGATGTTTAACAGTTAATTTTGACTATCTTTCATCTACAATGTAGAGTATAAGTATAAATCCTTAAAATAGTGCCTTTATATGTATCTTTTAAGAAAATGTATCCAGGCATGTAAGGTTTTAAAGTAAATGAATGGAATAATTTTGTGAACAAATTGCAAGTTACATTAAAGGAGAGTACTTAGTTACGAATATATTAAATCAGTTCACACTTTGTACTCTTTATGACTGAAATTATGTAATGTTCAGCTCTGTGTGTCTTTTACTTGACTGATACCCAAATGAATGTTGCATTGATTATATATTATCCTTTCTAATCCTCTTAAATCTAAATGGAAAATAAGCCACATACACATACAATATCCATGTCTCAGGAGTACCTTGGGGTATGTAATATTTTCAATTAAATTTGGTACACAACAAAACATTTTTAAAAAGTCTCTTTATTTTTTGACTCACTTTTAATTATGCAAGAGTTTAAAATGAACAGTAAGAGGTAATGTAATCAAGCAATGATGTTATGAAAATCTGGGCATACATTAGTTTCCATAGCTGACATGTTTCTCCTGCCCCTTCTTTTTTTGAAACTGTAAATCAACTCATATTTTCTAAAACAACTCATGGGCTGTATAGGTCTGTCTTCTGAAGTGATGAGTTAGAGAATGTTGCAAGAGTACTTGCGAAATCATAGTACCATATTAGTTCAAGCATGATGAAATTGTTCATTTTAACTATAATCATGTAATTCATCAAAATACTACTAGAGCATATCATTCTCAACTATTACACTGATAAAGCACTTTATTCTAACAGCAACAAATGCAGAGAATTATTTTTTATGTTATCTACCCCCGAAAAATAATTGTTTTGAATCTGGGCAGGTCTTGCTTCATATTTTTTTTTTCGTTAAAATTATTCTTTTAATTTACCAAAATGCAATGTAATCATGTCTTTTTTTTTTAACATCTTTATTGGAGTATAATTGCTCTACAATGGTGTGTTACTTTCTGCTTTATAACAAAGTGAATCAGCCATACATATACATGTATCCCCATATCCCCTCCCTCTTGCGTCTCCCTCCCACCCTCCCTATCCCACACCTCTAGGTGGTCACAAAGCACCGAGCTGATCTCCCTGTGCTATGTGGCTGCTTCCTACTAGCTATCGATTTTACATTTGGTAGTGTATATATGTCCATACCACCCTCTCACTTTGTCCCAGCTCACACTTCCCCCTCCTCGTGTCCTCAAGTCCACTCTCTACGTCTGTGTCTTTATTTCTGTCCTGCCCTTAGGTTCTTCAGAACCATTGGCTTTTTTTTTTTAGATTCCACATATATGTGTTAGCATACGGTACTTGTTTTTCTCTTTCTGACTTACTTCACTCTGTATGACAGACTCTAGGTCCATCCAACTCACTACAAATAACTCAATTTCGTTTCTTTTTATGGCTGAGTAATATTCTATTGTATATATGTGCCACATCTTCTTTATCCATTCATCTGTCAATGGCCATGTAGGTTGCTTCCATGTCCTGGCTATTGTAAATAGAGCTGCAATGAACATTGTGGTACATGACTCTTTTTGAATGATGGTTTTCTCAGGGTATATGCCCAGTAGTGGGATTGCTCGGTTGTATGGTAGTTCTATTTTTAGTTTTTTAAGGAACCTCCATACTGTTCTCCAGAGTGGCTATATCAATTTACATTCCCACCAACAGTGCAAGAGGGTTCCCTTTTCTCCTCACCCTCCCCAGCATTTACTGTTTGTAGTTGCCTCGTATTTTGATAAAAGGAAAATTTCAACATGCTTTCATGTACTGACTTGAATGTAGTTGTTTTGCATTTGAATAACTCCAACTATTAAGCATTAAAATATGTCAGGGTGTCTGGAACTGAAATGGTATATTTCCCACCTGACAGTTTCTTCATTCTCCCTGATGAATACACGACAAACTGGGAGAGTAAGCAAGCAAGCATCCCCTTAAGTCATAAATCAAGAAGATCATGCAAACCTACAATCTTATCACCCAACAATCCTTTCTTGAAAATTCCATTTGTCATCAGAGACTACAAACTTTTCAAATAATGTGTTGGAAATCAAACTGCACTAGACGAAAACCCTATTAATTGTCATTTATTCAAAAAAGAGCAAAGTGAGGTACAAAAAAAAGATCAATTAGTAACATTTTTGTTCTTTATAGTTTACTAAGACACCCAACTTTTGTGTATTGCTCATGGGATTATTTATTTCATAAAATAAGAACAATTAACTACCAGTGAAACAATACTGTAATGAGTAATACTACTCACGTATTTGTATGCTGTACTTGAGCACTAGAATATGTGTGTGAAAATATCCCTGCTTTCCTTCTGAAGATTGGATTATCTGCACCACAGGGCCAGGCATAGAAAGCAACTTTATTAGAAGAGAGAGTTACCAATACTGGAAGAAACTCTGGTTGCTATCTGTGCCACCTAATCTATCATTTCCTTGTATGTTTCTTTTGTCTTGTTTTTAGGTTTTATGCTTGTAAATTAGTGTTCTTCATCCAGTACATGTTACAACCTTGGAAATCTTCAGCTTGGTAGATTTCCAAGGCAGATGAATTCCACAACCCCCACTAATTCTGATTTACATGGAGACAGGAACACAGTTGGCAACATTGTCCTTGCCCTCATCCCTCCTTTCCATACCCCATTTAAAGACACTCTCTTTTTGGGGTTCTGGAACTTCATGAAAAACATCTTCTACTCTCAAAAACTGTGATCAAGTTTTCTAAAATATGAAAATTAAACTTACAAACTGAAATATTTGGAATAAAATTAAACAGCCCAGTGCATGTCACTCAGCAACAAAGCCACTTTCCATACTCTATGATCTGCCTGATATGCTCTTCTCTTGACTGCCTACTGACCAGTAATCTCCTACTCATCAATCTTAAAATATGTAATATCTTGGATGTAAAATAAATATATGAAATTTTGCTCTACTCTGGTTCAAGAATATCAAGAGTAAAAATAAAATACATATTTCTTGTAATTATACAAATTTTAAAGATTCTGCTGAGTGTACTAAGATCTAAACAAACCAACTTCCTAAAAGTAAAAAGAAATGACACTGATATATTCAACAGTACTTGTATAGACGCCAACAGGTACATGAAAAGATACTCAACATCACTAATCATCAGGAAAATGCAAATCAAAACTACAATGAGATATCACCTCACATCTGTCATAATGGCTAATCAAAAAGACAACAAAGAACAAGTGTTGGGAAAGATGTGGAGAAAAGGGGACACTTTTGCACTGTTGGCAGGAATGTAAACTTACGTAGCCATTATTGAAAATAGTGTGGAGTTTCTTCAAAAAATTAAAATTTAAACTACCATACAATACATCAATTCCACTTCTGGATATTTATCTGAAGAAAACAAAAACAGTAACTTGAAAAGATATGTGCACCCCAACATTCATTGCAGCATTATTTACAATAGCCAAGATATGCAAGCAACCTAAGTGTCCATAGATACATGAATGGATAAAGAAAATGTGGTATATAAATATAAAATGAAACATTTCTCAGCCATAAAAAAGAAAGAAATCTTGCCATTTGCAACAACATGGATGGACCTAGAGGGTATTATGCTAAGTGAAAAAAGTTAGACAGAGAAAGACAAATATCATATGATTTTACTTATACGTGGAATCTAAAAAACACAACAAATGAACAAACATAATAAAACAGAAACAGATTCATAGATACATAGAACAAACTGGTGGTTGCCAGAGGGAAGGGGTAAGGATATAGGCAAAATAGGTGAAGGGGATTAAGCGATACAAACTTGCAGTTATAAAATAAATAAGTCACAGGGATATAATGCATAGCATAGGAAGAGTCAATAACATTATAATAACTCTGTATGGTGACAGATGGTAACTAGACTTATTGTGGTGATCATTTCATAATGTATAAAAATATTGAATCACTATGTTATACACCTGAAACATAATGTTGTATGTCAATTATACTTCAATTAAAAAAACATATTACTGTAAGTTTATCATTTCAAAACTTTTGCTGTGGTCAATTGAGAGTGTTAGCAATTAAACTATTATTTGAGAAAATGTCTGTTCCATACAAAAAACTTCCTTATTCTTATCCTATGAATACTGTTCTTATCTTGTTCAAGACTACCAGCCTAGGCTTTCATAGAATTTATCTATCTATCTATCAGTTCTGGAATTTAACAAAGCACATACAAATTTCTTATCAATTTATCTGAGTATACAGTTAGAAAGATCTCATGTGGCCCCAGTTTAAACACACTGTGAATTCACAGACTCTCCATTTTGAAGCCAACTTAAATAGACTGAAAGCTGTAATTCATTTACCCTTGACAAAACATGGCTCCATACGACCAAGGGGGAAAATGTTCACCACAAAGGATTGTAAAAAATGAAATATTTATTGAAAATCAGTAATTTGGCCATTTCCATGCATGGTGAGTGACATATGTATTGAGATTTCCTTTCAATACAGTTCCTTAAAAAAAAAAAAAAGGAAAATGTGAAAACTATGTGAATATAGGATAAAATACAAAATAACCTCAAATCATGGCCTAGTTTATTCTTTCTAAGGGCATTATTTTCTATTTTACCTGTAGAAAAGAGAAAGCATTTTGCTAAATAATTACTAAAAGTTTCTATTCCACTGGGATGTTTCCTTGAGAAGTGAGTTTTCCTATGTAATAACTAAATCTGCTTCTATAGCCTTTGCATGTTAAATGGATCAGTATGAGTCTTCTGATTACAGTAAAATTTCAGAATTCTCATCCCAGAATTTTTATTGGTTTATGGTATTTCTCTCTCCTTTCCCACTCCCAATTAATGCATATATGTTTTTGTAATTTTTGAATTAGGAAAACCGTATGAGCAGTTAACCAAAAAAAAGAATACCTAATATGTAAAGATATTTTAAAGGAAACACACATTGTTATCACTGTCTCAGGCCACAATATAGAAGACCTGAAGTGTCCAAATATTGTTATTTGATTCTTTTGCAAAATTTAGATGAGGGTGTTTTCTTTACTTATATACTATAATATCTACTACTTTGAAAGTATTATTTAGTATAAAATGCAATCCATTGGTCCTCTGCTTTTTTCACACAATATCAACAGAAAAGAGTATAATATAATAGTAATAACATTTCAAATACATAGAAATAATAAAACTAACTTTTACTAACATATGGTTTGCTCTGTTGGGTAATCATCTGTGAACCATAAGAATTAGCGTCATTTACTAAGCCCCTGGCAGATATTCTTGTACCTTTTATGTGTTAAAGCACTTTCTACACATAAGAAGAAGGTGTAAGAGCTTTCTATGGACCATAAAATGTAAACAGCAAATTCATTTTTTCCTGAAAAATAAGTATTTTTTGAGTTCCTAAGAGCTAAAGTTATGGTAGGACAGGCAATGTTCCTGTCACTGAGATTTCACATTCTATTGGGGAGCCAGAAAAGAATCAAATTATCAGCTGTCTAAATAAGGTAATTTCCAGATTCTCCTTAAGTGTGCTGAAGGAAATAAATCAAGTGATATGATAAAGAAGCAGTGGAGAAGACTTCTTTGCATAGGGTTACATGTGATTTGTTAGCTAAGAGGTGAAAGATGTGAAGCCATTTATTGTATAAGGACTGATAACCTACAATCTGTTTTCTCCAAGGGTCCAGAGGACTCTGCCTTTACTAGGTCAATAAGGAATGTGTCTATGAAGAAGAGCACTGACAAATTTGAGAAATTTGGTAATGGCTACTGTCCATCCCCAAGCCAGGCTTGATATTAGGAGATGCTACCACTGAATTAGAATATAGAATTTGAGAAGAGCAGAGACTAGGTGAAAGAACTTAAGCAACAAGGGAAAGGTAAACGAAGCTATTTAAATGAAGAGTAAGTCATCAGTCATCTTAATAAATAGAAGCAATCAGAGTATTTTGACCTAAGAGATCTATGACAATGGCTAGTACATCTTGATGTTCTGAAGGTCAATATAGACGGATAGTCAACTAGGATGTTCTCTATTTGAATAATAATAAGCGTAACCTTAACTATAATAGAAAAGCTGGTGAAGAGAAGGCTCACCTCAAAGGAAAATCATGGTCTTCTTTCAGTTCCTAGATCTAAGTCACTTCTTATATCCTGAGCCTACTGATTAAAGGGAAGTTGGGATTCCCCTTGAGGAGAATCTGTAATACAAGTGCAGGATGTAGAGTAAATAGAGCACTTTAATGTTTCCCCAAGGAATGAGTCTATTTAACAGAGAAACTGTGCAGTATAGAAAAGGGAATACCCAGACTTCTTAAGGACTATAAGACACAGGATCTGAGCTGACATAATACAGAAGGACCTGAAATACCATCAAAGTCCTCCTTTTACCTGGGGCCACATGAGTGCTGGGCTGAGTCCATCTCCTATTGATTTCAATGGGTACTCAGACCCACCTAGTTGTTATTTCCTTAATCCCTGAGTATGAATTCCATCACCCAGAAGCAGCTGCCTGACAGAAGAGAACAACAGAATATAGAGTAATGTGCTTAGAGTTCACTTTCCCTGCTCAAATGCCTCTACCACACCATCCAAGGGCTTAATCCATTGTCATGGTATCACATACAGCATTGCCCCAGACTCAGAACTCCTATTACTAAACAAGCATATAATGAGATAATTGTGAGATTCTTTGCCCTTACCCTGTACACAGCTGCCCTAACATAACAGTGGAATTATATATTGAAGGCTTAGCTAAGGTGCAAGCTCAAGAACAAAACCTTGTAAGCCTGAATGGCAGTCCAATATGATGAGGTCTACACACTTAACCAACAGCCAATAATCAATAGTTAGAACATAGAGGAACAAAGAATTGGAAGTAGGAATGTCTCTTTTCATCACCTCTCTAAGGGACACATTTGTGGAGTTTATACTGTTACAACAACCTTAAACTCTGATCTAAACTGGAAGCTCTAACTATACACTTCGGGCTCTTCATACAATTTGACAGGGGGCAAATAAAAGCGCTGTTATACTAGCTGGGGTAATTAACCCTGATTACCATGAGGATACAGTAGCAACTGCACAATGGGTAAGGGAAGGAGTATGTTTGGAAACCATGAATACATTGAAGGTTCTTGGATATTTCCATGCCAAGAGACTGGTTGGATGATAGTGTTACTTACTTGGGTGGACAAGACTAGAAGAGAAACAGGTTATGGTGGAAGGTTAAGAATCAAAATTTTTGTCTTAAGTACATAATAGAAATCAAACACAACATCAACTGGGCAGTTGAAAATAAAAATCTGGAGCTCAGAGGAGAATGTTGAGATAGAGCAATTTATATTTAAATGATATATAAATGCAATTTAAGGCCACAGAAATGCATTAGGTTACAGAGGGTGATAGTATAGACAGAGAAGAGAAGGAAGACAAGAATTAAGTCCTTGGGAAATTCTAAAATCAGAGGTTGGTAGAAAGTGACAACTAGATTATGGGACTTTTACAGGATATAGTCAAAGGAGTGGCAAGTACATTACAATGAGAAGTCACGGGTCCAATTGTACTGAATACTCATAAGAGGTCAAGCAAGTTTAGGAGATAAAGTATCCATTGGATTTGACCACATGAAGGTTGTTGATGAGTTTTTTAGGAATAATTTCCATACAGTGATGGTTACAAAACAAGATTGAAAAGGGTTGGTTAGTGAATGGGAAGCAAGGAAATGGAGGCTGTGAGAGTAAACAATTATTTCAACATGTTTATTTCAACAGTTTTACCATGAAAGGAATGGAGAAACGAGGTAGTAGCTGTAGAAGGATGCAAGGTTCAAGATTTCTTTTTTTTTTTAGTATGGGCAATGCTAAAGTATGTTTGTATACCCATAAAATTGATCCTGGCGAGGTTGGTGTCAGTGGGTGGAGAGCAAGAAAGGAATTGATAATGGAAGAGGGAGCTACTGAAAGCAGAGAAGGCATGGGATCCAGAGGAATACTAAGAATGCAAATATTATGGAGATAGGCTTCTAGTGAGATGAGGTAATTTGTTTCTGATTGTTTCTATTTTTTCAACCAGGTGTGACTGAGTAAAGGCAAAAGTGGGAAAACATTTGGCAAGAAAGAGGAAATTATAGTTTTCTCGAAGAGTAGGAAAGTGATTTTGCCTCAGAAATATAATGGGATTAAGCATACAGTACCCATATAAGGCTCATCCATGACTAGCCTTTGGCCAATACTTCTGGTGTCCATTGTGACACTGATTGGTATGTGACTGTTTTACTGGTTGATGAGAGAGAAAGAGAAAATAATTGCTCTGTAGAGTGATTCCCGTCCCGACCAAATTTCAGTTGCTCTGATGTAGGTTTGGAGAAGTAGGTTTAAATTTGGGCTGGGCCAGGAGTATAGGGTGGAAAGAGTGGAGTAAATTTTTAGGTTATTTTCAAGTGAGTGGTCATAATAATTGGTCACAGACTCTAAAGTAAGTGAGGTAAGAAACATGGAAGGAGCCGTGTGTTGACAGATATTAAAACAATGATATGGGTAAACGGTTTGGAGTTATTAAAAGTTGTTACAGCAGGAGTATTAAAGTAAGGAAGTAGAAAAATAAGATGTGGTGGTCAGAAAAGAAAATGCTTGAAATCAAGATTTTGCTGGTAATGTGGTTATTGGTGATAACATAGTTTAAAATGGGACACCTAAAAATGAACAGCTGAGTGTAGTTGAAACAACCAGTGTGGTTCTACAGACAAGGAAATTCAGGAGTGAAGAGGCCAGGTGGTGGGATGGGGCATCAACATGGATGCTGAGAAGAATGACAAAGAGCAGAAATGAAATAAAAAAGAATTGACACAGCAGCTAAGTTTCAATGAGGAAAGAGCTTAACATGAAGAAAATGGCAGCCATAAAAGACACAGATGGTAAAGATGATGATACAAGCATCACTGAAACTGAAGTTGCTATTCTTGATCCATGTCTTGTGGTGTTTGAGGAGGAATCAGGAGACAAAGGTAATGAGAAACATGGAGGTAGCTACCTAGGGTGACCTTATATCTTGTTAGCCTGGGACAATCCAGGGTTATGCCTGTTACAATAGCATAACTATTACCAGAATCCACTTCTACTTTCAAAATTGTTCCAAACTGGACAATATATTATTTGGTCACTCTACATCTACCACATTTCCAACCCCTCTGTTATATGTTCCTCAAAATACTTGTCTAGATTTATCTTTACCTCATGCTCTACAGAAATCGAAAGTCTTCACAACACTCATATTCCTCTATACTGGCTATTCAGACAGGTGAATGTTTGCATTCTCTCTGAATTCTCTCACTGACCAAAATAGGAACTGACTACCCAATGTCTCCCAAATTTCCATAGGCTAACTGGTATAGGATTGGTTGCTGCACAGGAATCCCTAGGGAGAAATCACAATTCAGCAGATCTGAAGCAGGTGCTGGAAAACTTATTTAAAATGCCTTGATATGATTCACGAATGCTACCAAGTTTGGACAGCACTCAATTCTGACTTTAACAAGCATAAGGAAAGTGTGTGTGCGCCAGTGTGTGTTTGTGTGTGTGTGGTGTTGAAAGTCACAGGAATTTCCGTTTGAACAAACAGCACTTCACAGTTGCACTCTTTGAGTTCTCTGACTAAAGAATCCTAAAATTGAATAGTTGGGATTTACAAGGTACCTTAACGCTTTCAGGGCATATTCTAAGTCTGGCCTCCTTAAATTCCCTTTGACAAATAAACCCAGTTATTCCAATGAGACTGTAAGCCCCTTGTGGTTCTTTAAAATCCTGAAAAACATTTTGTTCTGAACCTTGCACGTAGCATGTATTTAATAAATAAATAAATGATTGAATCTCTGATTAGATTACGTGGAACTGAACCTTCTGTCAATATTTCTTTAGTTCTTGGACTCCAGTGGGGTTCACGAGGCTATCTTTTCCTGTCTACTGCTGAACAATACCTGTCTTTGGCCAGTATAGGGTGGGATTTATGATTCATCCTCAAGACTAGAATTTCTTTCCATTTGTGACTGCTTAGCCTCCAAAAAGCACAGTGTGTTCTCCAGTTAATTTTTAGGTATTTTCTCTATCTTTCTATTGGCAGTTTTTTCAATTAGTAAGTAATGCAATGTGGATTTGGATGTTCCTTTATTTTTTCCAAGTAGGATACAACTTTCTAATAAAAGATCCAAAACAAAAGACAGTTTTATAAATATTGCACATTCATTTAATAAACATTCAGTAGATATAAAATCAAATGTGTCATTGTCCATTTGAACTATATCTAATTTTGGCTCGCATTGCAGATAACACGGTAAATGGTATTTGTCATCATAAATGTATTATTATTTAATCAAATGAAAGTTTTGGGTTATCTTGAGCAAACTTTATAGTAGTTTTAATACACAGGAGCCATTCTTGACAGATATGATGAAATAGATTTATCACTCTCGACAAATTATATTGCAGAATGGCCTCTCATGACTGCCCACAATAGAAACCGCATTGCCATATTCAACAGGAATGTCACCTGTGATTCTGAATTTATAACCTTGTTCAGTGGCAGTCTAAAACTGCTTTTCTGGGGGACTGTAGTATACTTGGAGTGTGAGATGGTTATAAGAATAATTGTATGAATGAAGGAAACCTGTAGCCCTTTAAATCAAACTAAGTAGTGTTTTATTAAAGTGCTCAGCAAATCAATCTAAATCCAAGGGTAATAAAACCCTAATCAGGTAGTAGAAAAAATAATAGGTTGTCATGCATGACAAAAAATAGGCAATCATGGAATGTTTTCTTTAATTAGGTCGTGTAAAGTGGAGGAACTGAGTAGGAACTGGCAAGACATTCATCATGAGCAAGGTGGGAAATTATTTAGATGACTAAGGAAGGAAAATTGCATGTGATACACTTAGATTTGACTGGACAGAAAATTAAAGCTTTTTTTAAAAGTATATGTACTATTTTGCTGGTGATAACTATTGACAGGTGTGGGACTTTTCAAAGCTTAATTCACCCAGTTAGTCATCTAGTTTGCTAAGTCCACATACGTTAATTGTTTTCTAATGATTTTCATTTCAGCGGGGCTCCGGGCCGCTGGATGTGCTCCTCTGGCATTCTTACTGCAAAACTGTCTCTCACCTCCAATGGAATTTGGCTACTAATAAACTTGAGACTGACTATTAAGCACTTCTCATTTTCTTCTTAAACTGAAAGGAGTAATTAATACTATCTGAGATTGTTAGTACACTGCTCTGTACAGGGATACTGTTACAAATTACAAACATCAGTAGACAGATTTCTTGTTAGACACCATCGTCTTTACAGCTAAGACTATAAAATATGTCTTTTTTTTAAAGCCTTAATTTTGGGAATGTAATGACATGATTTCAAATATTTGCAGTATTGTGACAACCACCTCAGATAAAATTATGTTTACCAAATGAAATCTGAGAACTCAGCCTTCGCCACCCCAAATAACATCATTAAACAACAGAAACATTGTTGGTCTTTATTTCTCCACTATATAAAGTCATTTCTATGTCCCTAATGATACTTCTAATTAAAGACAATATGAGTATCTATGTGGTACTCTTCCATTTCTTTTTATGTCAATCAACCATGCAGAGGGAATACATATATACCAAGGAAACATTTGATGAAGTTTAGTTTCCATGAATTGCAGTCATGACTTTCCTAAGTTAAGAAGAGGTGGCAAATATCGGCAGGCACATCTAAGACATCTATGGACACAATCTCATTTGTTAAGTTCAGATTTGACCTAAGAATCTTTTTTAATCAGAGAGTGTTGGCCAAATCTCCCTGACCCACTTCAGAGGTCAGCTTGCACTACTGTGGACAGTTCCAGTACTTACCAGTGGCTTTCTACCCCAAGCATCTCTTTCTAAGGAGTCTGTTTGACCAGTGCATGGGGTAGGCCAAGTGTTAAAGACCCAAGGGCATGTCAGAGAAGCCACCGTCACTCACTGTGTGATGAAAGTCGGTGTTAACACCCAGATTCCTTACCCCTCATAGCGAAAAGTCTGAGCCATTCTGCACAATGTTTTAAAGGGTCTCCAGGAGGACTGAGTCCCAGTGGCCTACAGCAATAACTTCACATTAACTTAGCCACTGTTAGCTTTTCTCCTTTCACTTTCTCACTTAATTTGCCAAATAAGATACTCATCTCTGGGTCTAATTTGGGGTGACTTCTCAACACAGCACTCTGGGCAGAGACTACCAATCACCACTGTTGCCTATGAGATGGGAATTCTCTGGCAATCCAGCAGTGGGTACTGGCAACACTATATCCTGATTTCTGCAGCAGCAGCAATAAACCAAGCATTGTTTTATTAGTTTACTTCCTTCCACTCTGAACTGGCCATTTCTCTATGATTAATTACAAGACCAAATTATTTTGAGGCTTTTCATTTGGCTAGGCACAATTCAAGGTATTCTACTTATGAATTAGATGAAAGGTACCTTATAAACAAGTCTTCACCCTGCCTTTTACAGGTAAATCCCTGCTAAAAATACACCTCAGAGGATAAGTTCTCAGAATGACAAATTTTCCACTACTTTAAATTGTAAAAAACTTATTATTCTTTAGTTCCAAAATTGACATCTATTTTTTAAAATAACTGGAAATGCTATTTAAATGGAGTTACTTCAAAATTCCACATCAAACATTTTCTCTTAATTAATTATATATGCTGTTTACCTGCTTTTGTTAAACATTTTTATACCTCCTGTGAATTGTATAATTGAGATTATGCTGAAACATAAAATGAAGAATACACTTAAAAACCCACAGAGATCAGTAAATATAAAATAAATCAATAAGACAATGCATTTTGGGTGACGATGCACAAAATTATTATTTCATAGACTAGCAAACCAGAGTACACTGAGAGGAGATTGTAACAAAATAGATATCTATTATAAATGGGATTATGTCACAATGTTTGACATGAGAAATCCACATAGGCTCTTTAAGATGTAAAGAAATCACTCATAAGCCCAAGGTAAAGATAATGAAGTTCCATGTACAGTTGGATTTTCATAAACTATATCTACATGTCTAGGGGTGTGCCTGAATTCCAAGATGGGCAGGCTTTCCTGAAACCCACTTACACAGTATAGCTACTTTTGTTTTCCACAATATCTGGCCCTAATACATTGGTTCTTAAAGTTTAAATTCCATCAGAATCACCACGGAAATTTTGTAGAAATGCACATTCCTAACCCTAATCCCCAAAATTTTCACTAAGTACATCTGGATGGGGCCCAGTAACTTGTGTTTTTCCAAGAATTCCAGGTGATTCTGATATAGATAGTCTACAGATCAAATTTTGATAAAATCTAATCTATTTGGTACCTAATAAATTCTTCTTGAATTTAACTTTAAATGCTCAAACATATTGAATATAAATAATTTTAACCTTGCTTAAGAAGGGAGCCATGATAAAAATAAGATGAATATATTACATAATTTTCCATGATTACACTAACCTATTGACTGACCATCAATGGGTATAAGAACAATTAAGCTACTTCCTGAGGAGCAGATTCTCATTAGCCTACCTGAGATTTGCAGACAATTTAAATCACCTGGTTTGGTCCCAGGAACACGTACTGTATTCCATTACCATCAAGTAATATGAAACGAAGTTCATACTTGCACAGCTTTCATATTTCCATGTGCTGCCTGGCTGGATGTTGGCATGAGCTCCACAAGGTCTGTTTGATTTAGTGGTTCAACAAGCCCGCCAAAGAGGTCCTATTGCCTCTCTTCCACCCATGAAGAACCAACCTACAAATCACTTGTCAACAACTTTGATCTACCTTGTTTCAGGTGGTTTACTCTCTGTCTATTATTTCTGCTAAGAGACCCGTGAAAATTAAATACAGACCTCACTGATGCTTGACTGACCCGGTGCTCCATCATAACAGCAGTGTAATAGCAATAAATCATTTCAACTTTAATCTATTGTTATTGATGAATGAACAATTATTTGTCATCTAATATGCTGAAAATGATGACCAAAAAAATAGATCAACTTTTTTCTTCTTCCAAGTGCGGCATTGATGGATTGTATCCCTAAGCTGTTATTACACTTATAATGTACTCCTCTGCACTGACAGCACAGCTAGTTTTTTAATCATTCCATAGTAATCAACTTAAGACAACACAGCAAGACTCATAACTCATGTTCTTTTCTCTTTTGGCAGTGATGGGAAATGAAAATGTTTTTGTTCTTTTGAAATAATTCTTACCTGACTAGGCTGAAGATTGCTTTAAAATTGTAAATAAATGGCTGTTTATTGAGCTGGAACTGAAACGTGACATATTAAAATGTCTCTTTCCAAAGGGGGAAAAATTATTTAGGCTTGAGTGGAATGAGACAGTAAAAAAAAAAAAAGAAAAGAAAGAAAAAAAAAGTTTTTCTTTTCTTTTAACTGGTTCATTGCTAAGTTTACATGTTCAGGAAATACTTTAGTAAATTCTATGTTATGGGCACAAATGTTGTAAGGGAAAATGACAATGTTAAAATAAGAAATAATAATTGCTCTGAAAGCACTATTCTATCTTCCTGCAGGTGCTTTTCCAACTCTTTTCATTTATGCTTCAGTTACTAGCTCAGGTGGCTGGTAATTTTTGTGTGATGAAATATACAGATTAGAAAAAAAAAGTGATTTCATCAACAACTGGCTCTAGATAAAGTTTCCCCGTAAACCAACAAAATATGCATAGCTAAGTAGAAAGCTCAAAATCTTGGGACCAAAAATGAATTAACTTTAATCCCTCTGTTCTTATGACATGAAAAAATATTCTTGAAAATTCCTGTTAAACATTAATCTAAATCTCTGTTGCTCCCATCTATTCATAGGAATGATTTCCCCACAACTAAGAATACAAAGTGGCACGGCTGGGTCTAAGGGAACAAACCTTTGACTCTCATACAGGGCCCAGCTTTTATGTTCTTAACTCAGGGACTGGTTAGAAAAACAGCCACATTCTTAGATTCTCAAAGATACAGAGTTGGGATATATTGTAAATAAGGAATAGATAATGACTTAATTAAATATAATGTAACACAGTGAAATTCAAAGTATAGTCTATAGATCAGCAGTACGAACAGGACCCTGGAAACTCATGAGAAGGCAAATGTGTAGGCCTCAGCCCCTTGAATCTGAATCTCTGGGGATGAGGCTCACAGAACTGTTTTAACAAAGTCTCCATTGGACCTGATGAATACAGAATTTGGGAAGCTTGAATTGAATAAGGCTTCTTCTCTTTGTGTTATTTATTACCAGTAAAAGGGTCCAAGACAGATATATGGCAGGAAGATGCTTCTACTGTAGACCAGCACCAGGTGGTCATTGAGGGCACACCTCTAAATCTGCATTTGGCTTAAAGTCCTCTACATATGGGACCCAGGGAAAGTCATTTACCTTTGACCTGCTTCAGTTTTTCCATCAGTAAAATGGAAATAAACATAGTGCCAACCCCCATAGGGTTGTTGAGAAGAACAATTATTTAACGGATGTGAAGGACTCAGTGTCAAGCATATAATAAATACTCAATAAATATTAGCTATTAATGTTATTCTTCACTCATATTTGGAGAATATTTTAGAGGAATTGAAAATGTCTGGGAGAGGCCAGGGACTTGAAAAAAAAGTGGGCAATCAATATTATGTATTAAATAATGTTTTAAATCTTCAAAAGGCCAATTGGAAAATACTGTTTTATTACTGTTATATGGTTGGATATACATGAAAAATAAAAAGAAAATAATTACCATTCTCTAATTAGGCTTGTCAAATTTCTGGCTTTCGCAAACAAAACAAAACAAAACAAAACTGGCACGACATTTCAGGATTCAGATCATTACTACACGTTGGTTTTCCACATCACTTAAAGGACACAGTACTCTAGTCTCAACCTAGTCATTACTTATCTGTTTTATCTTTCTCTGATATACCTGTTCAATCTAAAATGCTGCCTCTGGTGAAGGAAAATGATAAGGGCTTTAAGAGGTAAGCATTATAGTGACTTGCTGCTATTAATCTACTTTGGGGGCAAAACCCTAGGCATTTAGAAAATAGTCAAACTGCAGCCTCATGAATCATGAGTTCACATGTCTTCTACTAACAATGTGTCCCTGGTATGGAGGGGAGCAGGAATGAACAAAAAGTTGAATATTCTCAGAGGGAGTGGAAAGTTCTAAACTGTCAAAACTAAGAAAAGTTGTTTTCTGCAATAGTAGGAGACAACCAAGGACTCTCGTAACAGGGAAGACTTCACAATAGCTCACATGCATTAAATAATAGTCATACCTGACCCTTCTTCTTTTACCACCCCATGATAAATGTATAGTGTGGTGTAGAATCAATGACTTTCGGAAATTATATTAATCACTGTGCAATATTAAATATTCATTTGCTTTATTCTTTAATAGGTCTTTCTCTTTAATCACTGTCACTTCCATTATTATTCTCTGTGGTGTTCATACTTTCTGGATGGCAAAGACTTGTTTCTGGTGCACTTTCAGTGACAGCATCGAAGATGAAATTATCCCTTGATTTAACCCCCCCCAAAATCATATTCCTTCTTTAATCCTAATAATTATTGTAATATTATTTGTAATATTGTTGGAACTGTTTTTAACTGTATTTTTTAATCATCATGCAAACTTTCAACTGATTTTCTATGCCTCTTCCCAGCTCTGTTGTGCAATTATTTATACTAAGTTTTCTCCTAGCCCTAGAATCCTTGGTAAGATTAAATAATACTTTGCACATGGATTCCTTTTGTCATGTTCTTCCCATACTGATAATATCTTTATTTATTTGACTTCATTAGTATAAGCCACACTACACAGCTTCTTATGTGGAAATTTTATTAAGATGGGGATCATTGAAGATAAGTCAAAAAACCTAATGCTGTTCATTGTAGCTGCTTCCTGGCACCATGCTTGTAAGTCTAAAGTCCTTAAATATACAAATAAATATTATGTTTAGAAGGTAAATGAACAGAGACTGTAGGACATTTTCTCTTTTCAATGCCGTGTATATAATTGCACAATGGTTTTGTTTCAAATAAAAGTTATTTGGAAACATAAATTTCTAAAATTCACTTGATAATGAACAGATAAACAGAATTTCAGAATTTCCTTATCTTTCATTTTCAGTATAAATGAAAATATGTCTGGCTAGTATAAGAAGGATTCAATATAAAAAAGATGCCAAGTAAAATGACTTTTATCCAGGAAAAATCATTGGTGATTTGCCTACATGCTCTTAAATTTGGTCTGTTCTTAAATTTCTTTTAAAATGCTGTTCCTTAGTGATCAAAATAGGAAATGAAAGAGGCTTAATTATTAGTAAGTTATCATAAATGACATATATCAATTCATATATAGATGGTGAAAAGAGTCAGTGAAAGTAAAGAGACAGAGTGCTTAAATAGGTATTCCTAAATTGTTGGATTCTTATTAAACTCTGACATTGTTTTGGTAATATGTAAGACCTAAAATATTTCCAAAAATCTTCAAAATATTAAAAAGAACTACCATCAGGGCACTAAAGTTCTTAGTCTTCATATTCTTCTGCAGAATTCACTCTGTAAAAACTCCTAATTCACAAAATAACAATAATTTATTGAGAATTTATTTGCTCTGTGTCAGGTGCTCTTCGGAGGGCTTCACATCAATTTGACATGATTATTCTTATTTAATGTAACTAGAAATTAATGTTTGAGATATGAACAGTTTCCCCACTGTTACTAAGAGGCCTAAACTGAATTAAGAGGCAAGATATATCTACTTCAACAGCTATTGCACTGAACACTGTATTTGTACACCAAATACTCAAAACACTTTGCTACATGTCCCAGGTACCCTTGCAGTTAAACTGAGGCCATATGTGTATCTCTAGTTACTGGACTATGAATGGAAGTGATGTGTGTCTCTTCTCACCAAGGCAGAAAAGAAAGTGTGCAACCTACATGCTGCTTTTTGTTAAGGCTAGTTTGGAGGCATCTTTCAGACGGTGAAATTATAAAAAGTTAGAAGTCCACCTGCATTAGTTTACTAGGGCTGCCCTAACAAAGTACCACAAACCAAGGGGCATAAGCAATAGAAATTCATTGTCTGACAGTTCTGGAGGCCAGAACTCTGTAATCAAGGTGTCAGTTGGGCTGTGCTCTCTTTGGAGGCTCTAGGGAAGGATTTGTTCCACATCTTTCTCCTAGCTTCTGGTAGCCTCGGGCACCCCTTGGCTTGTAAATAGCCATTTTTTCCCTGTGTCTCTTCATATCGACTGCCCTCTATTTCTGTGTCCAGATTTTGCCATTTTATAAGGACACTGGTTAAAGGACCCACTCTGATGATCTCATCTTAACTTGACGGCATCTGCAAAGACCCTATTTTGAAATAAGGTCACATTCTTAGGTACAGGGGTTAGGGTTTCAAAATACATTTTCTTTTTTTTTTTTTGCAGGGGCACAATTCAACCTATGCCACCACCTAACGTGCATTACACATGAAAGCAAGAAATCAACCATTATAATTTTAACACACTGAGATGTGAGGTTTGGGTTTTGTTTGTTACACCACAGGATAGCTTCTGTTCTTAACTCATTCTATACTATACTGACTTATTCTTTTTTAAAACAGATATTTATTTATTTATTTATTTTTGGTTGTGTCAGGTCTTAGCTGCAGCACACAGGATCTTCCGTTGCAGCGCACAGGCTTCTCTCTAGTTGCGGCGTGCAGGCCCTCTAGTTGTGGCGCATGGGCTCCAGAGTGCGTGGGCTCTGTAGTTGCGGCACGCAGGCCCTCTAATTGTGGCGCACGGGCTCCAGAGTGTGTGGGCTCTGTAGTTGCGGCACGTAGGCCCTCTAGTTGTGGCGCACGGGCTCCAGAGTGCATGGGCTCTGTAGTTGTGGCAAGCAGGCCTACTTGCCCTGCAGCATGTGGAATCTTAGTATCCCAACCAGGGATGGAACTGGCGTCCCCCTCATTGCAAGATGGATTCTCCACCACTGGACCACCAGGGAAGTCCCATATACTGACTTATTCTATATTATAACATCTCTGAACAGTTTTCCTTTTCAGCATTTCTATTCCAATACTATGGCTGCTTAGTTCAGTTGAATAAAACTATCTATGGGCAATATAACAAATTCTGATGCATAACATTAGTTAAACCCCATATCACTCTAAAATACTTGTCCTGGTCATTGGTTACACACTTTATGATTTTCCTCACTGTCTACTATTAATGGTCAATTTTCCCTTCAAGCCTCATAATCAACCCCAATTCGCTTTCACTTTCTTTCTTTCTTCCTTAAGAAAATGGCAGTCACAATGATTAAGGGAACTCTACGGCTCTGTGAAATTGTACATTAAAATAATCAGCATAAAGTCCTAAGTTTATACATGGAACTATAAGATTCTCCATAATATGGCTCCAGCCCACTCCATAGCCCTCTCCTCCTCATACCAGATAAGGCAGACACACTGTACAATGGGAAACATTTCATATGAACATTTTTCAGATTCATATGTCTTCGCTCATGCTGTTTTCTGCACATAATTGATCCACCTCACCCCACCCCCATCTCTTCTAAATGTACCCCTTAAAAAAACTCACATATAATTAAAGAATCAACTTTGAAGCATTTCCTAATCCTTTTAGGTAGAAATTGATAGATTAGTTATGGTAGCATTTCGTTGATTTAATAAATTTTCCTATAATGTCAGAGAACTGATATGTTCACATGTTAGTCCAGTCACAATGTTCTGGATCAGGGATGATTCACGGACCCCAGATCCTTCCATCTTGAGGCACTACCTTCCTTACTGGCACAGGCAAAAGTTAAAGAAAGAGAAGATATGGCACATTGATGGAAGAAGGCCTGGAAAGTGCAGTCCTTTGGGGGAAAACATCGTTTCTAACAACTTTGTATTAGTGGTCAGTTAACTCTCTCTTCTTCACTTGGTACCAAAGTCTACTGAGCTCTCACTGCTCCTTGTACATCACTTCTTTTATACTATCTATGGTACTAGATTACATTCTGTGTTCTTTTTTTTTCATGCTTTTCTCTCCAAATAGATTCTTAATTTATTGTGAGAATAAAAATGCTTTGATAATTGTGTTTTCTCAGAGTCCAGAATTTTACCTGGCACAGGGCAGGAACAAAATAAGTGTATATTTCACTTAATTACTCAATTAAGCAAACTTGCTCATTTCTGCTACTATTAGTACTTTCACTGTCCTGATTTCTGGTCAATCAAATACGATTAAAAGAAATCAAATTCATTTGTAATACTCTGATTATTTTTTCTAGTTCTAAAAGGTAGTTAGCTAATGTTCATAGCTAAGCTTCTTAAGCACTAGGCCTAAAACCCTTAGTCAAATCTAACATTGCTGGTGGCATCTAATTGCTCAAGTATTCAAGTAATAGAATGTGGAAACATATAGTTTATATTAGTAAAGTCTCATAACATCCAATTTGGTTATTACTACCTCCAGTGATTTGACACTCAATATTATTTCTAAGAAGTTTATATGATAATGAATTTCTCCTATTTTATTTATTGCTCAGAATTGTTTGGGCTGTGGCATTCACGTTGATCACGAAATAACAAAAACTAATGAACTATTTGAGGAAGTAAATAGGAAGAAGGGAAGTCTGAATATGCAGCTGCATGGAACTGCTCATATTAAAATTTATTTTAAAATTTTATGATCTGTTTCTATTTCATTGTGTATAGTTCCACATTTTTATTTGTTTCCACATGTGTTAGCTAAAATGAATTGTTGTAATTAGTATAAATTGCTGTATAAGAGAAATGAAGAAATTAAAGCTACCTGGAGGCCACTACCTGGAGGCCACTATAGCTCAAAATGTGGTCAGGAATGTCCCAATTCCTCTTCTCCACATGCTACCATTAAGCTTTACACATTTACTGAACAGAATTTCTAAAGAAACCCAACAGCAAAGTCAACAACATTAATTCTGGATTAAAAATCTCATCATAAAATTGTATCAAGATAGCATACCTATTGTCATGAAACCAATAATATTGAAATATTTGTCAACAGTTGTTTTATAAATTTGAATTATAGCTACCCGAATTCTCTATTGCTCAAAAAAAAACACAACCTCAACAACTCATCTTTTTTATAATGCTCTCAGTGCCTTAAATTCCAGTGTAAACTCCATAACCACTTACACATATATGCAAACAAAAAGCAGATGTGGCTTTTCAAGCCACAAATTCTGATGGGCAAAATATAACTTGATTTTTTATATTAACTTCATCTTTACTTTCAAACTATTTTCTCAGTAGTGGTAGAAAAATCAATTAGTTAATATTAGATAAGCTTAACCATTTTTTTTTTCCAGCCATTTCAAGTTTAAATTCAGCCAATTAAGATTGCTTTTTTCTTTTTCATTTTCTATGGGCTGGATAACTTCGGTATCCACACTTAATTTGATCGTGACCTCAAGAGAAAAAGTCTGATCAGAGGTTAGTTTCTGTCCATGATGGCCCTGCTGAGTTGTAAACTCCTCGCTACTTCCCAGCTGTCATGGCTCTTCCACACCGGCAACAGCTTTCCTGGACACAGTCTCCACTGGCCTCCAATTACATAGCCCAACCTGATATTTTCTAGCATGCTGACAAGCTCATTTGAACTCTTTCTCACATCCTGCAAATGTTGTATTCTTCTCCACTTAATGGGTAATGGAAATATTCCCTCGCCTACCATCCCAGTGTTCCATATAGGATGTGGACCACATAGCCTTATATTCCCACAATCCATAGAACTGTCACAGTGTTTTATCACACCCCAAATTCAGCCTGGAATTCTGAGCCTAGAGCCCATCTTCAGAGACCCTCACTCTATGCCTACAAATTCTCAACAGTTAAACCGGTTCTTAGATTTCACTGTATTCCAATCATCATCACTATTTATACAATAAATGTAATTTTGTTACTATTTATGTAAAACAGAACTAACATATCCAGTGAAAAACTCTATCAAATTGGTCAAACGAAAAGGGCAATGAGAGTGTCGATGGGTCAGCTTGCAAAGGGAAGATGCTGCCCAGCACTGGCCACAGGTATGCACACCTGTTAAGCTAACCCAAGAATCTTATCTGCCTCAAATATTACACGAGGCCATTACACATTTGGACCACACAACCAATCATCCCTAGACTGATTTTAGACTCATTTAAATAATATTCCGACAAGCTACCTTCTTAAATTGTACAGGGAATAAATATACTAGTAGACAAACACACATTTTATTGTATATGAATATATTAGCATATTATGTACATCATGCACTCAAGAGCTTTACTTACATAATTCCACATCCTCAGTTTTCTTTATGTCAGAACACTCACAAGAAAGGTTTTTTCCTCAATGTACAAGACTGAACACGAATTGAATTTAGTTAGGCAAGTGCCTTCTTACATGGGGCCCCAATGTCCTTTCCTCAAAATTCTACGTTATGCATGTTCTTCATCTATAATGTTCCACCAATCTCCAAGCTTTTTAAATTTTTTAAGTGACAGCTTTAAGTGGAGTTGCTCAACAATAAAGGATCTTTGAATATAACTCTGGTGTATTTACCCAATTTACTGCAAAGCTTGTTATTGGCCGTTTACAAATATTTACCTAAGGTTTATCATTATTTAGCACTTAAATATCTAAAACATATAAATGTGCTTAACTTGCTTCCATAGTGAGACAGTACTTGTTAGGGAAGCATAGTCGAACACAGAACCGAAGCAGTTGAGGCTCACATCACAGAGGCGAGTCATCTGATGACAAGCAAAGCAAAAAGGAAGCATTGTGAGGGTGGCAGAGAAAGCTTGGGTATCTCCATACCTGTGTAAGTATCGTGCATAAGTACCTCATACTCAACTAGTGTCAGGCATCAGTCAGTCATTATTGATTCCACACAGCTGAATCACACAGAATTCATTCTCTCTGGGACTGAGCCAGAAACAAGGTTTATTAAGTCTTACATCACTTTATCATCAAGGTTAACTCCTCACTCTAAGGGCCATTAAGAGAGCTTCATTATTAGTTTGTAATTTTGTATGTTTTAAGTGGAATGACATTATTTTGCCCAAGTGAATAAAATGAAGTTCAGTAATTGTAATTGCTATTGCCAGACTCCATAGCGAACCTCACAGGACTTTCCAAAAGTAAAATGACAATGCATCATCATCAACCTGGCTACCATCCTGCCACGATGATTTCTGGCGTATTTCCAACGTTCTTCAACAATTCTTGGGTGTCCCTGCATAAGATATATGGCATGTCAAAGTCCAGATTCATTACCTTTCTACTTTTTTTTTTCCTTCGGTACAAGATAATCCTTCATCATTGACTCATTTTTTAAAGGAGTCTTCCAGTTAAAAATATATTAAGATCTTACCACAAGATTTCTTGACACTGTCTCGTTATTATAGAAAAGAGTATGTTCAAGGAAACTAATGGGTAGTAAAATGGCCAAGTGACAAAGCACGGCACTATACATACAAGAATGGATAGCACTGACATAAGATGATAAAGTGGAATACCTGAACCTTCATGGGGATTTAAATTGTATTCGGTTAAGAAAAGTGCAGGTGGGAATTAAGAACCAACACATTACAAAGAATCTGAATATAACAAATTCTTCATGCCTTAGGCCAATATTACTTGGTTCCTGTCCTGAGAGATAATCTCATCATTTGATGCTTGTTCCTTTGCCCATTCCCCTGCCTATTCCTTTGTTTCATATTTTTCCATATGCATGCAGAACACAAAATAGGCAGACACAAGAACACGCTTGTAATCAGCCAACCTGACCTCCCTCAGTTTCTTGACTACTTTGTATTCTTGTACACCACTGGGGTTTTGTTCTTCTAGTACCCTCCACTTAAAAGTGCTTTTCTTCCCTTACTACTTGCTCTAATTTAGGACCAGAGTAGATCTTGTTCTTCCAGAAACATTTGGTCCGCAGTGAAAAAGAAACTGAACTGGAACTAACTTAAGCCAAAATGTGGATGCCACATGTGATAGGCCACTTCTCACAGAACCACAACATTGTCAAGTGGGTAGGACACGGTTTTGATGAGGCTATCACAGAAGAAGGTCCAGCTCCCTCAATTATGGTAATGAGATTTGAATCCAGTCTTAAGCAAACTCTGCTTACACTCAGCTAGATGACCTGTTGCATCTGCCTGTGGAGTTGGTATCAATGAATTAATATGCCTTTCCATGCCTTCTCAGAACAGGCATGGAAACTTTATTCATCCTTCTTCAAAATACTCAAAGAGAACTCTGAAGAACTCTGAATGTCCTTGATTTGCATGTGCTCAGCCTTTGGTATAGTAGAAATATCTACTGAAATTTTTAAAAAGCAACAAATACCTTCAGACCAGTAAGCTTATGTCCATTTAGTTTGAATCAAAGTACAACGTGCTTTCAGAATTTCACAGTTAAATGTACCACGTAATACCTCTGGTTACCCTCTTGGCACTGCACATGAGGAAACTAAGCTTAGGTGGGTTTAGTAAGTTATTTAATTAAAGATACATTTCAAAAGCAATATGTACCTTTAGAGGGGTCCATATGTACTAAGAAGACAGAAATTGGACTCTAGAGGCAATTACGTAGTTGATCAGCCATGGTTAGTCTCGGTACAACATATTAAATACTCTTACCCTAGTTTATCTTCTTTAAAACCATGATAATAAATATACTTCATAGGACTATTATGAGAGATATAATACCAGAGACTCATAGCTCAACACATGGCACAGAACAGGCCACCAAATAACTTCTCTTTCTACTTAACTCATATTAGGTTGACTTTATGATACTACTCTTACCTCTTTTACACGTTAGATAAGTGTACACCATATTACCACTTTTCTCTTATTTTTATATTACAGTTGAAAACGTGTAATATTATTTTGGAGGTATGTATGTACATGTTTTACATAGATGTTATGTTCCATTCTGTACCTTGCTGTTTTTATCTAACAGCATGAATTGAAAAACTTTTCACATAGATATATACATTTTTTAAACTATGGTGTAGTGTTTCAGAGTATATATATTCTAAGATTATTTGGCCAGTCTCCAATTTATGGACATTTAGTTTTAGCTTTTTCAAGTTTCTTGCTCTTACAAATTATGATCCAACAAATATTTCATATATACCTTATCGTGCAAGATTCTTCTTGAATACATACCAAATGTGGAATTACTGGAACAAAGGCAATTAGCTATCTCTTGTTAGGTAACAAATTATTTCAAAACTTCCTGGCTACATACAACAATTATTTATTATCTCTCATGGCTCCCCTGAGTCAGATATTCAAACAAGGCACAACAAGGATGGCCTGTGTCTACACTATGATATCTAAGGCCTCAGCCCTCTAGTTGTAAGGGAATGAAATATAGATGTTACTTTCGATCTTTTGGAAGAATGTCATCATCACATTGGGGGAAACATTTTTGGAAAATTCCATACACAATAAAAGAAAATGAGCATTTAAATTTCAGTAGATATTGCCAAGTGTTTTCCAAATTGGCTTTACCGTTTATGCTTCAAATGGCAGTTATATCTAGATAAACATTTTGACTTCTTAATGCTAAAAAAAACTTTTAATGAAAGATGTTATGCTCCATCTATCTCAAGCAAGACAAAGAAACAGAACTTGTATTCAATTAGTTAGAGTATTTCTGGGTGCTGAGTTTTTTTTTTTTTTAAACAAAGCTCTCAAAATACAGATAGCCTACTTAATATTTTTATGCTTCAGTTTTCTTATTTGTAAAATTGAGATAATACAATCTCACTCAAAATAATAAGACTGAAAATTAACTAAAATATTTTATGCAAAGTCCTCAGCATAAGCAACTAATGCTTAAAATTAGCATTCTATATTCATAATTTTATCATAATAATCAATTTTATAATTATTCTGATTATCATTTTTATACTTTTCCATTTTCTCATGCAAACTTTCCAAAATAAAAACTTATATCACCCTAATTTCCCTTCGACTGCCTTTAAATCTGCAACCCACTATAATGTGATTTCAGTCCTATAAATATTTTACAAAAGATAATTTTGCTAAGAACATTATCAACCACTCATTTTCTAAATTAAATAAGCAATTTTTAGTTTTTACAGTAGATCTCTTTGCTGTTTTGACACTAGTCATTTATTTTTCTTTTTAACATATATGGGTGTATGTATGTACATAAATGTGTATGCATGTTTATTCCTTCAAGAAGTATACAAGACAGTTAAATTCACTTTGTTAAACACATGCTTAAAATTAACATTTGAAAGCTATTAGAACTGTACCTAAATATACTGAGCACTATAACTGCTTATTTGTATCATTATTTGCTATTATTACTAGAAATAAAGTAATTTATTGTTCATGGCACAATCCATAAAAGCCGAAAGACAATGGAGTGACATCTTCAAAGTGCTAAAAGAATTAAAACAATCAACACAACACAAAAATCTATATCTGGCAAAATTATCTTTAAAAAATGAAACAGAAATAAAGACCTTCTAAGAAAAGAAAAAGAGAAAGAGAAGTTTCATTAGGTCCCATTTGTTTATTTTTGTTTCCATTTCTCTGGGAGGTGGGTCAAAAAGGATCTTGCTGTGATTTATGTCATAGAGTGTTCTGCCTATGTTTTCCTCTAAGTGTTTGATAGTTTCTGGCCTTACATTTAGGTCTTTAATCCATTTTGAGCTTATTTTTGTGTATGGTGATAGGGAGTGATCTAATCTCATACTTCAAAGCTTTTGCCCAGCAAACGAAACCATAAACAAGACCAAAAGACAACCCTCAGAATGGGAGAAAATATTTGCAAATGAAGCAACTGACAAAGGATTAATCTCCAAAATTTATAAGCAGCACATGCAGCTTAATAACAAAAAAACAAAAAACCCAATCCAAAAATGGGCAGAAGACCTAAATAGACATTTTTCCAAAGAAGATATACAGACTGCCAACAAACACATGAAAGAATGCTGAACATCCCTAATCATTAGAGAAATGCAAATCAAAACTACAATGAGATATCATCTCACACCAGTCAGAATGGCCATCATCAAAAAATCTGGAAACAATAAATGCTGGAGAGGATGTGGAGAAAAGGGAACACTTTTGCACTGCTGGTGGGATGTGAATTGGTACAGCCACTATGGAGAACAGTATGGAGGTTCCTTAAAAAACTACAAATAGAACTACCATATGACCCAGCAACCCCACTACTGGGCATATACCCTGAGAAAACCATAATTCAAAACGAGTCATGTACCAAAATGTTCACTGCAGCTCTATTTACAATAGCCCGGAGATGGAAACAACCTAAGTGTCCATCATCGGATGAATGGATAAAGAAGATGTGGCACATATATACAATGGAATATTACTCAGCCATAAAAAGAAATGAAATTGAGCTATTTGTAATGAGGTGGATAGACCCAGAGTCTGTCATACAGAGTGAAGTATGTCAGAAAGAGAAAGACAAATACCGTATGCTAACACATATATATGGAATTTAAGAAAAAAAAAATGTCATGAAGAACCTAGGGGTAAGACAGGAATAAAGACACAGACCTACTAGAGAATGGACTTGAGGATATGGGGAGGGGGAAGGGTAAGCTGTGACAAAGCGAGAGAGAGGCATGGACATATATACACTACCAAACGTGAGGTAGATAGCTAGTGGGAATCAGCCGCATAGCACGGGGAGATCAGCTCGGTGCTTTGTGACCGCCTGGAGGGGTGGGGTAGGGAGGGTGGGAGGGAGGGAGACACAAGAGGGAAAAGATATGGGAACATATGTATATGTATAACTGATTCAGTTTGTTATAAAGCAGAAACTAACTCACCATTGTAAAGCAATTATACCCCAATAAAGATGTTAAAAAGAGAGAGAGAGAGAGAGAGAGAGAAAGAGAGAGAGAGAGAGAGAGAGAGAGAGAGAGAGAGAGAGAATTGCCAGAAGACCTGTACCACGAGAAAATTTCAAAGCAGTTCTTCAGTCTTTTTAAGATTCTTTTCCCATATAGGTCATTACAGAGTATTGAGAAGAATTCCCTGTGCTATACAGTAGGTCCTTATTAGTTATCTGTTTTATATATAGTACTGTGTATATGTCGATCCCAATATGTATATGTGTAACTTACTCACTTTGCTGTGCAGCAGAAACACAACACTTTAAATCAACTATACTCCAATAAAAATTTAAAAAATAAAATAAAATTGTCTCTCTTCTATTCTCTCCTTCTGGGACTCTGATAGAGTCCTGTAAACCATGTCTAAATACTTATAAGTTATAAATCAAGCTAACAAAGAATTAAGTAGAAAAATTTTATCCTCTGAACCTTGAAAATTATACCTTCATATTGACATAAATTAAAAAAGAAATGTGAGTAAAGCTATGATTTTTATATGACTTAAAGTTGTCAAAACATAAAGACAATGGAATTTAATTATTATTATGCAGGTAGGGATAAAATAAATAAAATAAAATAAATAAAAGCAGTTCTTCAGGAAGAATTATGATACCAGACAGAAATAATAGTTGGAGATGTCAGTATTCTACTTTCAGTAATGGATAGAGACTATCCAGAGAGAGAACAATAAGACAATTGGAATAACATTAAAAACCAACTAGACCTAACAGTCATAATGACAACACTCTATCCAATGATAGCGGAATATGCATTTTTCTCAAACACACGAGAGACATTCTTCAGGACAGACTATATGCTAAGCCACAAAACAAGTCTCAATATAAAAAGATTGAAATCATAAAAGTATCTCCTCTAAACATAATGAAATGAAACTTGAAATCAACAACAGACAGAAAATTGGAATATTAAGAAATATGTGGAAATTAAACAACACATTCCTAAATAACCAATGGGTCAAAGAAGAAATTACAAGGGAGATTAGAGAGTACTTTGTGACAAATGAAAATGAACACCAAACATATCAAAATTTACCAGTTGCAGAGAAAACAGTGCTTAGAAGAAAACTTATATAGAGAGCCCCAAGGAGGGTACAAACATGGTGTCAGACATATGGGAAGTCTAGCACAGTGGCCCAGGCAGGTAGAGTCAGGAAGCTGGTCAGGTGAATTCCTCAAGTTTCAAAGACCATAGCTCTAAAGTGAAATGTGTGAACATTCACTGTGTCCCCTGGCTATGGGCTTTTGACACCTTCATACTGAAGTGGTCCAGGCCTACTGGTTCAGCCACATCTCATGGTTCTCTAGTCTTCCATCTGGGCAGGAAACTCACCGTGTATATCAGAGGGGTAAGTTGCATCCTTGCAGTGAATTGGACGTCTCATTGGTGGAGGGAAATCTGGACCATCAGGATTTCTCTGGAGAGAAATCTTGAGCTCAGGGTTTAGATTGCACTGTTTAATATGGTAGCCATCAGCCACATGTGTCTACTGAACACTTGAAATGGGGCTAGTCAGAATTGAGATATGCTGTCAATGTAAAGTACACAATGGGTTTGAAGACTTAAGAGTGTAAAATATCTCATTAATATTTTTATATTAATTACATGTTGAAATGATGTTTGGATATAGTAGGCTAAATTCAATATATTATTAAAATGTATATATTAATAATATTAATATTCCAATATATTAGTAAAATTTCTCCTAAAAAAAGAAAACTTATAGTTGTAAATGCCAACATATAAAAAAGAAAATCTCAAATCAACAGCAAACTTCACATCTAAGTGATCTAGAAAAAGAGAGCAGACTAAACTAAATCCAGAAGGAAGGATTATATTGGAAAACCTGGAGCTGGTATGTTGTCAAAGAATATGCCAATTATGACCCATTGAATGACGGGCACAAGCCATCCACATGAAGATGGCAGGCAGCTCCCTCAGCATCCAAGTTCCCACTCTAGGGAACTGAAAGCCCAGAAGGTATTTTGACTGGAGGTACTGTTTCAATACACTCACACAAAGGTAATAAAGTCATAGTTCTATTACTTACAGATACCAGAATAGAGGCGCAATGAGCCAGGGGAAGGGAGGTCCTCTGCTCCTTGCCCTGGTCACTAGCAAGCAGGAGATAACAGAGAGGGTAGCAAGCACCTATTGCTATACGGTGGTTGCGGCAGCAGTCACAAATTTTTCATGGGCTCAAATATAAGTGGTTATTTTAAAAGGTACCTCAGGAAAAGCAAAGTGGGAACCTGTGCTGGGAATCCTAAGCTTGGGTCCTTATCTAAATGTCCAGATTCTGGGTATGAGCAGAGTTGTCATACTGTAAAATGACCAGAGAGCAACTCGGAATGGCTTTTTCCATCCTAAGGATATGATGAAGATTAGAGCACACATAAACAAAAAAGAAAACAGGAAAACAATATAAAGAATCAATGAAATCGAAGTTTGTTCTTTTAAAAGATCAACAAAATAGACAAACCTTTAGCTAGATTGATTAATAAAAAGAGAAAAGATGCAAATAACTAAAATTAGAAATGAAAGTTGGCTCATTACTACTGACTTTACAGAAAAGAAAAAAGATTATAAGAGAATACTATGAACAATTATATTCCATTAAGTGAAATAACCTGTATGAAATGGACAAATTCCTAGAAACACTCAAACTACCAAATGGATTTCAAGAAGAAATTAAAAATCTGAATAAATGTATAATAAAGAAGGAGATCGAATCAGTAATTTAAAACAAAACATAATTTTCTAACAAAGAAAAGCCCAGGACCAGACGAATTCAATGGCAAATTCTACCAAACATTTAAAGAAGAATTAAAACCAATTCTTCTGAAACTCTTCCACAAAAGGAAGAGGGAAGACTTTCTAACTCATCCTATGAAGCCAGCATTACTTTAATACCAAAGTCAGATAAAGACATCACAAGGAGAGAAATGTACCAGCCAATATCACTTATGAATATAGACGGAAAATTTCTCAACAAAATGCTAGCAGACTAAATCCAACAGCATACTGAAAGGAGTACAGACCGCAACAAAGTAAAATTTATCTCAGGAATGTGAGTGGTTGAACATATGAAAATCAATCAACGTAATATACCATATAAATAGAATGAAGGAAAAAAATGATCATCTTGATTAATTCAGAAAAAGCATTTGACAAAACCCAACACCTTTCATAATAAAAATACTCAGAAAACTAGGAATAGAAGGAAACTTCTTCAATATGATAGGGGGCATTTATAAAAACTCACAGCTGACAGTATACTTAGTAGTGAAAAAAAGTGAAAGCTTTCCACCCTAAGATGAAGAATAAGAGAAGGATGCTCCCCATACCACAGTTACTGAAATTTGCATTGGAAGTTCTAGCAAGAGCAAATAGGCAATAAAAAGGAATAGAAGGCATTCAAATTGGAAAAGAAAAGGTAAAACTATCTCTTCACAAATGGCATGACCTTATATATAGAAAATCCTAAAGAATCCTTAAAACATCTATTAGAGCTAACAAATGAATACAGCAATGTCTCAGGGTACAAGATCAACATGCATTAAACAACCTGAAAAGCAAACTAAGAAAACAATTCCATTATAATAACATAAAAATGCAATTCTTTCCAAATAATTCCAGAGGCCAGTACTACCCTGATATGGAAAACAAAGTTATTACAAGAAAGAAAACCATAGACCAAAATGCCTCATGGACAAAGTTACATAAGTATCCAGGAAAATACTTGCAAATCAGATCCAACAACGTATAAAAAGATAATACATCAAGGCCAAATGAGGTATATCTCTGGAATACAAGGTTAATTTAACATTAGAAATTAAATCATGATCATTCAACATGTTACCAAACTAAAAACACCACCCACCCAACACAGACACTAACAAAAACATAATCATCTTAGAACAAGCATTCAACAAAATGCAGCATCCATTCCTGAAAAAACTTATGAGCAAAGTAGGAAGAGGAGAGAGTATCCCAATCCTGATATATGGCATCTAGAAAAAAACCTACAGCTATAATTATGTTTAATATTTAAAGACTGAATGTTTTCTTCTACTATCAGGAAGAAGAAAGGGATGTCCACCATCACCACTTCCTTTCAATATTTTAGTGGAATTTCTAGCCAAAGCAATAATGAAAGTAAGAGAAATAAGAGGTATCCAGGTAGGAAAGACAAAATTAAACTTGTCTTTATTCACAGATAACATAATTGTCTATGAAGAAAATGTGGGAGAAACACCCAGAAGCTGCTATAACTTTTACATGAGTTTAGTAACATTACAGGATACAAGATCAATATACAAAATAATTGAATTTCTGTGTCTATAACAAACAATTGAAAATTGGAATAGAAAATACCAGTTACAATAGATTAAAAAGTAAAACATATAGAGATAAATGTGGCTGAAAATGTGCCAAGTTCTGTACACTATAAACTACAAAATTTTACTGAAAGAAAATTTTTAGAAGACCCAAAGAAATGGAGAGACAAATTTATTCATTGGTCAGAAGACTCAAAAATTTTAACATGTCAATTCTCCCCAAATTGATGTATAGTTTCAACATAATTCCAATAAATATTTGAGAAGGATTTCTTTGCAGAAATTGACAAGCAGACCTTAAAATTCATACCTGTTGTGACTTTCTTAAATTAATACTTGTTAAGTAAATCACCACGGTGTCAGATGGTAAGCTATGATTCAACAAAAGAGCAAAAGAAATTGAAAGAGAGGAGTTTATTATACACAGGTCCTGGACTTAACAGGTATATGGTAACCTTGAGGGGCCACATGGGGAGATCAAACAGGGTGTAGGCAGAGAAAGTGGCAGGAACAAGAGCAAAGGTCTTTATTACGGTACATGAGTGGAGTGCTTTGGTATTCCCAGGCTAAGGCCAGATTGGTCAATTCAAACCAGAAAGAGAGAGGTTTTGGTAAGCTCCACGGGAGTCTTATCTAAGGGGCACACAAGAGGAAGGCCCTCAGTCCATGGACCTGTGAGTAATAAGTCAATTATACCTCAATAATAAAAAAGAAATGAAATAAAATAGTTTCTATTTATACGGCTAATTGTAAAAACATGTATGCCAGGGAAATATAAAGTAATAATCTTGTAATTCCCAAGTAGTCTAGAGAAACAGAAATAATTGTTTATAGAAAATGAAAAAGGAAGCATCCATGTGGAGAAGAAAAATGAGAGCTGGAGATAGAGTACCTTGCAACTTCTCTGTGGCTTTCCGGTTTTTCATTTTAGCCCACTTCAGAGACCTATCTGTAAGCAACCCCACAAACTCCAAGACACACTTTTTTTTTTCCCGCAGCACATCTTCATTACCAATTCACATATTCACATTTAGTTATCTTTTGTTTGTTTAAGCTGGCACAAATAGGTTTCTGTTACTTGCAGCCCAAAATATCCAACTAATATAAGTATCCCATAACCCAGTATACTTGAAGCTGCGCAATCAGTCCTTTCTCTCCTATAGGCAGATCTACAGGTAAAGCCAAATCATAAGTAGCTTATTTGGTGAAATGTGGAAGCAGCACAAAATAAGTCATCAAAATTGAAATGTTAATAGTATCATACTCCTATAGCCTTATGTTTTAATGTCATAATAGCAAGGCTTGATCTTGCCAATGGGATTGTAATAGTCCAAGTCCATTTCTTAAGGCTCTCTCTTCTGGATGGTGCTTGGAATAATACTTATTTCTAACATTTCTCTTTGTAAGTAATTATTCTGTCTTCATGGCTCATCAATGCCCATTTTGACACCATTTTTTAAAAATATAGTGATGCACTCTGTCAAATTTGAGTTGAATCTTATGGGAAACTGTGCTCATCTCTTTATCTAATAAATGTTGATTTTAAAAGCTAATACTTGGAGAAAAAAGAATATTTTCCTTATTTCCAGGTTCTTCAGAGACACCCAGCCATTGTTACTAATTACTGATGATAATAATCACAGTTAACAGCATTTGTTGCCAGAAATAATTTTGAAAACTTTGTGAAATTATAAACTGAAAACTTTATTCAAATATGAAATCTTGTTATTGACAGAATGGTCAAAATTATGTTTTAACATGTATCTTGGCCTCTGCATTAAAATAAGACCTTCCTTATAAGAAATGTAAATATCTTTTTTCTTTAGTCTTCCCACGCCATTTAGAGCTAGACATTAGCCTGAAGCATACATGGATAACTCATACTGATAATAAACAGGATTCCATCTTGGTTTGTACTACTGAGCCTGTAAATGATGTGTAATGATGTGTAATGTTACAGAGGTCCAGAAAAAGGGTAGAGTGGAAGTTATTCCACAACGGATAGAAGGATGGATGGATGGATGGATGGATGGATGGATGGATGGATAGATGGATGGAAACACAGAGTATTAAGAGTCACTGATTATTCAGGTAGTCTATAGTAAGTAAAATAGTGATGGATAATTTGAGAATAAAAAGCCAGACATCAGTCATCAGAGGTCCAGATATACAAGTGGGAACAAGAAATACTCAAGCACTTCTGATGGTTGCTGCTGAACTTTACCAAATTCCATAAAAATCCATTTCAAAACCCAATAGGAACCAATTTATAGCTGGAAACTTGAAAAGTCTTTTCATCCAACATATTGATCGTGAGTATGCTGAATTCCAGGTACAAAAGTAGATACTATAGATACAATAATAGATGAGACAACTATCCTAATGAGGGCAGAGGTTGCCAACAGATCCAGAATTAAGGCATGAAGGTACTGTACACTCTTCTCCCCTCAGCCGATGGTCAATCAATAGCTTTCGACCAACGCTGAGAGTAGTTATTAAATACATAATGCTGTTTATTGGGCACTGAGTAAAGCCATGGAGGAGGTCAAAATATGGCCTTAGACTTCAAGGGTCATAAAATTTAATTTGAAACATAATTACCAATCTTAAACTGTATTAAGTAGGGATATACAAAATCACTGACTTGAAGATGTCTGAGGAAGAAACAAATCATGAAAATGGAAAACAGACTATGGTTCCCAACCAAATAAAAACAGAAACAGAACAGTTGTGTTTTATTTATTTCATTATGTATCTAAGTAATATTTGCCTGAACCAAGAATTTCTTGGCTAAACGGAGTCCTAAAACCACCAGACTGTAAATCCCTTTCATTATTCTCACTTTACAGATCAATATACAGTAACTGAGACAAGTCTCTCCTCCTTTTTACGCCTGTGAATTTCTTTCACATCAACTTCTCCCAGTATTCTGGCTTACGGGATTTCCTGAAACCATTTTCCAAAAATTAAGAGATGTTATCCATGGTATTCTGTACCCCACCCTCACTTCGACCTTCATTCAGATTCCAAACTTGCTCTACATAGAATGGAACAGTAAATCTCTTTATCCCTCCTCATTTTCCAGCTCTTCTTGCCGCACTACCAATCCTATAATCCTGAGTTTGGTAATGAAGTAAGAGGAAAGCTGTGTTCAAGTGATAGCAGAAGACTGGTAGAGCAAAACTGAAGAATTCCACGGTTCAAAATCGAATTTTTTATTTGATGCATGAAAAGAGGCACAACTGAGTACAGCTATGTATAGTTTTATAAAATTATCACTTGACAAATCAAAATGAGGGTATTGGGCTGTGGAATCAGGTATATCTAGGTTTAAATTACAGATCTTCTAATTTGATCCAGATAACACTAGACAACTTATTTAACCTTTAATTGAACCTCAGGAAATGTCGATAATAATACCTAAATAATAAATTATTATGAAGTTTAGTACAGCAAATTAATTGTTATATAGGAAATATATTAAAAAAGAGATTCTATGCTCTTATTTTTGGGTGGACGGAAAGGAATATAGTTACCTATCTTATTTTACATATGTGGATACTGCATATTTTATTCAGCAAGCACTTACTGATAAAATATTCTTCTTATTAGCACTGAGTTATATATTGGGGCACAATACAAAGTGTTTTCAAGTAAAAGACCCCAATAGCTAAGGTTGCCTGACTGGAGCAGACACCTCCTTTTCCCCCAAATCTGAGTCAAATTGATCAGGGGATCACCAGATGTTGTTAGCCACCAGCATTCTCAGATAATTTCCTATACAGATGGAACTCTCGTTAAAACTATCTTCTAGCTAAGTGCTATCTTTTTATATCCTATATCCAAGGCTGTTCTCACTCTTGTACCATAGGAATGTTGAAGAGCAGGGGGGCTGGGTTTCCCTCCTGGAGGATTATTCCACTGAGTATCCAGCAATGCCATAGCTCCAATTTGTCTTTTTTTGGATTAAGAGGCAACAAGAGACCATTTGCCTCTCTTTAACTGACCCTTGAATTATATTTCCCCAATAAAGCCAGTTACTTACCCATATTACATGACATTGTAATATTTGCTTTTGCTGACCCTGCCATATAAATGTATAATAAGGCATGGCTTCTTTACTCAATAACTTAAAATATTTAGATAATATGATCTACAATATGTATTAAAGACAGTAACATATTCTACTTAGAGAAAAATACTCAATATTTTAATTTTTGAGGAAAAGCAATGCTTGATTTTTATAGTGAATCTCAGGGTCCCTTGGTAATAAAATAAGTAACAAGCAAGTTGCTGTGGCATTTGGGGATGAATAAGCTATATGTGATCATGGCCAGTATCTCTGCCTAGTTGCTTAAGCTCATTTGGGGTTCAGGTATAATTTACAAATGATAGGGATCATTCTAGTTCTCAGTATCTTGTAAGTCAGTGTGACCTAATAATGCCTACTGGTATCGGAACAGTGATAGGGCTGCATTTCAATTGCTACTCAAAGCAGTAGCTTGGGAAAAAGGCACGTCTTTCACCACACTTCAAAATTCTTTTACATTCCAGCTCCCCCCCATCACCAATTGCTGAAATAATCCATATCTTATAAGAAACAAGAATTTATGAGGAGGCATGGGAAGAGCGGGTCTTTGAGCAAACCCTTTCCTATAATTTGGAATTACTTGCCCTTATGCATGTCTATCAGGTGATTTTATTATCTTTTTGTGGAAACTTGGCATCTTGTGACCTACAGCACCTCCTCCTCAGTCCTGGAAAAGTCTTGAGCTGAATTCAACCATGTCCACCCAAACATCCAGTATCCTCAAAAAAGGAAAACAATAAAAGTATATTGTATTCCATATCCCAGATCTAATATTTCTGTTGGTTGCTTCAATCCATAGATTAAGAATAATACATAATGTCAGAAGAATTATAAACTCACTGCCTAAAATGAGAAGAAAGGAATGCAGATATTACCTCATTTAAAATCTATATCTCCACTGAATAATTAATCAGAACATATTCTTTTTTAAGGGAAGGACATCCCTTTATCTTAAAAAGAAGGAAGTTAGAATAAGAGGATTGGACAGAAAACTTCACTCAAAATGGATCATGGATCTAAATGTAAAAGTTAAATGTATGTAAGTCTTAGGAGAAAACATAGGAGTAACTCTTCATGACTGAGGATTAGACAGTCTTCATGTAACAACAACAGCAACAAAAATTAATTCAACTTCATCAAAATTAAAAACTTTTGTGCTTAAAAGGACACCATCAAAAAGTAAAAAAACAACCCAGAGAATGAGAGAAAATACTTGCAAATCATACATCTTAAAATGGACTTGTATCAAGAATATATAAAGAAATCATAAGGCAACAATAAAAAAAGAAAACTCAAGTGAAAAAATGGGCAATTTGAATAGATATTTCTCCAAAGAAGATATACAAATGGACAGTAAATTCACAAAAAGCTGACTATCATTAGCCATTAGGGAAATGTAAATCAAAACCACAGTGAGATATCACTTCACATGTACTAGGACGGCTATAATCAAAAAGATAGATAACACCAGGTGTTGGCAAGGATGTGGAGAAATTGGAATCCTCTTACATTGTTGATGGGAATGTAAGATGTGTCATCTGCTTAGATAATCTATTTGGCAATTCCTGAAAAATGTTAAATACAAAGTTATCATATGATCCAGCAATTCTACTGCTTAGTATACAACCAAGAAATGAAAAGATGAGGATATGTACAGTCACACAAAAACTTATACAAAAATGTTTATAGAAGCATTATTTATAATAGATAAAAAGTATAAGCAACCCAAATATCTATGAACTGATGAATACACAAATAAAATGTGGTATATCCAGATAATGTAATATCATTCAGCTATAAAAATAATGAAGTACTAGGGCTTCCCTGGTGGCGCAGTGGTTGAGAGTCTGCCTGCCGATGCAGGGGACACGGGTTCGTGCCCTGGTCCGGGAAGACCCCACATGCCGCGGAGCGGCTGGGCCCGTGAGCCATGGCCACTGAGCCTGCGCGTCCGGAGCCTGTGCTCCGCAACAGGAGAGGCCACAACAGTGAGAGGCCCGCGTACCGCAAAAAAAAAAAAAAAAATGAAGTACTGATACATGCTTCAATATGAATAAACCTTTAAAACATTATGCTAAGTGAAAGAAGCCAATCACAACGGACTATATGATTCCATGTATATGAAATGTCCAGAAGAGGCAAATATACAGAAACAGGAAATACATTAGAGGTTGACAAAGTCTAGGGGGTTGAAGAGAAATGGGGAGTTACTGCTAACAGGTGTGGGATTTATTTTGGGGATGGTGAAAATGTTCTGAAATTGACTGTGGTAATGGCTGTACAACTTTGTGAATATAATTTACAAAAACATTAAATTGATCATTTTAAAAGTGTAGATTATATACTTTTAAAATTACACCATAATAAAGCTGTTAAAAAAAGTCAGCAGATGTCATTTGAGTGACCAATGACAATCTTACTATTACTGCAATGTCAAGTCAGAACAGAAAGCACAGTCCACCCTCTAAGAAGAAACCAAAAATGCCTAATCTCTAGGATTTGACCTAGATGCTGCTAACTTATTCAGAAGCAACAGAGCTTGAGCAAGTGAGGCAGCTTTCAGAGAAGATATGTCCAGGGTTGGTAGACCAGCACGTCAACAGAATCTTTGCTTAAAGAGCTTTAACTACCCCTAGAAGGAAAAGAGAGTTCCCAGATTTCTTCCTGTTAAGTTCTAGAATAAAATGTAGACAATTAAAAGGCTTTAAAATTGCCTAAGTCAATCAAATCATGGAGGAGCAGAGCAGTTATACCACCAGAGATGGATACATTTACCATTGAAAGTAACAACATATAGATAATGCTCAAGTGGACATCATGGGAAATGCATTTGCCAATATGAAAGGGAAGCAGATTTTTTAAAATGATCTCCAGCCAGGAGATTTTTTTATGATCTCCAGACATTACTGACAGTGTAGAGAAGGTCACTGGCTGTCACTCTATGACTCTTAGATGATAGGCACCATTATTATTAAATGCATTTTAAAGGTAAGGGGCTCAGAGAGAGCTTGGTATATGTACGTGTAGAAAGAGGCCAAATTGACAGTTATGGAGATGTCTGATGTGCAAAAAGTGAAAAAAAAATATTCTCTCCCCTGTAAGGTAATTTACATTATAATGTGTAGCATGCATGTTTTAGACCTGTTTCAAAAGTTAATAGTTATATATTTTCATTACATTAATTACTTGGAGATAAAGGGAATGATTTAAATTATGTATTTACATACATATGCCATCAGGAAGTGTATTGAAATGAGCTAATTAAGTGAATACTAAAGGGAACTGATTATAAACATTGAAGAAATTATCAAACAGAGCTTCATCAGGAGAACATACACAATCTAAAAAGAAAATCTTTCTTTTGTTATTAAGCTACTGGCAAATTTTACCATAGCTCTTCCACAGGGAATTATTGAGAATTGATTATTATTCCTTGTTGTACAATTTTAAAGATAACCTGTTTAAACTAAAGACACAATCTACCTAAATCGGAGTTGTTTTTACTCAATTATTTGCACTTTTTTTCTTAGGGGAATTTCAGTGGGGTTTTCCCAAGTAACTTGATTCACTGGGCCCACAGACAACCTAACCAGTTTTCTATAGCAATTGTCATTTTTCTTAAAATCATGACCCATTTGATATCTTAAAAACAGCAACATTAATTTTAATTTGTCATATTGTAGGGTATAAATTGACTAAACGTTAATAGCATTCTTTTTGAGTAATCAGTTCTACATGATTAACCTAAAAATTACCAAAACATTGTTTATTCTTCATTTGTATCTGAAGAAGAAAAGTATGATGAGTCAGACAGAGTTGGATTAATTTACTCTCTGATTTGTATTAAAACTTGACACTATGATTCATAATCATTTTACTCGATATTTATCCTGACAAAACAGCTTAATTTTGAAGGCAGCTCATTGGAAAATAATTCAAGGCCAAAAGGTATTCTACGTCATAACTACATACAATTAAGTTGCATGGAAAATACCACTCTAATTTTTCTTGCTTCTTCCCTCTTGAATAAAAAGTGGGCAAAATACAACCTTTGAAACCTTTTAAGTCCTCTCCTTTGAAGACTTTTTCTTTTAAATAGAATCAAACTAGGTAGCTTGTGGTTTTAACACCATCTAGTGGGCTTCCTTTGTGACAGCAAGTGAAAACTAAAGAGACAAAGAAGCAGGACACAGGCCATTGTACCTTCACAATGGAAACTTCCCAGGATTTTCCTTTGAGGGTACAGTTAATCTACTGAGGGGCTCACATTGAAGAAGACACCTGGTTTTTGTGTTCCAGCTAAAAGAAAAAAAATCTTAATGTGGCATCTCTTCTTCAAAACAAAGAAACTGAGAAGTGACCACACAAATACTTTTCCCTCTCTTTTAAAGTTGTTCTGAAAGTGCAAAAACACCTTCAAAAGGTCACCTTCAAAAGTCTAAAATGATAGTGTTGCCTTAAACAAATAATTCTGACTGTAGACTATTTTGCAATACAACAGAAAACATTATAGCTAATGAAAATAAGATAGTGGAATGTTAAAAATACTATCTTATTTCAAAAGAATCGCTGTATTAACAGCTGTGTTAAAATCTTATAATAGTTAATAATTTAAAGGGCATATTATAAATAATAATTGGGTGATTTTAAACTCACTGTAGCAAAAGATGGAATACAGTCACTTTACATTCTTCTAAAGTTGTCTGGCATTAAGATGGAAAAGGAGGGAACATAGTCTGTACATATTGAACGTCTTACATTACATATAATCCTTGGCACATACTATAACAACCTATATATTCAAACCTGGCTTACCAAAAATATTTTCTCTGTTTTCAACTCAAAGAATCGAACCTAGTCTAATATAGACTTTAAAGAGCTTAGATCTTATTCAATTTCTACCATAATTTACGTAAGTGTGTGTGTGCAGTATGTGTGTGTGTGTGTGTGTGTGTATTCCATTCTAATGAAATCATTTTTCCTCATACTACCAATGAATTTCTGGACACTAAATCCAATAACATTTTAAAAGTATCATTTTTCCTAACTTTTTAAAAATTATTTGATACTTCGAAAATTGCCAAATTTTAAAAACTTCTTTCTTTCCTGTTTCCTGGTTTCCATGAAAATATGCTTTCCTGAATCTCCTTAATGTATATTAAATGAATGAATAAATGATGTTCTAAGAGATTCTTAAGCTCACCAAGTTCTCAAAGGTAGAAAGGGGCAGGGATGAGAGTCAAACCCAAATTTACTAACTCTAAGTCCAGGTTCCCTCTGGCTATAACACGACCGCCATTTGAGTGGGAAAAGAGAAAACTCAAGGGTTTTTAACTTCATAGGAGGATCTCTTTATCTGTTCTTTCAGTAAATATTTACTAAATAACTTCATATTTAATCACTGTTCCGAATGCTTTTATGTATAAGATTTAGTCTCTGTTTTTCACCAATTTATAACATAGGTTTGTATAAAGCTATGTACACCAATACCTGTAAAGTAAGGCAGTATATGATAAATTTCACATGAGTATTACAGAATTCTGAAAGAGGAGAGTATCTTTTATACAAGTAATATGCCAGAAAATTCTTGAACAATCCTGCTTCAGCCCACCCAAGGGCTTTCTTTACTATTTTTTATGTGTGAACTTTGCCTTCCCTTGAGAACATTTGGATTTGCTATACTGTCACCAGGAGAGCATCATACAGCAACATGTAGACTGTCTGAATCCTATAAAGGTCTAACATCCAATTCGTCTTATACAGAAGTGGGACCAAAGCACAAGATGTTTTATAGTCTTTATGCCTTGCACTATGTTATGAGAGTGCTATTTGGTAAATTCTCTAATACTAGTCAGAGGAAATCTTTTACTCTGGGCCCCAAGTGAGGAAGGAAAAATATTAGTTGTCAAACATCTTAGATATGAGACACGAGTCATCTCAAATGGAAGGTGCAGTGAGCATAGTGGTCAATCAGTTCTGCTTAGACTTTTGAAACTGTTCAAAGGGAAAGAACTATCAGAGGGATGAAATATATCTGATTATAACTTAAGGTTACCTTAAGTTAAAATTTATCTATTTTTTAAATCCTTCTGAATAATGTCTACTTCTTAACACTTTATTTTTTTCTTACTGTCTTCTATAAAGAGCTAATTAAATAATGTGGGGCCTAAAAAGGAGAAAGGTTTCTTTTATGCCACCCCCTTCCCCAATTCCTTAAAACATCCAATTAAGAAAGGACTTAGAAAAGGTGATTTTTAAAAAATAAATCCTAAAGAATAAGATTTTGATAGGCCAGAGGAAGTAAGGAGGTGCTATAGACTGAATGTTTGTATACCCCCAAATTCATGTGTTGAAACCTAACCCCCAGTATGATAGTATTTGTAGGTGGGGCCTTTACGAGGTTGTTAAGTCTTGAGGGTGGAGTCCTCATGAATGGGATTAGAGACTTTATAAAAGAGACCCCTGAGAGATCCCTCAACTCTTCCACTATGTGAAGATGTAACAAAAAGACAACCATCTGTGAACCAGAAGGTGACTCCTGACTAGACACTGAATCTGCTTGCACCATGATCTTGGACTTCCAGCCTCCAGAACTGTGAGAAATAAATTTCTGTTGTTTATATGTCACCCAGTCTGTAGGATTTTGTTATAGCAGCCCAAATGGACTAAAACAGAAATTGGGGATCTGAACAAGATGTGAACTTTGCAAAGCTCATTGTTTTGGGGAATGCCCATCAGATGATATTGAGGCTTTGTTTGTTTATAGAAAAGATATGAGTCATATGGTAGGAAATATAGGTTATATCCAGGATAGGATGTGGAATATAAGGAACCAGAAGGATTTTGAAGAAGGATTTTGAAAATATTTCTACAGGTATAGTCAGTCCCTCAGTAAGAGTGTGGCATGCTCTCAGACACATTTCAGGAAAATTTGGAGAAAAGTGACTTGGCATGGAGCTATTGCACAAGGAAAGACATGAAAGGAAGAGAAAACTATTAGAATCAATTGTCTAAGTACAGTAAGCCTGGTATAAGCAGGTCATAACTGAAAATAAGGAAAATTTTGGGGAATGAAAATGATGCATATGATATCTATGAAAAAAATAAGAAATTAAAAGGGCTGACAACTCTTCCTGAAAGTGAGAGGTGACGGGGAGAGAGGAGCAAGAGGGTTCAACCCAAGGATGAACAGCAGAAAGGAAAATACAATTAACAAAAATTGGAATGTCAGGAGTCAAAGCAAGTGTTGGAAAAAAAAGGGATAAAGATAAAGTAATATTTCTTAATTTTGAGATGTTGCTTGGACATCTATTTGAAAATGTCCTGTAGGAATTTGGAATTTCCAAACTGTATTACAGAAGAGAGATCATGGGTTACCGTGTGAGACTCCTTTAAGGGAAAAGAGCAAAAGGATTTAGGTAAAGAACAAAAAGAAGAAAAAAAGCTAGCAAAGAAATAGCTTAGAAAGTTCAGATACGTTGAAAGAGGGTCAAAGTAGTACCAGTAGGGAAGGCCCCTTTTTCAAAACATGAATCAATGATTATTTCAGCAATATTATAATTAGATCTTCATGATCAAAATTTAAATTTCTGTCTAAAACTGTCAATTATCTTTCATTACAAATTACAAGTAATTGGGTCAGTTTAATTGAAAAAAACAAACATTGAAAGAAAATGTGGCCTTATTCTAGCCATGATTCTTGCCAAAATTATTTTCCTTAGGTTTTTAGCTATTCTCGAGCTGAAAGTAGCTTACACATTACAATTAAAAAAAAAAACTATACATTCTATCAATAAAGGAAATAAAACTTTTTAAGTCCATTGATTCTAAGCTGTAATTCTAATTTTAGAAAAATATTTGGGTTTTAACTACTTTTAATTTATATTGTACCTCAAACAAAAGATTTCAGGAGCAAAATCACCTCCCTGCATTCTAGAAAAGTAAACATAATTTAAAGGTCATGATCTGTCTCAGAGTTACTGAAACATTCCACCAGCAACAAAATATTCTTTAAGTACTGTGGCCACTGTACCAGACACATTACAAATGTTATTTTATAGCTTAAGATATCATATAATATAATAATTTTTCAATTAATTAATTTTGCCGAGACATCATGTGCCTGTCCATTCATTCATTGAAAAATATTTATTGAGCACTTAGGATATATCTGAACAAACAGAAACATCTTTGCCCTCTCATTAAACATGGTTGAAGTTCAGACAATAAGGTTGAACCCAAACTATAATTTGACCCTATGAAATGTGGAGCATTTGCTATTAAATTTGTCAATGCTTTTGTGCTCTGTATGTGTAAAAATCATTTTTTTCCCCCTCAGAAAATCTATCTTTCAAGTGTGAGGGAAACCAAATGACCTTTACTCCTGTCTACTTTAATAACACTTCGATTGTTAATTCTCACTAAAATGTCCCATGTCCCACTCTTCAAAAGCAAACATACTTATATTTTAACTTAGATTACAACAAAAGATAAAAGACAGATAAAATTCCAAACAACTGACCATTGAGATTCCATGTCTGAACTTTGTCCTTCCTGGAGGGACCATAGATTTTGCACTTAATTAAGTAGTGACTGAGCAATGGATTAGTGTTCTCAATGATTTTCTGATTTAGTTGACTAACTGAAAATTTCCACAGGGCAGAGCACAATTTACTTGTGTGCCCCAATTAGCACTGCTAACTGGGGCACAAAATTGGCATAAAATTGGACCCTGATTTTGCATTAGCCACCATTCAGAGAATAGCAAATAGCCAGAAGACTCAAAGGCAAGTCCTTAGTATCTTTCCTTTTCTTATTTGTTAAACCACATAGTAGCCCAGTGTTAATTTATAAGAAAGATTATAGCTTGTGGACTACTGTGGATTATCAAAAAGGATGTGATTAACTAAGAAGTGTATGAGGATTGAAAGCCTAATACTGATTGAGAGATAGATATAAGGGAAATGGAGGCATTGTGAATTCTTTTCTAGAAGTTCTTGAGTACCAAGCTGAATCCCCAAAGCAGCTTTCTTTTGTAGACAAAAATACGTTAAAATGTTGCAAGTAATTTTGTACCTGATAAAGAAAACATGTGTCATATTTCCGTAGATTGTTTGTAAGGCCCGTGTAGCCACAATAACATTTTCTATCTATGCATCACAGGTCTTCCCTGCCATTTTTATAGTCTTTCAGAGGCCCATAGAGCCGTATTTAAAGAACAAGACTTTTTAACACATTTGTTTGCCATTTGAAAGCCCAACATTTTCTTTAATCTAATATTGCATTTTCCTGCTATTTATTCATTTAATAATAGGCTTCAGTACAAACACATAGTAATGTTACCAAAAGGGCAAGTGCAGTAAATAGCCTTATGAAGGAAAGTCTGTGAGCTTTTCATAATGCAAATTGGGAATCTTGTTAAAATATGACTGTGCATAGGACCTTTACTGAATGAAAACAACTCTTCTTCAGAAACCCATCTTGACTTTGCTTAAATTACATTAGAGCAAATGACCAGTTGGGCTCTTTCATTAGCCTCTACCCTGTATTGCCTCTCCTCTGTAGATTGCTGCAGGCACCAAGCCAGTGCTAATACAGGTAAGTGGTACTCATGAATGCAGGCAGAGTAAAAATGAAGCAATAGGCTTAAGATTATTTCAGTTTAGGAAAGAATGCAGGTATGACTCAGCCATGGCTTCCAGAACTTACCAACCATCTTACACAACTACGACACTAACATACTGTCTCCACACTAGTAGAATGAGAGGTCTGTAGCCCTTGACCAGCCTAGGTAGTACATTGATATTCTATCGTACACACTTTTTCCATGTGATGGATAAAGTTTGCAATCCTTCACACTTCTGTGTTAAAATTTGCCCCAATAACTGTCAATTCTAAGTTGAATTTCCATCAGCAAAATCATATAAAATATTTAGAACACTTTGGACTTTTGTTACCAAAAATATAATTCAGTTGAAAGAGGTCTTAGATGAATTCAAGGCAAGATGAAGATGATTCATTATGTTTGGTGTATTGCTCTAATGATTTTGGACAGGGTTGTTACCACTTTCTTCCTGTCAAGAAAATAACCCATAGAATCAATAAACAGAAAGGTAAATAAATAGTAAAATTTAGAATACTTCAATACTGTAATATGCTGGTGTGTTAACCACAAAACTATAGTACAAAGGTTAAAGGACAGAAGTATTAAAAATAACTATAGCTACAATTTTTGATAATGGATATAAAAGATGTAAACAGTGACATTCAAAGTATAAAATGGGGGGAGTAAAAGTGTAGGGTTTTGTATGTGATTGAATTTAAGTTGCTATCAGGTTAAAGCAGACTTTTATATCTATATGATGTTTCATGTAAGCCTTAGGGTAACCATAAAGCAGAAACCTATAGTAGATACACACAAGATAAAGAGAAGGGAATCAAAGCATATGACTAAAAAATCATCAGTTTATAAAGAGAAGAACAAAGGAACTATGAAACACCCAGAAAACAATAAGATGGCATTAGTAAGTACTGATCTATCAATAAATTACTCTAAATGTAAAAGGATTACATTCTCCAATCAAAAGGTACAGAGTGGCTGAATAAATTAAAAAATTGGGACCCAGTTATATGCTGCCTACAAGAGACTTACTTCAGCCTTTAGGACACACATAGACACAAAGTGAAGAGATAAAGAAAGATATTCCAGACAAAGGGAAAACAAAAGAGAAGAGGGGTAGATACTTACATGAGAAAAAATAGATTTTAAATCAAAAACTGTAATGAGACAAAAAGGTCATTGTATAATAATGAAGGATGTCAGTTCATCAAGAGAATATAACAAGTGTAAATATATATGCACTCAACATCAAGGCATCTAAATATATTAAATACTAACAAGTCTAAAGAGAGAAATAGACAACAATACAATAATAGGAGAGGGCTTCAATACCCCAGATTCAATAATGGACCCATCACCCAGATAGAAAGCCAATAAGGAAACACTGGACTTGAACCAAAGGAATTTAACAAACATATACAGAACATTCTATCCAACTGAAGAAGAATACAAGCAAACCTGGAGTTATTGTGGGTTCCATTCCAGACCACTGCCATAAATATTGCAATAAAGTGAGTCACATGAATTTTTTGGTTTCCTAGTGCATATTAAAGTTACGTTCCCACTATACTGTAGTCTATTAAATGTGCAATAGCATTATGCCTAGAAAATGTACATATCTTAATTAAAAATACTTTATTGCTAAAAAATGCTAACCATCATCTAAGCTTTCAGTGAGTCACAGTAGTAACATCAAAGATGACTGGTCACAGATCATCTTAAATATAATGGTAATGAAAAAGCTTGAAATATTGTGAGAATTAATTACCAAAATGTGACACAGAGACACAAAGTGAGCAAATGCTGTTGGAAAAAATGATGCCCACAGACTTGCTCGATGCAGGGTTGCCACAAACCTTTGATTTGTTTAAAAAAAAAAAAAAAAAAAAAGGCAGTATCTCTGAAGCACAGTAAGGTGAAGCAGAATAAAACAAGTACAAACATCTGTACACATTCTTCTCAAGCACACACAGAATATTTTCTAGGATAGATCATATGTTATGTCATAAAACAAGCCTTAGGAAATTTAAAAATATTAAAATCATACCAAATCTTTTCTGACCACAAATGGTGTGAAACTAGAAATCAATAAGAGGAGGAAAATTGGAAAATTTACAAAAATGTTGAAATTAAACAACAAACTCCTGAAAAACCAATGTCAAAGGAACAAGTGAAAAGAAAACATCTGGAAACAAATGAAAATGGAACTCCACCATAACAAAACTTATGGCAAATAGCAAAAGCAATTATAAAGGGAAATTCTAAAGGGAAATTTATGATAAATGCCTACATTAAAAAAAAAAAAAAAGAAAGATCTCAAATAAACAACCTAACTTTACACATCAAGGAACTACAAAAAGAAGAACAAACTAAGTCCAGAGATAGTAGAAGGAAGATGATAACAAAGATCAGAGCAGAAATAAATTAAATCAAGTATAGAGAAACATTAGAAAAGATCAAGGAAACTAAGAGTTGATTTTTTGAAAAAATAAAAAGAATTGACAAAACTTTAGCTGGACTCACCAAGAAAAAACAAGGAGAGGACTCAAATAAATGAAATTATAAATGAAATAGGACATATTACAACTGATACCATAGAAATACAAAGGATCTTAAGAGAAAACTATGAACAATTATATGACAACAATGGACAGGCCTTGAAGAAATTGATAAATTCCTAGAAACATACAACCTACCAAGACTGAATCATGAAGAAATAAACAATGTGAATAGATCAATGAGTAAGAAGAAATCCCAACAAAAAATAGTCCAGGACCAGATAGCTTTGCTGGTGAATTCTACCAAACATTTAAGAAGAATGAATGCCAATTCTTCTCAAACTCTTCCAAAATGTTTGTGAACACTCAAAATTTATTTAATAAGGCCAGCATTACCCTGATATCAAAGTCAGATAAGGATACTACAAGAAATATATAGGCCAGTATAGATGCAAAAATGCACAACAAAATACGAGAAAACTAAATTCAAGGGCACATTAAAAGGATCATACAGCATGATCAAGTGGAATTTATCTTTGGGGAGGCAAAAACAGTTCAATACATGCAAATCAATAAATCCTATACATATTAATAGAATGAAAGATAAAAATTATATGATCTCAGCAGATGCAGAAAAAGCATTTGACAAATTTCAACAACTTTTCATGATCAAAAGTCTCAACAAAGTGGGTATAGAGGAAACACACCTAAACATAATAAAGGCCATATATGACAAACCTATAGCTAATATCATACTTAATGGTGGAAAACTGAAAACTTTTCCTTTAACATTAAGAACAAGAGAAAAAAAAAGATCAGGAACAAGACAAGGATGCCCATTCTCTCCACTTCTATTCAACTGGAAGTCCTACCCAGAGCAGTTAGGCCAAAAAAAAGAAATAAAAGGCATCCAAATCATAATAGAAGAAGTAAAACTATCTTTACTTGCAGATGACAGGATATTATATATAGAAAACCCTAGAGTCAACCAAAAAAAACATTAGAACTAATATCAAATTCAGCAGTTTCAGGGTACAAAATCAACATACAGAAATCAGTTGCATTTCTCTACACTAAAAATGAACTATCTTGAAAGAAATAAAGAAAACAACTTCATTTACAATAGCACCCAAAACAATAAAATATTTGGTAATAAATTTAACCAAGAAAGTGAAAGTTCTACATACCAAAAACTGTACGACACTGATGAAAGAATTTGAAGAAGATACAAATAAATGGAAAGATATCCCATGTTCATGGATCAGAAGAATATTGCTAAAATGTCTATACTACCCAAAGCCATGTATGGAGTAAATGCAATCCCTATCAAGATTCCATTTCACAAAAATAGTAAAAAGAATCCTGAAATTCATATAGAACTACAAAAGACCCCCAAAACCATAGCAAACTTGAGAAAGAACAAAGCTGGAGGTATCACATTACCTGATCTCAAACTATACTACAAATCTATAGTAATCAAAACAGTATAGTACTGATATAAAAACAGACACATAGATCAATAGACATACTAGAGAGACCAGAAATAAACCCATGCAAATATGTCAGCTAATATTTGATAAGGAAGCCAAGAATACTCAATGGGGAAAGGATAGTCTGTTCAATATACAGTGTTGAGAAAACTGGACAGCAATATTCAAAAGGATGAAATTGGACCCCTATCTTACACCACTCACAAAAATTAACTCAAATGGATAAGGACTTTAACATAAGACCTGAAACCATAAAACTCCTAGAAGAAAACACAGGAAGAAAAGCTCCTTGACTTTGGTCTTGGCAACGATTTTTTGGATCTGACACCCAAAGTGCAAGCAACCAAAACAAACAAACAAACAAACAAAAAGTGGGACTACATCAAGCTAAAAAGCTTCTGCACAGCAAAAGAAACAATTAACAAAATGGAAATGCAACCTACAGAATGGGAGAAAATATTTATAAATCATATATATAATAAGGGGTTAACCTTCAATATATTTAAGTAACTCATACAACTCAATAATAAAAAAATAATAACAATCTAATTAAAAAGGAGGGATAGGACCTGAACATTTTCCTAAGCAGCCATACAAATGGTCAACAAGTACATGAAAACGTGCTCAACATGACTAATCATCAGGAAAATGAAAATCAAGTCCACAATGAGATATCACCTCACATCTGTTAGAATGCTTATAGACAGGAGATAACAAGTGCTGGTGAGGATACAGAGAAAAGGGAACCCTTGTGCACTATCGATGGGGATGTAAATTGGTACAGCCACTGTGGAAAACAGTATGAAAGTTACTCAAAAAAATTAAAAATAGAACTACCATATAAACCAGAAAGCCCACTTCTGAATACATATCTGAAAGAAATGAAATCTATCCTGAAGAGGTATCTGCACTCCCATTCACTGAAACCTTATTCACAATAGCAAAGATATGGAAACAACCTAAGTTGTTCATTGATAAATGAATGGATAAAGAAAATACAATGAAATATTATTCAGCCATAAGAAAGAAATCCTGAGATTTGTGACTTCAAGGAGAGACTGTGAGGGCTTTTTGATAAGTGAAATAAATCAGACAGATAAAGACAAGTACTGTATGATTTTATATGTGGAATCTATAAAAGCTGAACTCACAGAAGAAGAAAGTAGAACAGTAGTTTTCAGGGGCTGGAGGTTAGGGGAAATGAGGAGATGTTAGTCAAGGAGTACCATTGGATAAGGAAGAGTAAGAGAACAAAGAAGAAGGAAAAAGAGAAGTGGAAGGGGAAAGATGAAGGTGGCTTTATTTCCACCATGGAGTCATTTATATCTAGTCATGCCTGAAAATTAACCCACTCTACAAGCCAAAGATTGTCATTAGATATTACAATGTCATCTCTAGTTTATTTCAGAGCTTGTATCAGTCTTGGTGATTTTGTCTATATTTGAGTTTTAAAATCACCTCAGTTTAACTTGAGAAGTCTGAAAATTCCCCTTTTCAACTACTGAGTGACAACTAGAATTTTTAATTTTGTTAATATTTCTGAATAGCAATTCAAACATCACTAGGACCCACATTAAATACATGTATCTGTTATATAAAAGAGACAGCAAAAGCTTTTCTGAATTCAAAAGGAAAGTTGGAACTGCCTATTGCTCTCAGGCTGTCTACCTCTAATATAAAAGTTGCTTGATTTTGTAAGTTTCACCAATTACATCAATTTCCACTCCAGTTATTATACCTGTATAATATTATCGTTCAATAGCAATCAGACATGACTTTCCTAAAGAAGATGATGAAGTTCTAGTGACTTCATACTAATATCTCTTTGTCTCAATAACAGCCACAGACTTAAGGCCTTTGTGACAGTTATAAACATATTTTATTTCTGAGTTGGAATTCATTATGATGTTACTTTTTGTTTGATGTAGTTTGTTGTCAGTTTTAAGCTCTGAGTTCAATTTCAGTACTTCTGTGTTTAGCTGAGCAAAGGAAGTCTGAAATCTTACTAATGAACCTTTTGATTTTGCTGCTTGCCCTTAAGCATTTATAAGATGCTTCCATGTATTTCATGAAATCTGATCCTTACAAAAATATAAATGAGGGCTTCCCTGGTGGCGCAGCAGTTGAGAGTCCGCCTGCCGATGCAGGGGACACGGGTTTGTGCCCCGGTCCAGGAAGATCCCATGTGCCGCGGAGCGGCTGGGCCCGTGAGCCATGGCCGCTGAGCCTGTGCATCCGGAGCCTGTGCTCTGCAACAGGAGAGGCCACAACAGTGAGAGGCCCATGTACCGCAAAAAAAAGAAAAAAAAAATATATATATATAAATGAGAAAGCTAGACATGTTATTATCTTTATTTTACATATGCTAGAACTGAGGCTAGGAAAGTCACTTGGCTCTTAGGTGACCCACTTGGAACTAGAATCTTGTCCTCCTCTTGCAGTATCATACACACTCAAGTCGGATTTCACTAAAATTAAAAACTGTTCTATAACAAACTGTTAAGAGAATGAAAAGACAAACCACAGACTGGGAGAAAAAATCTTTGCAAAACTCAGATCTGATAAATTACTTTCATCCAAAATATATGAAGAACTCTTAAAACTCAACAAGAAAACAACCCAATTAAACAGTGGGCAACTGTTCTAAACAGACACCTCAACAAAGTTATACAGGTGGAAAATAGAATATTAAAAAGATGCTTGAAATCATATGCTGTTAAGGAATTGCCACTTGAAACAATGAGATACCAGCATACACCTACGAGAATGTCTAAAATTCAAAACACTGACAACGACAAATGCCAGTGAGGACATGAAACAACAGGAAAATTCATTCATTCCTGGTGGGAATACAAAATGGTATAAGCCACTTTGGAAGATAGCTTGGAAGTTTCTTATAAAACTAAACATACTCATCACATAACCCAGCAATCATGCTCCATGGTATTTACCCAAATGAGTGAAAACTTATGTCCACATAAACACCTGCACCAAAGGTTGATAACAGCTTTATTTATAATTGCCAAAACTTGGAAACAACCAAGATGTCCTTCAACGGGTGAACAGATAAACAAATGGTGATACATTCATAAAATGGAATATTAATTAGAAATAAAAAATAATGACCAACTAATGATAACCTACTGTATAGCTCAGGGAACTCTACTCAGTGCTCTGTGGTGACCTAAATGGGAAGGAAGTTCGAAAAAGAGAGGATAAATGTATACGTATCTCTGATTCACTTTGCTGTACAGTAGAAACTAACATAATATTGTCAAGCAACTCTACTCCACTAAAAATTAAAAAAAAAAAACCTTGAAAAAAAAAGGAATGACCTATCAAGCCACAAAAAAGAAGATTCTTAAATGCATAATACTAAATGAAAGAAGTCAATCTGTAAAGGCTACACATGTGATTCCAAGTATATGACATTCTGGAAAAGGCAAAACTATAAAGGTGGTAAAAAAAAAAAATATCAGTGGTTACTAGGTTTCCATGGAGAGGGAGAGACAAGTAGATGGAGCATAGGGATATTTTTAGAGCAGTGAAATTAGCCTATATGATGCTTTGATAATGGATACAGGTCACAAAACATTTGTCAAAACCCACAGAATAAACAATACAAGTAGTGAACCCCAGTGTAAACTATGGATTTTAGTTAATGAGAATGTATCAATAATTGTTTGCCAATTATAAAAAATGTACCACACTAATGCAAGGTGTTAATTATAGGGAAAGCTGGTATGTGGGGTGGCGGCAAAGAGATATATGAGAACTCTGTATTTTCTGCTCAATTTTTTTAAACCTAAAACTGCTGAAAAATAGTCTATTAATTTAAAAAACTACAAATGTGCCAGAAAATATATAGCACGGGTCCTTTTAATTTTCTGTGAAACTTGTTTTTACAGAATTAGTAGAAGGGAGCCTCTGATTCAACTAGCCCATAAAATGTTCATGTAACTGCTCAGATCGAAAGATGAAGAGATAGATTCGTGATCTTTCTTCACCAAAGAATCCCCAAACCCTTTACTCTTACGCTATTCCATCCAAAATGGTTAAAAACAAAAACTGAAATCTAATGCACAATGAACACTAAATGCAGTCAGTCATCACATGTATGACAAGAAAATGTGTATAAAGTGATGTCCATATGCATTTAGTGCTGCAAGCCACACAGAATTTTGATTTGGAACTCCTACCTATTAAAAGCATAACAACACAAGAATAAGGACTAGATGTATCCATATACAAAAATACATATATGCATTCAAACACATATATAAACTTACGAATGCAAAAATGCACACCATCAATGTCTTTGAGCTTAATTTTCCACAGGTAATTTTATCTGAATTGTAACTACTATATACATACATGAAAATGGTAGAACTGAAGCTTTCTCAGACCTTTTTGAGGTGAAATAATATCTATGTCTATTTAACTTTGATCATGAAGCCCTAGGAAAAGGATCATGTCATCTTCCCCACTGAGAATGACGGTAGGAATTTTATCAGTACCCCTCTCAAATAACAATTAGCAATAATAATAATGGTAATGTGAGAGCCAGTTTAAGCTGTAATGATACCCTAGATGAAATAAAAATCTGCCACCCTCTCTATCACTGCGTTCAGCCAGCCTGCTAATCAAATACTGGCAGAATGAACTGGAGTTTAAATAGCATCATTATTATGATTTAAATGTAAGTTCTTGTGAAAGACTGACAACCTTGGAAAGTAAAGTCATCCATTTATCCACAAAATAGGCAGCGCACTTGCAGTGACAATACTTGCTTCCCCTTCACTGACCTGCCAAGCAGTTTGAACTCTTTTCCAAAAGACCACATCTGGTGAGAAGAGAGTCTTAACCCTTAGGGATCAAATGCCCACATCATCAGAACTAAAATAACAGAGCTGGCAAACTGGAATAAAGATCCCTATGTGCTGTTCTCAGAAGACCCACCAATGTTCTGGCTACTGCAAGTGTCAAAAAATTGGTATATTATACTTCCTGTCTCAGGAAGGTTGCATATGATAGAATTTAATTAAAGATGGGAAGTATATTGCAGCCTGCATTCCGTCTCCAAATGTTACCATGTGAGAGACTTTGAGGCTCTATTATTCTATAGGAGCTTGGTGGGAAAGATCAATGTAATCAACTAGCCTTTCTTTACTCTCTACTTTACCAGTCTACCCACCTTCTTTTTTATACCTCAAAAGTCACGAAGCACAACATAAGCAGGTTAAAGTATTGCTAATCAAATTTTCATTACACTTTCTCTAATTGATCTTCAACTAACATCATCCCACACTGTCATGTTCATCACAGACTTCCTTTGAGCTCTCATGATACCCCATAATCATTTTAAGGCCTTTTCTTTTTTCTCTGAATCAACCACCTCAGGAAGAAGATTCTCTTCTACTGGGACAAATGACAGCTATACATACAATAATACAAAAGACAGATTCTGTTTCTGAGCCCTTTGTGATAGACTATTCTATGTGCTTTATTTGTGTACATTCATTCAGTTCTCCAAATCTCCATTTTACTGATGATACAAATGAGGTCACTGCACAGAGCTGACAATTGGTGGAGCCGATATACAGAGATAGCAGTCATCTCCTTCCACCCACCCCCAACAATTTAAGAAGTATAACACCAAGTCCACAAGATGTCCAATACTACATGAATTGTCATCAACTTCCATTTGATTCAAAATCAGGTTCAAGGGAAACAGATTTTTTACCCATCAGGGTAAATATGTCCATAGTGAGAATCTCCCCCTTGCACTATTTGGCTTCTCGCAATCCACTGCAGACATGCATTTGAAAAATGACTAAAATCTAGGGAGAATTCATCAAAAATCATGATTTCAAAAAATCATTTCATATCTAGAAATACAATTCACATACAATAATAAAATCAGGGTGGAATAAGTCAGAAAGAATCTGCCACAAAAACATGATAAGTTCCGTGTATAACTAATACCTATTTCCCTCTGCCCTAGTCCTTCGTGAACTACCTTCACCTTCTTCAACCAAAAACAAAACGAACTTCACTGATGCCACCATCAAAACACACACACACATACACATAAAATTATGAATAGATATTTCAGATGAGATTTTTGAAATTAGACAAGTTATAAGTGGCTGTAATCAATAAATTTTCTGATAGAGGGAGGTGAAATAAATGTAATCACTTAACCAAAATATCCATGGCAAATACTGTTAACTGACTGTATTGGTCTTTCCTACTGAACTGTTATAGGGTGTTAGAATCGTTCTTAAGAAACTCTCCATGCAGCAACATCTGGAATTGAATTGTAAAATGAATTTCATTTCCTATATTTCCTGAGAAAGAATACTGTACCAACTTAACTATTAGTGGCAAAGGAATATTATACGATCCCCAAGTACAGAAGGAAAATGACATATGTATTTCATTCTGCTGTGCCTCTTTTCAAGATCATCTGTCACAATTAACTATGTGGCATATTGGGCTGGGCAGAGGGCTCAGCAGTGACCCTCATAGAACACTGCTTCTCACTCATACGGTTTTAAAGTGGTGTATTTAAAGTTTGCTACCATGTTCGGCTGTCAATCAGCCTTTATTTTATTTTTTTGCATGTCTTCTTTACCACATTATTTCCCTTTGTAGGAAAAAAATATGTTAATTCTCATTGAATAAATCTGCCAGCTTTATTTTTCAAGAAACAAGCTCCCTTCTGGAGATGTACATTAAAGGGAAGCAGAAGAAAATCTAGGAAACTGAATGCTAGAAGCAGTCTGCCTGTAACTGCAGAAAAGCAAGGAGTTTGCTTGTACTGCAAAGATTCTGTGTGGAATACAAACACCTAAGTTTCAATACCACCCTTTTATGAAACAAGGAAATATGAAAACAAAACTATTCCCCATAGGGATAAAATTTCAAGAGAAACATCTTGAAATTCAATTTATATTTGTTGAAAATTCTACATATTTTGAATGGAAAACATGCTGAGAATGGCCCTTATCTTAAACCTAAGACTTGAACCTAAACTCTGCCCTAATGTCATCAGACCTACTATCATCTTTCCAAGAATTATACTACTTTCATTTGGTGCTGGATTAGTTTTAAACAAAGTAATTACATAGAATTGATTATTGTTCTGGGAGGCTTTTTATTTACGTTTAATAACTGTAAGAATGGAATGCACATTATATTAAAAGCCTTGATTTTTTTTCCTCTCCATATGAAGCTAAACACGTTTTCCTACCCTAAATGGCAATAAACCTGGTGAAAACTGGCTAATTGGGCTTCCCTGGTGGCACAGTGGTTGAGAGTCCGCCCGCCGATGCAGGGGACACGGGTTCGTGCCCCGGTCCGGGAAGACCCCACATGCTGCGGAGCGGCTAGGCCCGTGAGCCATGGCCACTGAGCCTGCGTGTCCGGAGCCTGTGCTCCGCAACAGGAGAGGCCACAACAGTGAGAGGCCCGCGTACCGCAAAAAACAAAAACAAAAACAAAAACAAAAAACCTGGCCAATCAGGAGAGGAGCTTATAGGATAGTTAAATGATTGAGGTAGTGGTAGTGACACTGATAATGAGTCTCAACATTTTTGTATCAGCAGTCTCCTTTCCTCTCACCTTTCCACTTAAACTTTATTCACATTGCATTGGGAGGGAAATCAGAGTGAACGGTATTTTTTTTTTTTTTTTTTTGATTCTCAAACAAACCAACAATTTTAGATCATGGATAGGAAGCTCAATTCTCTCAATTTTTTTCTTACTCAAAGAATTTCAGAGATGGAAAAAGACTTACAGGGTATCTCGTGAAGCCTCATTTCACAACTTAAGAAACTGAGAAATAAAGAAGATAAGGGCTTTCAACAATGTCATGCAATTAAATAGATGTCTGACTCCAGATTCCTACTCCAGTATAATTTTTATTAACTTCTATCATAAATGAAATATTTTGTCTTTCTTTTTTCCTAGTGAGTTTATTAACATTTCTTTCTTTTTTCCCCCGCTACTTGTATGAAAGAGCTTCCAGGCATATGTATAGTCATTCACTCATTAAAATGGAATCTTTATGGAACATAGCATTCCAGATTGTAAGGACTGAGAGATCAAACATAGCCATGAGAAGAGTATGTTCTGTAGAGATATTATACCATTTTAAGCTCATGTAACATTAATAGAGCTATTGACTGTCAAGAGAAAACGACCATTAATCTGGATCTAAAAATATTAATCAATCTTCATAGCAGAGTAGACTTGAGAAGAAATGTGGGTACCTTGTCAACATAGTGAACCCAAGTACTTTGGGTTTTGAGAAACCTATGGGAGACCTGCTTAGCTCTTCTTAATTAACAGAAGCCCCATATGGATAAGAGAATCCCTCTTATCTCCACGCTCCTCAGTGTTCAGTGAGCCTGGCTTTACCCTGGATATCTCTACTTCAGAGCCCAACTAAGCCCGGCAAGAAAACTGACTGTATTCACTCAGGCTACTTATCAACCCTCAGAAATTCTTACCAAAGGCACTAACGTTCCTTAACTGCCTCATTTCTTAGAACCAGCTTCACCTTTCCTCTCAGACCTCAGTTCTCTTTTTATTACTTCTTAAATAACATCTGATGATCTTCAAACTTTTTGGAACAGACGTTCCCTACTTAGGGACATTTACTTATTTATTGAATAATAATAACTTATTTATAAATTATAATCTCAATAATGACTTGTGCATAAGTAGAATATATACAAAACCCAGAGGTCTTTAAAGGTTGAGATAAGATAAACAATATTTTATATAATTTCTATTTTAATTTTCTGTTAACAGGGCCAGTAGCTTTGTGCCATCACAGACATTATTAGCCTATTTTAGTGAGAGTAATGTGACTGAATTCATTATATTATTTGTGAAAATATTTTTAACACTTTAACGAGATAGCAATTCTTGATTCAGTTTATTCCAATCATTGATTTTAATGGCTCTCATAGATTTTAATCACTCTCTTGTATCTTGCAAGAATACATAGATAGACATAAAAGAAATGTGTCAGTACTTGCACTTTCTAATTATATCCGTTTTTCAATCTTACCTACCAATTATGCAAAGGTTATTTCTTTAAATTTATCTAGTAGATTTCGACTCTCCCTGAAGTCAGCCATTTTTTTCTTTACAAACTAATTGTAAATTATAGCATTTTTATATTATAAAATCCATTCAATATTCATTAAACTTTTTCACTTGGTGGGTTTTAAAATGTCATAAGTTTCCAAGTATTTAATAGAAATCATCATCATAACTAATAGTAATTGAAAACTTCCCAATGTCAGGCAGTCTCTTAACTTTTTCTATCGTGCAACTTTGTGAAATAGGTACTATTTCTGATCTCTGTTTACACATGAAGACATGTATAAGAGATTTGATAGGTGACACCATTTTCCCCAGCATCTTCTAATAACTTTCCACGCTATCAGGACTCTTTCAGAAAATTGTATTTCCTCAGTCGTGTACTGTACCTTGAAGGAACAGCAAAGCAAAAGAGAAAATGTGTGCATGTTTTAAAAATACCTGCTATATACTATAGTCTAAAAGCCATCTATCTCCCCAGAAAATTGCAGCAAATTTGGTATACTTTTTTCTCTATAAAATAGAACATTAGCTTTAAAAACACTTCTACACACTTGGTCACAAAATACTGAAGAATTCCTGTGTATAATAAAGATTTTCATGGTCACTCTCAATCTCTTCACATAGTAATATAAATATGTTTATCAAAAACATAATCCCAGGACTTCCCTGGTGGCGCAGTGGTTGAGAGTCCGCCTGCCGATGCAGGGGACACGGGTTCGTGCCCCGGTCCGGGAAGATCTCACATGCCACGGAGCGGCTGGGCCCGTGAGCCATGGCCACTGAGCCTGCGCGTCCGGAGCCTGTGCTCCGCAATGGGAGAGGCCACAACAGTGAGAGGCCCGCGTACCGCAAAAAAAAAAAAAGCAAAAGAAAAACGTACTCCCAAATCCACCACACCTGGCACACAAGAACTGCAACTGGCTGCAATACAGTGAGAGCAAACCAGAGAGAGGAACCACCAACAAGATGAGCTTCTGCTCCTCCCTTTCCAGCTCTCAAGACAGACTCCTAACACACCAAGCCAGTGTTAAGCCATACAGAAATGCTGAACTTTTTTTCTTATTTTTAGATTAAAATGAATAAAGTAGATGTTTTACTGGTTTACCTTTATATTTTAGCCTGCACTCCCCCCAGCATTCTGAGCTCCCACGGTGGACTTGTCCTGAACTTGTCCTACCATTGGAGGCAGAAATGTGTTGCTAATGTCTATTGTGGATGATGTGAAGAACTCTAGAACCAGATGATCTTTTCTGGAGGCTCTAGAGGTTTCTTGAGGTCCAGAGTCAATTTGCATCCCCTCAATTGCCGTGCAAAGGAAATTAAACAGCTCACATAGACTACACTGAAAACCAGCTTTCTACTTGCAGAGATAAAATGAGAGGGGAATGGCTGGGGAAGGATCCAGCCTTCTCATCTCATCTTGTGTAAGGATCCAGGGTATTTTGAAAGAAGATTAGACTGAAAACATATGACACCCTTTTCTCTGAGAATAAAAATGAATACTGAAAAGATCCATGTTTCAAGAGATGCAGATTTTCCCCCCTTTTATCGTGACACAGAATACCTGCAGGATCTCGGCAACTTCATTTTATCTACGGTACCTCAGTTTCCTTAACTGTAAACTGAGAATGTTAGTTGTAGCTCAGTGATTTTCAAACTTTATTTTGCCAGCAAAGCCTTTTATTACATGACATCCTAGTTGACGTGATAAACATGGATAGGAATGAGGGCCCCAAGCGCCTCTTTTCTCCCTCACAGAAGCTTGCAACAAGGTCACTCTGGGAAACCTGAAAGTGCCAAAGAACACAATTTGAAAAACACCAAAACTAGGTCTCAAGGGCCCTCTGTAGCTCTAAGACACTGTGATCGATGAGTCAGGAAACCTAATTCAGTTTTATACTTTCTCCTTGCCTCAACAGACGATGACTCAATATTATAAAATAGGAAATTTATGTAACTCTGTCACTTAAAGGCAGAAATATTGTAGTCCAGACAATTCTACTGAAATATTTTCATCCACATGGAATTCATCCTCAACAAGGTCACGGGGGTTATTAACTAGACCCTTTGTACTCAACCATTTCCAAGTAAGTTAAGTCGCTATTCATTAACCTTTCTCTTCCTTGTTAAATAGCACCATTAGAAATCACCAATAGATGAGTGCTCAGACTACACTTCTCTTGATGTGTTTTCTTATTTTTGCCTTGCTTTTTGAGGTCAGCAAACAAGCCAAAAGCCCAGGAAGGCACAGAGGCAATGGGGACATAGCTATATAAAGAAAGCTTTCATTAACCTTGCTGACCCACCATAATTTCAAATGTCAGCAGCTAATCAGAGACTCAACTGACATCATCAATGGATGGAGAAGAGAGATATCCTGTGGGATCAATCTTTTCTCTTAGTCTGAAATATATATTCATAACGCCGCGGGGTTACTTTTGCTCTGAAGTGATGGTGGGAAAATTTCCCTCTACTATTGAAATACATGCTTCTAATGCTGAAGTTAATCATTAATTTTGATGGAACAGTAAAAACATTTATTTAAATGTCAGAATCTGACTACATTATTGGCTTCTTTTCTACTAAATTCTCTCATGGCATTTTGACAACATGGGCAGCTGTAATGTTTGGCTCACTAATCCAGAAAAGAAAAGGTAAGCTAAACTGTATTTTTTTCTTATAAAGGATTTCTCTCCATGAATTTTATTTGTCTCAATGGGAAAAATACAGAATAAAGTATTCTTAATTACCTCAATTGCTAAAATTTCTAATGTAATAAAATATCAAATAATTTGTCCATTCTACCAGAAGCACCCATTGCAGACACATAGCAAAGAATGTAAATGAGTTCAACCAAATCCAAGAGAGCAGGTGAAACTTTGCCTAAGAAAAACAAGAATTTACAATCTGAATTTTATTACATTCATACCTTATATAAAGCTTATCTTTAAAATGGGTTTCCCTTGGCAAAATCATTGCTTGGACCATCACTGACCAAATGGTCCTAGCCAAATACACAAATAAACATGAAATGATACCCCAAGTTTTCAACATGTAAAACATAAAACCCCTGGTTCCTACGAATTATTTTAGATCTCAAAAAACTCATAAAATAAATATTCTTCCTGATTCAAGACTCTTGTTTATTTCATTAAACTCAGGTAATCGTGTCCCCGTTCATCAAAAGTGGAGAGAGACTATGGGAGCATAAAATAAACACCTTTACATTTAATCCAATCCAATTCATCTCATTTAATAACTTTTCCCACACAACACTGTAAGTTAAAAACTATTCCCTAAAGATTTGATCAGTAAGGTGACAGAAACCAGGAAGTAGGAATCTGAAATGCATCCTGGGCTCCTAAGGATAAAATATCAATGTGTGAAACTGAAAAGGAAGAGTAAAACCTACCAAAAGAATTTGAGGAAATAAGGGAGAAAAATTCTATAAGTTAAATTTAACCACCAGTACCTGTATGGGGACATCAGCACCTAATTTTCAAGGTTTAAAGAAAAGCTCTCTTATAATGCGGCATAAAAAGTTTATACCTAAAGCTGTATCTTCAGTTGTGAGAGGATGCTGGTATAATCACAATCCACTAACACGTTAATACTAACCAGTATCTTTAATTTTTGTCAATTCCTTTACAATAAGCCAGGAATGAGTAAGCTGTTAATGTACCACAAAATTACTGCTGGGATAACTGTTTAAAATTAGCTTCCACGTTTTGCAACAGGTATAACTAGGCAGTGGTTCCTTCTGTACAGTTTCAGACCAGTAAAAGAATGAGTCTATACTCATTTTAGCTTCAACTGATTTGAAAAATCCAAGTTACTGATTTTATCATGGAAATTTTTCATCACACAATAGCCTAGCAATGTTCTTGCAGTCTCATTTCAGAGTTTGCCTCTTACAAATTTTGTAACCTCATGTGAATCACGCAATATCCCTGGTATTTTTATGGAGATCAGAATAACTTCATAATTTTATGTGAATCACAATTTCTATGAGATTATTTTGAAGATTAAGTAAAATACAACAAAAGGCTCTAGAACACTTGCACACTTCTGCTCCCACTCTTTGAATCATGTGCTTACACAAACCAGCTTCTACCAGATGTGTAGCTTTACCATTGATGGCTTAATTAAATATGATAAAAAACTGATAAACTATGGGTGTAAAAATTACCTAATTGGGTACAGAAGAGACAAGTATAAAAGTTTGGGGAAACTTTTCAAGATAATACTTCATTCATATCATATCACAGGTATATTTAAATTTGTGACTCCTTTAAAGAAAAGCAGACTCTTTTATCACACAAACTCATTTATCACAGCACTTGTTTATGCAAGAAAGTTAATTTCCAATCCTAATCAGCAGGCTTAATACTTCAAGAAAGGACTTAGGCCCTACATTTAAAAGATTGCTGAATGGATGTGCCCAGTTTGAACTAATATTAAATTTTTAAGGGATTAGGTATTTTTTATACCTCCTGACTTTTCAGCTAACTAACCACTTTCAGGTTCTAATATCTTTGTAGAGAGGGATTTTATGTACATATATAAATAGAGAGGAAATAAGTACAGATTTCTCTCTCACTGTATACACACATGCGTGCATACAACTACAAAGTGTTAAATCAGTTCTTAATATTTAATATTAGTTCTGAATATTTAAATATGTGAAATAAAGTCCTATGATTCTGGGGATTTAGTGTATAAAATTTCAGGTTGTCTAAGCCAAGTCATTCATTTTGCGCTATTGAAACTGAACAACCTCCAGGCCCAAGATGAGTTGCCTTATGTAAAGCATGGAGAAAAATATAAGTGCATATAATAGCTCTCTCTTATGGTCATTCAGATGTTGTGACTCCCAGCTTACTCCATGACATGGTTTTGTTCTTACAAATCTGAAGGTCTTGGCTCAATTTCTTCATATGTATAAGACTATAAAATATTTGGCATGCTATTAATTTACAGGTCAGTTTAACAGAAAACAAAATTACTGTAATTTATAGCATATTCCTGGTATACTTGGAAAAGATAGCTTTTATTTCTTGCAGACAACTGTACAAACGTAGTGATTTGGAGAAACATTTTGGGACAGAACTTGGGTGCTCTCAACATTAAAAGCGTATCTAGGGACCAACTCATGAACAATGTCCACTTTCCAAGGTCCAATTTCATTTCATTTGCACTTAAATGAGTGCTATGCATTTTATTTATAATATCAACCATCTGAACTTAGGTGAAAAAAATTAAGACGCTTGGAGCACAGTCCTGATATCCAGAAGCCTTTTGCTTTACCATGAATATATCTAATCGTCTTCTTTTTCTATTCAATACATTTTCAGTCTCTCTATACAGAGAAGGCTGCAATCAATTTAAATGTCACATTAAAAGCTAACCTAAGCCACTATTTTATGCTAGTGTACAGCATTATGCTTGGTATATAGTAGGCTCATTTTTTAGCAAATGAATGAATAAATGCATCTGTTTATACAAATAAGATGCATGGAAACAAAATCTGCCATTTGTTCGTGTCCTATTTCCCAAGGATGACTTTCTACACCATTTATGTATTAACCCATCCTCTTTTCTGTTTAGTGTCTCTGCGATCTTAAAATTCAATTAAATTTTTTTAGTTTTATGTATTCTAAGCTAGCAGTTGTTACTCTTTTTCTGGCTAATGCTGGCATTAATTTCTGTCTTCAAAACTCCATTGAGAAAGACTCTTAAAGACCTTCATTACCTACAACTTATTTGGGCATTAACATTTCTTAAATTATCCTTTAGTGGTGTTGTGTTGGTGACTCATAAGTTTGTAAACAAACACATTTGTTCTCTATATGTTTATGCTTTGCCTTCTAAACAGAGTGAATATAAACCTAGAATCTTTATCTTATTCTCAACAGGCTTTGATGATACAATTAAAATACAAAGTAACCAGAAGTTAAATTATCAGTAAGAGTCATTTATTTTGCATTTTTATTTTAAAGAATACTTAAGAGAATTGTGATGAATTAGCAGTGACAAACTACTTCTTGCAGGCTGATTTTGTGTGGAGAGTTTAATTAAACATTGCAGCTGTTTATCTCTATGGTGATTAAATTTTCATATGTAAATTACATGTATTAAGATCAAGATACTTATGTAAATGTCACTTGCCTTAATGTTCTGCGTTACTGTTATTAACATCTAACCATCACTTTATAATCTTCTTGTATTGCAATCTATTGGCATGGCTATATTTTTAAGACAATTAGCTTTGGAGTCTAAGAACAAACAAGTTTATTTTGTATTTTTATCTAACGTCTAAAGTTTATCACACAATCTAAATGTATTTAGAGAAAAGTAAAATCCAAAACTTTAGGAAGAACATCTGTCTACTTCCAAATCCCATTCCTTAAAGAATGCATTTTATATATCACCTAAATGTATATAAACAGATGATTAAGAAAAAAATACCAACAAACAAAAACAATAATGCATTTTCAAAAAACAGTAGTAACAGATACAGCATGGTGTATATTTTGGAGTGGCTATGTGGGTATTATCAGTACTTTAGAAAAAGGAAGTCACTTCATATCACCTCCATGTAAAGGACTTGCTCAGCTTTTGCTTTCCAGGTTAGCTCTTCACCCTCTGGGCAGAGCAAAGGGAATATTTAAAGCAAGGTTGCTAAGAAAATCTTCAAATAACAGTAATGATCCTCACATTGCTCAGCAGAGCTCCCACACCTAAATCAGCACACTTTTTAAACCATTAGAAATTTGATCTCTAAGTGGAATGAAAGAGAGTACCTTACTAAATGGAAGTCACTCAAAATGCCACTGGCAGTTAAAAATTATTTTTTGCAGATACTAGAGATGGGTGTGAATTGGAGAATATGTCACCTTTGTGAAAATATTTGTGCTAAGTCTTATTATCCACATTTAGATTCTCCCTATTATAGCATATTAGGTTCTATCTTCATATCTGATTTATAACAATAATCTGTTCTATATGGCTCTAATGAGATTCTTATTAAATTAATCTAAAAATAAAAGAATTTTTTCATCTTTACTTGATGAGTATAGCTATTTACATCAATGGACTCCAAACAGTCTAAATGTTGACCTCCTTAAAATGTATCCTAATATATGTATATTTTCATAAATTATAAATATGTTTGCCAATTGGTATGTTATACATTGGTAAAGCTTTATTTTCTGTATATAATATACAATACAAATAGATAGAAGTTCTAATACTTCCTTTCCACATTACAAGGGATCACTTTACACATCCACTTGGGTGAGTACTGCACATATTTCAGTGTACTGGCTTGGTATATAAGCCATCTCAGGTCTTCTTAGAGCTGTTTAGCATTTCCCTGCTTACTGACTTTATCAATCCCAACCCTTGCACCTATATTTTAGACATGTTATGTTTACAAATTATAAGAGGATAGGGACGAGAAGAGGAAGTGACAGATTTGAATACATCTGTAGTACTACATTCTCCTCTTCTTAAATAAAGGTCGGCATCACAGTATAAGGGTGATTATGAACTCTAGTATGACACTAAGTATTTTTCAAAGGATCATATGTCTATTTTGTTTATGTGGAGTGGTCTAGATCATTTGAGGTACTGATAAATATTTGTCAGAATACTGTTGAATATTCAGTTCCTATCACTCTTCACACAACTTTCAACTAATTTATTTTCTCATTTTTTTTGGCTAAACAATTGACTTTTTTTTTTTTTTCTTTTCCACAGTTTTGGAGGTTGAGAAGCCAAGATCAAGGTGTCAGCAGATTTAGTTCTTGGTGAGGTCCGCTTTCCGGACTTGCAGAGAGTCGTCTTCTTGTTTTATCTTAACATGCTGGAGAGTTCTGGTCTCTCTTCCTCTTTTTATAAGGGTACCAATCTCTTCACACGGGCCCCATTTTTATCATGCTTCATGGCTATATACTTATAGCTCAACTGAGTTCTATACACTAAAGCTGTTCAGCTTTTTACATGTCAATCATACCTCAATAAAGTGGTTTTTAAAAAATTAAAAATGACTCAGGGAAAAATGCCCATGATACATTTAAAAAAGGCAAGCAAACAAAGGCTTTGGGAATCAGACAGTCTGTGGTTTTATATGTCTGTGCATATGTACATATGGCACAGTTTAATGGTTTTATAAAATTGCTTCTCTAAACAAAAAGAACCATCTGAAGCATAGAGGGGGAAGAAAAGGTTATGCCCGGTATTAAAAAAATCCAAAAGAACACAGTATTTCAAGGTAGAAAAAGTGATCAAGCCAAAGGAAGACTGGAGTGCCCATGGACTTAGCAACATGGAAGTCATTGGTGGCTTTGATAATGAAGTAAAGATCAACACTCATTGGACCAGGAGCAAATGGAAGGTGCATAAGTGGAGACTGTGAGTCTTTCTAAATTATAAGATACTTGAAAAATAAATGGAAGAAAAAGGGCAATAAATGGAAAGTAACATGGGATTCTGGGAAAGAATGGTTATTGTTTTTTCAGATGGGAATGGTAAAGGACTTGTATCCATTATGGCTGGGTTTGGTTGTGACACTGCTATGGGCTGGATCTTTGCTTCCCCCCAAAGCTAATATTTTGAAGCCCTAACCCTAAAGTAATGATATTTAGACATAGGGCTTTTGTGATTGTTAGCTTCTGCCTAAATGTAGTCAAACAGATTCCTTATATATTTTGCCCAGTTTTATAGTTTTTTCTTAAGCTGTGAAGGTTAATCCTTAACCGTTTACTAGATCATGGGGGAACATAATATCTTGATGTTGTATTCATCACTTTCCAAACTCAAGTTTGTTAACATTTTCTATGATGGTTTTAGACTTGCCTATTTAGTCGAATCATTTGCCTCTTTAACCAAATTATTTGGTTAGGTTTTACTTTACATAGTTTGAGGAAATATTATTACTCCTCACACAGCTTCAGAAAATGTATATGCTATTCATGAATTTTTAATTTGATTTATCCTACCCCTAAGAGATTGTTTTATTTTGCTTTGATTTGTACTCAAGTCTATTTTATGTGGTACACACAGAGCTACTCCAGGTCCTTTGTGATGAATGTTCACAGGTATAAATCTCCCAGTTCTTCCACTTTCAGGTTTTCTGGCTACATGAAGAGTTCAAGTCTTTGAGAGACTAGAATGGTTTCTCAGAAAGTGAGGGTGCTTGTGGCAGGGGTAGGGGACGGGCACAATGTGTTTAAAACAATTGAAGAGGTAGCAGAACATGGTGAGAGAGCAGATCCTGGAGCCACAGAGCCAGGGTTCGAACCTTGTCTTGATCAGGTACAAACAGACGGCCTCAGGAAATTCATTTAACACCTCTGTATCTCATTTTCCTTGACCGGCAAATGGGTAATAGTAGTAGTACAACCTCTTTTGGTTATTATAAGAATTAAATTAATTTATAAAACACTCTGAACTGTGCCAGGGGAATAGTAAGTGCTATGTGTTTGTTAAATAAAAACAGGGATTTAGAAATCATAAGGGAGGAACAAGAGGGCTTTAGGTTTTTGTCTTTCAAAGAGAATATAGCTAGATTTTATTTCACCAACCTGATACTACTTCACTTTCACGAGCAAATTTAATCTGGCCACACCTTTTCTTATTATTTATGTATCTGAATTAAATAGAAGAAATTTCATTATGCCTCTTTTTTTCACCTACTGATTCAGAAGTTACCCATTCTATTTTTAGTCTTTTACTGGATATTTTAGGAGATGACTCTCCATGAGTCACCTGCATTTCTGCATATCCTGTAAGCAGAGCCTATGTTCCAGACAATCTCACCAAGGATGTTTGTCTAGCAGACAGCTTCTGAAGATAGACATAGTGTCTCCCTTTGGAACAAGTGGCAGGTTTGTTTTCTGTCCATAATAGATACTGTCTTCCTCTGGAGCAAAAGTCAGACTGCTTTCCTGTCCACTATAAAAGATTCAGGTTCTCTAAGCTTGGGATTCCTTAGCTGTGCACAAGGCCCTCTACCACATGTGCGGCATCTACTTGGCCCCTTCACATCATCTTCATGGGACTGGGGGTGAAGGTGCACTGATGCAAACATAAAGTTAATGCTATTTGCTGCACCTTGAGTAAATAAGTCCATGACTTCACACTCAGGAGTCTCACGTCTTCTACCAGCATCCGTAAAACAGAATCCGACGGGCCAGGATTAGGGTAGAACAAGAGAGTAAATCATCCAAGTGCAGGGTAATATAGTATATTCAAATTTTTAAATTTTGTTCACCATGGAGTTTTTGCATTAATTTCCTGTCTTTTAAAATACTGCTTTAAAATATTACTTTATATTCATTACTCAGTTTTTTGGCACCTCCTTAAACTTTCCGCCCAAAGTGAGTGCAACGCTCGCTCCTTCTAGTTCCAGAACTGCTTCTGAGTCAAGAAACCCCCATAGGAGAAATAGTGTTGATGTAAAGATTCTGGTGAATAGAAAACATTAGAAATTGATACAATTTTGGCTCTGAGAGTGGCCCAACCACCGAAAACTGAAAGTAAATGTCTCTTACTTACTGGTGTGCAGCTGTGCTTGTCCCTCCCCACCCCAATACCTTCCAACACTTCTCATCGGACCTCTGCTGCTTTAAGGGGAAAGATTTAATAGTAGCACTAACATCTCCTTGTCCCCAAAGAAGAACAAAAGTCATCCACATATGTCATAGCATACTGGAGAGCTGGGGGGGAAAAGAGGGACTCAAACTTGTATAGCTCTACTGATACAGGTTCTCAAGTTAGCATCTTATCCAGCCTTGCAGGGTAGTGAATGCCCAGAATCAGCTAATGGGGTTTGGGCAGAGTTCACCATAGTGAAGGGAAGCTAATACAACCTTACAGATGAGACCCTTTGGGTTGATTCAACATATTATTGTTGTGGCTTCAACTGCTAAATATAAAACCACTGTTAATATTTACACACCTTTACTGTACATGCTCATAAGTGGTGGAGGGGATCGTCCTGATTGGGAAAAGCCACATGCAGGCTTGTGCTAGAACCTTTGGAACCGCACGACCCTAAAACCTCTTTGAGCCATAAACCTCCATCACTGTCGATTTCACCAAGTGAAAACCCTGGCAAATGGAGGGAGCTTACACGAGGAGGCAATACTTTGATGTTGGACTCACTGTCCTCTTGATGTACCTCAGCTATTAGTTTGCCACTGGGCTCTTGTGGAAACTGAATGTATGACACATGGAAATCTGTCATTCTCCATCCTGATGCACTATTTTGGGGTGGGTCAACTCGGACTCAACAGCAACAAGGTAGGAAGGGCCTAACTAGCCACATGTGTCAAAGGGAAATGGTATATTCAAGAGCATAGCCACCCCTGCCCCAACACCATCCTGTCTCTACATGGAAAAGGAGAAACTGTCCTTTTGGAGGAAACTTTACCCTTCGCTATGTGAAGCAAAACTACTGGTTCAACGGAACTCTTGATTCACAGATATTCTCCTAAATACCTGTGACATAATCTACACTGATGATTTAGCTAAACTGAAAGCCCATGATGTGGACTGGGAAGTCTCCTATCTAATTGCCAGACATGCAGAACAGAAGCAGATGTTGTCACTCCCAAAGGCCAGAACTCAAGGCTGTTTTCATAGCTCTGTTCTTTGCTTTAAAATTTTTACAGCTATATTGAGTCTTGGGTTATTGCCAAGAGCCTGGCCCTTTGATTAGCCACTTGGAAAGCTACAGACTGTCAGATTAAAGCTATCCCTCTCTGAGTCCACAAACTATAGAGAAACACATTTCAGCTGCTGTCAGACTACTTGGGCCACTTGCGTGGACATCATAGAAAAGATCTATTCTCTAATAAGACCAACTAAAATCAAGCTGCTGATTGAGTCTACACTCCCTAGATTGTTACTATTGTTGCCCAGACCCACTATAGCAGAATGGCAACATGTCCACTATCATAAACAGGGCATAAAGTAAAGGATTCTATGATCTCTGAAGCAGAGGCTATCACTGCATCCCAGACCTGTGGTTCCTACCAAAAGCTGACACCTCATTGCGGTGAGGGGGGTCACACTGCATTTTTTCACAAAGCACAGGGATTTGCCCCTGCCCACTCCTGGGGGATTGACAACATCAGACTTTTAAGCCTTCTAAAGGTTACTGTTGCCTCATCACAGCTAGACATTTTTTCAAGCTACAATGTTGCTGTTCCAGTCTAATCAGTTAACTTGGGGTACACTACTATGACCCTTGAAACAAATTTTTGCTATATTTTCATCTCTCATTTGCATTCACTCGGTGTAACTTTTATAGCAAAACAATAACGGGCTGATAGTGAAGGTGTTTGGTGGACGTGCCACTTTCCCTACCAGCCACATGAATCTGGTATTCTTGAGCACTGGAATGACCTCCTCAAAAATGAACTCAAAAAAGATTTCTGACTCTACCTTCCTCACTTCCTCTTGCACCACAAACTTTCACAAGGCACTTTGGTCAAGAAAAGGATGATATCCTCTCAACCACTTCCTAGTCAAAAATCAGGACAAAAGGAATAGGAGGTCATTTAGATCGATGTTGAAATTTTGGGATTCCAAACTGACCATTCCAGGGCATGATGCTTCTTCTTTCCCCCACTGGAAACCCCAGTTCAGATTACTTGATACTATCTACTGGTAGCAACACAGCCAAAAGGGAGCCTAGGAAATTCTAACTTAATTCTGGTTTAGCCATTTGGATTTTTTTGTTGGATTGAAATGATCCTAGATCATAAGAATAATGACTACTGGTTTGAGTACAGTTTACCATGTAACCCATCACTAGCCCATGTGGGACAAAGTAGAATAAAAATGTACCTCAGTAAGTTTTATAAAAATGCTCCTATTCCTCCTGTACCAGATTTTGTGGCTCTGTAAAAAGAACAATGACCTTGGCATGTGAAGAGGGAACACCTTCAGGAATCAGGAGGTATAGGGGAAAGAGAGAGAGAGAGACCTTAATGAACTTTGCTTCAAGGGATGAACTGTGGAGATTTCCACACAAAGGAGAAAGTTCTCCCCTGTATCAAACTGTGGCAGCTAGGTCTACTATCTCCTACTTGATGTTTCTGACCATGGCAAGACTGTCACTCTCTTAGATGTCTATCAGAAACAGCAGTGAATAGTCCCAGCTCCCACAAAAAGCACCTGTAAACATCTCTGAATGTATTCCCTACTGCATTTCCATAGCCATCACTCAGACATTCCATGGGAAAAGTGAAAGTCATCTGGCTGGTGGTGTCGACAAATAGTACAAATTAGATTATTAGTACCTCCTAACAACCACCACCACCAACCAACGGGGCTCAATCATTGCAACTGAACTGGGGTCCTATAAGGCCTGCCTACCAACTACTTGGGAAAATTTATTGTCAGAGCCTGTACCCCTGGTGTATCTCCAACTTATACACTTTTCACATCATGCACTTCCAAACAATTATCAACAACACTTTATTTCCATGTTTACCCTGGAACTATATTGTTTTTGTGGAAACTGCTCATTAAGTTGCCTCCCTCCTGAAAACACAGTCATTTGCATCTTAGGAGTGGTCATAAAATATTTTCAAGTATTTAAGAAAACACCCCAGTATATTATGTAGCCTCAAATGACTGTGGAGATGTCCTCAAAATAAGACTACTCTTCTGGGAGTGCTTCCCAGAAGGATGAATGACTCATTACTTACGTACATTTGGAGGGCAGTTATTCCCTTTTATGGGAATAAGTCAATTAGAAAAAGTGATATAGAATTTGTCCCTGACTTTAGCTTAAGTGATCAGTACTACCTAGGCCTTAGAATCCTTTCAGGTCAGTCTCAATTTATTGATCAGTGTTGTACGGGGTGCTAGAGTAGCCTTAGATCTCCACTTTATGGGCTAAGGTGGAATGTGTGCAATCAGTAATACATCCTAAAGACGAATGCCTCCAGCTAAGTGGAAAAGTCAATACACAAACTTAAGGAGAAAGCCATCTGGTTTTCAAGTGTAGATTGCGATGGTGTAAGAGATTTATCCAGCTGTTTGTGGGCATGGTCAAGATTAATACTGCAGTGGAACTCATCCTGCTGCTTCATAGTAAATGTAAAATGCTTCATGAGATGAATTGAGTAAATTTTGTCCAAATCATTGTCAGATAAATTGGAGTAGTCACTGGTATGGTGTTTTGAGGGAAAATGTTCACTTGTGTAGACATGAAGAATGTATGCTGTGGAAGACAACTCATTCTAGGTCTCTCACACTCTGCACATTTTATGTGCAGAGATGACTTCTGTCTTTAGTCTTGGAATATATAGTATCTCCTTCTGAAGCACTGGGCAGGCATAATAACTGTAGTCCAATAAAGATAACATATCCTCCAAAGCAAAGGGCAGGCAGGTTTACAACCCTATTATAAAATAATCAGGCTCCCTGAGCTTAGGGTCCATTTTCTGTTATGCAATTCACTATGTGTACAGATGTCACCTGATTCACATCATGTTGCCCTGTGAGAAATGGGCCTCAGGAAGCCATGAAAGATATTCCTGATACACTGTCAACTACTATTAGTATGAGTAATAAAGAGTCCCTTATCTCTGACCCAGAAATGTCTTCTGCCAGCATCCATGAAATTGGAGCAAGCTAATTTGTTAGCTTGCAAATCAGGTAGAATCTTAGACCTTTCATAGTCTTTGAAAGTAATCCTGAGAGCAACCATTAAAACCCATGCAAATTGGTATAGCTAAAAATCCTATAGATGGACTAAAATGAAATTTTTTTAAAAGGTGAAATATTCTAAAAAGAAGTCAGAAGACAAGGAACAGAAAAATCAGGAAATGAAGTGGAGGGGATAAGTAAGCAGAAAACACATGATAAAATGGTAAAATTGAAACCAACAATATCTAACACTGCATTAAATATTAATGTAGAAAACACTCCACTTAAAAAACAGGAAAATGTCAGGATCAATAACAAGCAAGATCCAAAGACATGCTGTATATAAGAGTGTTTCTTGGCTTTTCATGCCCTGTTCACTTGCATATCTATGTGAAGATCATGTGCCAAATTCCAGGAACAAGTCTATTAGGATTTTATCATCCTTCCAATGCTTTAGAGTTGATGCTATTTTTACGGTATTGAATCTTTCCAACAATAACTGGTAATCACTCCATTTATTTTTATTTTCTTTCATATTTCTAAATAAAACATAATTTACATGACCCATAAATATGCTGTCTACAAGAGACCCACTTCAGACCTAAGGACACATACAGACTGAAAGTGAGGGGATGGAAAAAGATATCCCATGCAAATGGAAATCAGAAGAAAGCTGGAGTAGCAATACTCATATCAAACAAAATAGACTTTAAAATAAAGACTGTTATAAGAGGCAAAATTGGTTCAAGATGGCTTAGTAGAAGGATGTGCACTCACTCCCTCTTGTGAGAGCACCAGAATCACAACCAACTGCTGAACAATCATTGACAGGAAGACACTGGAACTCACCAAAAAAGATACCCCGTATGCAAAGACAAGGAGAAGCCACAATGAGATGGTAGAAGGGGCGCAATCACAATAAAATCAAATCCAATAATTGCTGGGTGGGTGACTCACAAACTAGAAAACAATTATACCACAGAAGTCCACCCACTGGAGTGAAGGTTCTGAGCCCCACATCAGGTCTCCCAACCTGGGGGTCCAGCAATGGGAAGAGGAATTCCCAGAGAATAAGACTTTGAAGGGTGTCGGGATTTGATTGCAGGACTTCAACCGGACTGGGGGAAACAGAGATTCCACTCTTGGAGGGCACACAAAAAGTAGTGTGCACATCAGGACCCAGGCAGAAGGAGAAGTGAGCCCATAGAAGACTGAACCAGAACTACCAGCTAGTGTTGGAGGGTCTCCTGCAGAGGTGAGGGGGGGGGTTGGGCAGGGGGCTATGGCTCATCACGGGGACAAGGACACAGGTAGCAGAAGCTCTGGGAAGTACTCCTTAGCATGAGCCCTCCCGGAGTCTGGATTCTGACATTAGCCACACCAAAGAGCCTGTAACCTCCAGTACTGAGTCATCTCAGGCCAAACAACCAACAGGGATGGAACTCAGCCCCACTCATCAGCAGACAAGCAGATTAAAGTTTTACTGAGCTCTGCCCACCAGAGCAACACCCAGCTCTACCCACCACCAGTCCCTACCATCAGTAAGTTTACACAAGCCTCTTAGATAGCCTCATCCACCAGATGGCAGACAGCAGAAGCAAGAAGAACTATAGTCTTGCAGCCTGTGGAACAAAAACCACATTCACAGAAAGATAGACAAGATGAAAAGGCAGAGGGCTATGGACCAGATGAAGGAACAAGATAAAACCCCAGAAAAAACAACTAAATGAACTGGAAATAGGCAACCTCCCAGAAAAAGAATTCAGAATAATGACAGTGAAGATGATCGAGGACCTCGGAAAAAGAATGGAGGCAAAGATCGAGAAGATGCAAGAAATGTTTAACAAAGACCTGGAAGAATTAAAGAAAAAATACCTAGAAAAACTAAAGAACAAATAAACAGAGATGAACAATATAATAACTGAAATGAAAAATACACTAGAAGGATTCAATAACAAAATAACTGAGGCAGAAGAACAGATAAGTGACCTGAAAGACAAAATGGTGGAATTCACTGCTGGGAACAGAATAAAGAAAAAAGAATGAAAACAAATGGAGACAGCCTAAGAAATCTCTGGGAGAACATTAAATGCACCAACATTCATATTATAGGGGTTCCAGAAGGAGAAGAGAGAGAAAGGACCCAAGAAAATATTTAAAAAGATTATAGTCAAAAACTTCCATAACATGGGAAAAGAAATAGCCACCCAAGTCCAGGAAGTGCAGAAAGTCCCAGGAAGGATAAAATTAATGAGAAATACACTAAGACACATAGTAATCAAACTGACAAAAATTAGAGACAGAAAAATTATTAAAAGCAACAAGGGAAAAATGACAAATAACATACAAGGGAACTCCTATAAGGTTAACAGCTGACTTCTCAGCGAAACTCTACAAGCCAAAAGGGAGTGGCATGATATATTTAAAGCGATGAAAGTGAAGAACCTAAAACCAAGATTACTCTACCCAGCAAGGATCTCATTCAGATTCGATGGAGAAACCAAAAGCTTTACAGATAGGCAAAACCTAAGAGACTTCTGCACCACCAAACCAGCTCTACAACAAATGCTACAGGAACTTTTCTAATGGGAAACACAAGAAAAGAAAAGGACCTACCAAAACAAACTGAAAACAATTAAGAAAATGGTAATAGGAACATTCATATTGATGATTATCTTAAATGTGAATGTATTAAAAGCTCCATCCAAAAGACACAGGCTTGATGAATGGGTACAAAAACAAGACCCATATGTATGTTGTCTAAAAGAGACCCACTTCAGACCTAGGGACACATACAGACTGAGAGTGAGAGGATGAAAACAGATATACCATGCAAATGGAAATCAAAAGAAAGCTGGAGTAGCAATACTCATATCAAATAGACTTTAAAATAAAGACTGTTACAAGAGACAAGGAAGGACACTACATGATGATCAAGGGATCCATCCAAGAAGATATAACAATTATAAATATATTTTCACCCAACATAGGAGTACCTCAATACATAAGGCAAATGCTAACAGCTATAAAAGAGGAAATCAAAGGTAATTCAATAATACTGGGGGACTGTAATACCTCACTTTCACCAATGGACAGATCATGCAAAATGAAAATAAATAAGGAAACATAAGCTTTAAATGATACATTAAACAAGATGGACCTAATTGATATTTATAGGACAGTCCATCCAAAAACAGCAGATCACACTTTCTTCTCAAGTGCACATGGACCATTCTCCAGGACAGATCACATCTTGGGTCACAAACCAAGCCTCAGTAAATTTAAGAAAACTGAACTCATATCAAGCACCTTTTCCGACCACACCGCTATGAGATTAGAAATAAATTACAAGGAAAATTAGGTAGGAAACACAAACACATGGAGGCCAAACAGTACGTTACTAAATAAACAAGAGATCACTGAAGAAATCAAAGAGGAAATCAAAAACTACCTAGAGACACATAACAACAAAAACACGATGATCCAAAACCTACAGCATGCAGCAAAACCAGTTCTTAGAGGGAAGTTTATAGCAATACAATCCTACCTCAAGAAAAAAGAAAAATCTCAAATAAACAATCTAACCTTACACCTAAAGGAACTAGAGAAAGAACAAATAAAACCCAAAGTTAGTAGAAGGAAAGAAATCATAAAGATCAGAACAGAAATAAAATAGAAAGAAAGAAAACAATACCAAAGATCAATAAAACTAAAAGCTGGTTCTTTGAGAAGATAAACAAAATTGATAAACCTTTAGCCAGACTCATCAAGAAAAAGAGGGAGAGGATTCAAACCAATAAAATTAGAAATGAAAAAGGAGAAGTTACAATGGACACTGCAGAAATACAAAGCATCTTAGGAGACTGCTACAAGCAACTCTATGCCAATAAATGGACAAGCTGGAAGAAATAGAAAAACTCTTAGAAAGGTCTAAACTTCCAAGACTGAACCAGGAGCAAATAGAAAAATAGGAACAGACCAATAACAAGTAATGAAAGTGAAACTGTGATTAAAAATCTTCCAACACAACTATATTTCAATAAAAAAATAAATAAAAATAAAGTTTTATGAGAGAAAAAAACAATCTTCCAACAAACAAAAGTCCGGGACCAGATGGCTTCACAGATGAATTCTATCAAACATGTAGAGAAGAGCTAACACCCATCCTTCGCAAAATCTTCCAAAAAAACTGCAGAGGAAGGAACACTTCCAAACTCATTCTACGAGGCCACCATCACCCTGATACCAAAACCAGAAAAACATACTACAAAAAAAGAAAATTACAGACCAGTATCACTGATAAATACAGATGCAAAATTCCTCAACAAAATACTAGCAAACAAAATCCAGCAACACATTAAAAGGATTATACACCATGATCAAGTGGGATTTATCTCAGGGATGCAAGGATTCTTCAATATATGCAAATCTATGTGATACACCTATTAACAAATTGAAGAATAAAAACCATATGATCATCTCAATAGATGCAGAAAAAGCTTTTGAAAAATTTCAACACCGATTTATGATAAAACCTCTCCAAAAAGTGGGCACAGAGGGAACCTACTTCAACTTAATAAAGGCCATATACAACAAACCCACAGCAAACATCAATCTCAATGGTAAAAAACTGAAAGCATTTCCTCTAAGATGAGGAAGAAGACAAGGATGTCCACTCTCACCACTATTATTCAACATAGTTCTGGAAGTCCTAGCCATGGCAATCAGAGAAGAAAAATAAATAAAAGGAATACAAATTGGAAAATAAGAGGCAAAACTGTCACTGTCTGCAGATGACATGATACTAAACATAGAGAATCCTAAAGATGCCACCACAAAACTACTAGAGCTAATCAATGAATTTGGTAAAGTTGCAGGATACAAAATTAATGCACAGAAATCTCTTGCATTCCTATACATTAGCAATGAAAGATCAGAAAGAGGAATTAAGGAAACAATCTCATTCACCATTTTAACAAAAAGAATAAAATACCTAGGAGTCAACCCACCTAAGAAGGTAAAAGACCTATACTCAAAAAACTATAAGACACTGATGATAGAAATCAAATATGACACAAACAGATGGACAGATATACCATGTTCTTGGATTGGAAGAATCAACATTGTGAAAATGACTATACTACCCAAAGCAAACTATAGATTCAATGCAATCCCTATCAAGTTACCAATGGCATTTTTATAGCACTAGAGGAAAAAATTCTTAAAATTTGTATGGAGACACAAAAGACCTTGAATAGCCAAAGTAATCTTGAGGGAAAAAAGTGGAGCTGGAGGAATCAGACTCCCTGACTTCAGACTATGCTACAAAGTGACAGTAATCAAAACAATATGGTACTGGCACAAAAACAGAAATATAGATCAATGGACAGTATAGAGAGCACAGAGATAAACCCACGCATATATGGTCACCTAATCTATGCAAAGGAGGCAAGAATATACAATGGAGAAGAGACAGCCTCTTCAATAAGTGGTGCTGGGAAAAATGGACAGCTACATGTAAAAGAATGAAATTAGAACACTCCCTAACACCATACACAAAAATAAACTCAAAATGGATTAAAGACATAAATGTAAGACAGGACACTATAAACTCTTAGAGGAAAACAGAGGAAGAACACTCCTTGACATTAATCACAGCAAGATCTTTTTTGACCCACCTCCTAGAGTAATGGAAGTAAAAACAAAAATAAACAAATGGGACCTAATGAAACTTAAAAGCTTTTATACAGCAAAGGAAACTATAAACAAGATGAAAAGACAACCCTCAGAATGGGAGAAAATATTTGCAAATGAATCAACAGAGAAAGTATTCGTCTCCAAAATATATAAGCGGCTCATGCAGCTCAATATTAAAAAAAACAAACAACCCAATCCAAAAATGGGCAGAAGACCTAAATAGACATTTCTCCAAAGAAGATATACAGATGGCCAAGAGGCACATGAAAAGCTGCTCAACATCACTAATTATTAGAATAATGCAAATCAAAACTACAATGAGGTATCACCTCACAGTGGTTAGAATGGGCATCATCAGAAAATCTACAAACAACAAATGCTGGAGAGGGTGTGGAGAAAAGGGAACCCTTTTGCACTGTTGGTGGGAATGTAAATTGATACAGCCACTATGGAGAACAGTATGGAGGTTCCTTAAAATACTAAAAGTAGAATTACCATATGACCCAGCAATCCCACTACTGGGCATATAAACAGAGAAAACCAAAATTCAAAAAGACACATTCACCCCAATGTTCATTGTGACGCCACTTACAATAGCCAGGTCATGAAAGCAACCTAAATGCCCATCAATAGATGAATGGATAAAGAAGATATGGTACATATATACAATGGAATATTACTCAGCCATAAAAAGGAATGAAATTGAGTCATTGGAAGAGACGTGGATAGACATAGAGACTGTCATATAGAGTGAAATACGTCAGAAAGAGAAAAACAAATATCGTATATGAACGCATATATGTGGAATCACGAAAAATGGTACAGATGAACCGGTTTGCAAGACAGAAATAGAGACACAGATGTAGAGATCAAACGTATGGACACCAAGTGGGGAAAGTGGGGGTGAGATGAATTGGGAGAGTGGGATTGACATATATACACTAATATGTATAAAATAGATAACTAATAAGAGACTGCTGTATAAAAAAAACAAAATTTTAAAAAACGAATAGAATAAAATATAAATAAGAAACTTAAAAAAACGACTTTTACAAGAGATAAGGAAGGACGCTACATAATGATCAAGGGATCAATCCAAGAAAAAGTCGTAACAATTTTAAATATATATGCACTAAACATAGGAGCACCTCAATATATAAGTCAAATGTTGGGGACTTTCCTGGCAGTCCAGTGGTTAAGACTTTGCCATCCAATGCAGGGGGTGTGGATGGGTTTGATCCCTGGTCAGGAAGCAAAGATCCCACATGCCTCGTGGCCAAAAAACCAAAACATAAAACGGAAGCAATATTGTAACAAATTCAATAAAGACTTTAAAAATGGTCCACATCCAAAAAAATCTTTAAAAAATATATATCTCCATAAGCCAAATGCTAACAGCCATAAAAGGGGAAATTGACAATAACACAATAATAGTAGGTGACTTTAACACCTCACTTACACCAATGTACAGATCATCCAGACAGAAAATTAATAAGAAAACACAAGCCTTAAATGACACATTAGACCAGATAGACTTAATTGATATCAAAAGGACCTTCCATTCAAAAGCAGCAGAATACACTTTCTTCTCAAGTGCACCCGGAACATTCTCCAAGATAGATGACATCTTCGGCCACAAATCAAGCCTAGGTAAAAACTGAAATCATATCAAGCATCTTTTCCAACCACAACAGAGATTAGAAATCAATTACAAGAAAAAAAACCATAAAAAAACACAGTTACATGGAGGCTAAACAATATGTTACTAAACAACCAATGGATCACTGAAGAAGTCAAAGAAGAAATTGAAAAATACCTAGAGACAAATGACAATGAAAACACAACAATCGAAAACTAATGGGACGCAGCAAAAGCAATTCTAAGAGGGAAGTTTATAGCAATACAATCTTACCTCAAGAAACAAGAAAAATCTCAAATAAATAACCTAACCTTACAACTAAAGCAACTAGAGAAAGAACAAACAAAACCTAAAGTTAGTAGAAGGAAAGAATTCATAAAGATCAGAGTAAAAATAAATGAAATAGAGATGAAGAAAACAATAGCAAAGATCAACGAAAGTAAAAGCTGGTTCTTTGAGAAGATAAACAAAATTGATAAACTTTTAGCCAGTCTCGTCACGAAAAAAAAGATAGAGGACTCAAATCAATAAAATTAGAAATGTAAAAGGAAAAGTTACAAAGGACACCAGAGAAATACAAAGGATCATAAGAGACTACTACAAGCAACTATATGCCAATAAAATGGAAAACTTAGAAGAAATGTACAAATTCTTAGAAAGGTACAACCCTCCAAGACTGAACCAGGAAGAAATAAAAAATATGAACAGACCAGTCACAACTACTGAAATTGAAACTGTGATTAAAGAACTTCCAACACACAAAAGTCCAGGACCAGATGGTTTCACAGGCAAATTCTATCTTTCATATTTTTAAATGAAACATAATTTACATTATAAATATCCTGTACTTTTGTTATAATAACTTAGATTATTATTCAGCTTCTTATAATTTTTGCTAAATATATACATGATGTTTTTGTGGGAAGATTCAGTTTATAACAATTTTTTTTGTTGTATAGGAATGCTGTTTTCTGTATATTAACATTTTACAAGTAGTTTATTTTTCCGATTTTTCTCTATAGCATCTCTTGATTCCCTAATAAGATATTCACATTATCTGAAAATTATGGCAATATAGTTCCTTCCTTTGTAAGTCTCATACCTTCTGTTATTTTTTTCTTCACTTAATCAGCTGTCTGTAAACCCTCCAATATAACAACTATAAGAACTATGATTTTAAACATTCTTTTCTTATCATTCAATACGTCATGATTGCTGCTTCTTTTTAGTCATCAAAAAGGAAATGTAGTGTCAATTTTGGTTCACAAATTTATTTAAAGAGAAAATTTCCACATATTCCAAGAATATTAAAAATTTTAAAATCATATATGGATATTGAAATGCATCAAGTGTTTTTATCAGCTATTTTTAGAATCATATATATTTTCCCTTTAATTTTTAAGTGAATTATTTTGAGATATTCCAAATATTGAAACTTCTTTGTTTCCCTAGGGAAAAAATAACCCACTTTGCCATAGTGTATTTTTACATATATTTTTTGGATTTTGTTTACATTTTTGTCTCTGTATTTAGAAATCAGGTCGCCTATGCTTTTCTTTGTCATAATGATATTAAGACAACCATTTCTTGTAATTATTTTGAGTAATTTCCTTTTCTTTCTATTTTCATGAAAACTGACATAAAAAAAAAACTATTTGTTTCCTAAAGGCTTAGTGATTCTTAATTTTAAAATTATCTGGGTCTGGTGTTTTGTTGTTATATGTCTGAGTAGAGCGGGTTGTGGATTACTACCTAATGATTATGTTCTTTAATTGATAAATATGTATTCCTATTTTCAGTTTCTTCTGGGTCACTTTTTACTAAGTTGCACTTTTTCCTAGAAATTGTTTATTTGGTCTGAATTTTCAAATAGTTAAAAATATTTTCAAATATATTTGGTCTAAATTTTCAACTATTTCAAACATCATAAAATTTTGTATGGTATTTTACTTTGATTATAAATAGTCTGCCATAATTATAATTACATCTCCTTTTTAATTCCTTCCAAATTTATATATGCTTTCTCTTTTTTAGACGACTCATTTTGGCAGAAGTCTATTTTATTAGGTTTTGCAAATAGCCAAATTTCAGTATCCCATACATTTAATTTTTTTAATATGATAAAAATTATATATGTATGTAATTTTCCTTTTTAATTTCCTAGTAGACTTTTTCTTTGGATATGCAATGCCTATTTTTTTTTAAATAAACTTAATTTTTTTTTTTAGAATTTAGTTTTAGAATTTTAGAAAAGTTGAAGTGTTACTACAGAGAATATAAAACCCAGTTTCCCCTACTGTTAATATACTACATTATTATGGTACATTTTGATTCATTAATTTTAGAAACAATTTTGATAAATTAATATTAACTAAATTCCATACTTTATTTAGATGTTCTTAGTTTTTCCCTAAAGTCATTTTTTCTGTTTCAGAATCCCATTCAGGGTACCATATTACATCTAGCCATCATATCTTAGGCTCCTCTAAACTATGATAGTAATGCAGACTTTCCTTGGTTTTTGATGATGCTGACAGTTTTAAGGAATACTAGACAGGTATTTTATAGAATTTTCCTCAATTTGGGTTTGTCTTATATTTTTTCATTGTTAGATTAAAGTAACATTCTCATCAGATCACATCAATGATATGCAGAGTGAACATGACATTACTGATGATGTTAATCTTGATCACCTGGCTGAGATAGTGTTTGTCAAGTTTCTCTATGTTAAGCTTCTTTTTTTTTCCCCTTCCATTCTGTGCTTTTTTGGATGGAAGTCACTGTGTGCATTCCATGGTTAAGGGTTGGGAAGTCATGCTCCAGCTTTTAAAGGAGAAATATTTACATTGGTATTTGCAATTTTTCTATAAGGGAGATTTGTCTATTATCCTCCATTAATTTCTTTATTCAGTCATCTATGTATATCATCTTTTTGGGCACATGGATATTTGCTATATTTGGGTTACAATTTAACAGTAGTTACTTTGCTCAAATTCACTCAAATAACTCTAGTTTTGGCTACTGGGATCTCTTTCAGATGGCTCATATGTCCCTTTGACATACAACCATCATTTTGGTTTTTAAACACGTCCTTATTTTCTGGCACTGCAAGATGCTACAGGATCATACTGTGTATTCTCCAGGCCCAACCCTAGATTCAGCCATTTCTCCAAAGAGCTCTAGTTTCTTCTACTGGAGAATGGTATTAGAAACCAAACACAATGTCTTCCTTTTTATTTCACTTCTTGAATAGAATTCTGAACTTAGATTTTCAATCATTTTTTTCCAGCTAAATGTATTCGAACCATATTCTAACCTGTAAGAGACTGCTTTATCAAACTTAAAATGTTGATGTATAGTAATTTTTATTATCACTAGGTTCTAAATATTCCCTGTTATCAATCAGAATATATTATGTGATAAATAAATTAAAAAGTAGATTTAAAAATTTTCTAACATGTGTTTTAATTTTCTTCTCTTTTTATTTCTAATTTTATTGCATTATGGTTAAAGAATGACATTTTCACAGTAATAAAAATTAAATATTGGTTGAGATTTGCTTTGTGGCCTACTTGTTAAAAAATTTTTGTTTTGTTTTTACTTATGCCAACTTTTCTTTATGTATTTGGAAACAATGTGTATATAAATACTGAATCATTATCTCACCCTGGTGAATATACTCTTTGTTTTTTATTGTGTATTGCAGTCCTAATACTGATTTTACTTTAAGGTATACTTTCATTAATTTATCTACCTGATTTCTTTTCTAAACATATGCTTGAAACTTTATTATCTATATTGAAATTCTGTGAATTTAAAACAAAACAGATTTAATGCCTTTATATTTATTGTAATTCCTTAATTAAGAATTTATTTACAACTAAATAAAATTTTTTGTTCTCTACTTGCCATGCTTTTTCTTTTTCGTTTTTCCCTGTTTCCCAGCTTTTATTTTATTAGTGAAATATTTCTTACTCTCTCCCAGTAGTTTGTAATTTCTGTATTGTATTTCTGTCCTTGTCATGCTTAATCTTAAATTTTAACATGACTATTTAACTGAGTCTAAAGATAATCAAGATCCCTGAATCCTACGGAACAATATTTATAATGTTTCTATGCTGGTTACTCCATTCTCTTCTACATCTGTTCTTCAATATTTTATGACCCATTTTACGCTCTCCAAAGGAGTCACTATTTCTATTACATAATATAATTTGAATTCAATATATAATATGTTTATTAAATCAATGTTCAGAAAAACAAATTTATTCTTTTGTGTTTCTGAATTATATCTTTTCAACTTGTATGTAATTTTGATAATTCCTTGATTATACTCTCCCATTCTCTCTGTTCTTTCCCTTTGGAAATCTATTAGACCTAGATTGGACCTTTGGGTTATATCTTGCATGAATTTTAATATCTCTCCTTAATTTTAATGTCTATACATTTCATTTCTAGAATCCAAGATTATTTTCATATCTACCTATTTCATTTCCTTGGTTTCATTTCTATATTCAAGATCATTTTTTTAAATATGTACTTTTTTATATTCTTTTCTTAGGATTTATAAACTTTCCTCACATCTCAATCATAAGAAACATACCAGTTTTATAATCCCATACATGTTGTATCAGTATGGATAATCTGCTGTTTATCTTGCTGGAAAAATCTAATTTATTTTGGTTGTTCTACCTTGGAACACTACACATGTTTGCAATGTTATGTCTCCATATTTATTTTGTGTTAATTATGTCAAATGACTCAACTATCACCAGCATGAGACCATTTTTTATATTATTTTGGGTGATTCATAGACCAATGGATACAGTGAATACAGGCATACCTCAGAGAGATTGCAGGTTCATTTCCAGACCACCAAAATAAAACAAATATCACAATAAAGCAAGTTGCACAGATTCTCTGATTTCCCAGTGCACAGAAAAGTTTTGTTTACACAGTACTATAGTCTATGAAGTGTGCAAGAGCATTATGTCTAAAAAAATGTACATACTTTAATTAAAAACTACTTTATTGCTAAAAAATGCTAGCCATCATCTGAGTCTTAAGGGAGCTATAATCTTTTTGCAATAATAGCATCAAAGATCACTGATTACAGACCACCATAACAAATATAATGAAAAAGTTTGAAATTTGCAAGCATTACCAAAATGTGACACAGAAACTCAAAGTGAGCAAATGATGTTGGAAAAATGGCACTGATAGACTTGCTTGTAGTAGGGTTGCCACAAACCTTCAATTTGTAAAAAAATGCAACATCTGTGAAGTGCAATAAAGCAAAGCATAAAAAAATGAAGTAGGCCTGTATTCAATATTTGAAGCCTATAAATTGTGCAGACCAATGACTATATAATTTCACATCTTGAGGATAGGAAGTTTAATGTTTTTTCTACCTAGAAACCAGGATATTTATCATTTGATCACTACTTTTGAACACCCCAGATTTATGCAACAGTATGTATTCCATCTCCCTATTTTTCCTAGGCCCAGGATTTTGTTTTCTCTCCTTCTTGGCACATTAAAAACATATCTTAGTAGCTGTGAACTTTAAAATAAAGAAGAATAATGACAAATCAACCAATTCCAAAAAAGAAGAAAATAACCACAGTCAAGCAACACTACCGTGCTCTATTAGATACTCCCTGTTCCAGATTCTTTCCATAGTGCATCCCATTTAATCATGACAACAGCCTTATGAGGTAAAACTCATTAAAACCAATCATCAGATATGGAAATTAAGTCTTAGAGATGTTAATGAAGTTAAAATAATGACAGATTTGAAATATGAACCAATATCTAAATATGAAGTTGGTCATTTTAAATTACTTCTCTAAATTTCAGAATAGCTTTCTATTCTGAAATTCAGGAAAACCCAAAGAGTATTATCTGTAAAAACTGACAGGATTTGGATTATCTAAATGAGGAGTTTCAGTATTTTAGGAGGCAGAGTGGAGAAATGATACTTGGTATACATAACCTGGAAAACTATTTTAATTGTGTATTTCCCAACTTAGGAAATCAAAACTATTATACAGTTCAAGATCATAGTTCTTTAATTTCATGACAGTTATTTTTAGCAAAGAAAGAAAATTTAGCATTCTCTTTTCTGATCTTGCTGGGGTTAATTTTTGTATCTTCCTTATACACTTCTGAGATTTTCTTTTCTCCTCATAGTTTTATAAGACATTTTAGTTTTATAACATTTTGTTAGGTTTAATAACATCTAATTCTAGATTTAAATAATCCCTTTCACCAGAACTTTTTTTTTTTTTTTTTTTTTGCGGTACACGGGCCTCTCACTCGTGGCCTCTCCCGTTGCGGAGTACAGGCTCCGGATGCGCAGGCTCAGTGGCCATGGCTCACGCGCCTAGCCGCTCCGTGGCATGTGGGATCTTCCCGGACAGGGGCACGAACCCGTGTCCCCTGCATCGGCAGGCGGACTCTCAACCACTGGGAAGGGAAGGGAAGCCCTCACCAGAACTTTTAAGAAAATAGTCTTCTCATATATGCACCTTTCCTGGAGTTTCAATCGATATGAACTGTTTACATGGTTTATAATTTACACAAATATTTCAAACTAATGACATTTGTCTTTTTCACCTTTTTGTATGTAGATACCATTATAGTTGGGTTAATGGATGAAATACTCCTTCATAATATAACATACCTCCATTCCAGAATGTTGACTGGATTCATTCTGTTACTTGTATTCCTCTTGATTTTCAAAAAAGGATTACTAATTTTTTTGTTTTCTTTTGTTCCTACCCTCATTTCAGAAAAAATGAAGATAAAGTATCTCTAACACTAAAAAAAAAAAAAATGAATAAAAATAAATTACTTCTCTACATTGAAGAATAAGGCAGGGTAGTAGTTCTTTAACATACATACCCTGTTTTATTTTGTTTAACAAATTGATAAAGTATCTAAAAAGTCAAATAATATGTAAAATAGTATGGTTTTTATTTTAACTTAATAATTTACTATAACTCATGGTTCTATGACAACTAAATTTTTTTCCCTTAAGTTGATTCACACAGATAATCTCTTGCTGCTTTTTTTTTCCTTACTATTATATACTCCACATCATTAAATGTGGTAAAGGGCTCATAGATGTCATCTCTACAAAATATATCTTTCCAAAACTTGTCAGTCTATTACTAGAAACTAACTGTAATCTCGGCTTTGTGACATGAATAATTGGAGAATGAGCAATACCGTGTTGTTCTGTGAGACTGACTTAAGTCAGAATTAATCTGAGTCATTTGTGTAGCTCAGTTCTGTGTATGCATCTTCACAATCCATGCCCATTATAGCGAGACTGATATAAATTAAGTACCAAAGATAGGAGACTTATTATCAGTGGAAATGCAATTCCTGGAGCCACACATCTCAGTAATTAGTGATAATAAGTTCTTAAAAAAAAAAAAAAACATGGGTTTCCCTGGTGGCGCAGTGGTTAAGAGTCCGCCTGCCGATGCAGGGGACACGGGTTCGTGCCCCGGTCCGGGAAGATCCCACATGCCGTGGAGCGGCTAGGCCCGTGAGCCATGGCCGCTGAGCCTGCGCCTCCGGAGCCTGTGCTTTGCAACGGGAGGGGCCACAACCGTGAGAGGCCCGCGTACAGCAAAAAAAAAAAAAAAAAAAAAAAAAAAAAAAAATCACACACAAACGTTTGTATTTGTATATGTATATGTGTATGTAATATTTTAAAGAATTCCCATAGTTGCATATTACTGTACTGGAACTTTTGGTTCTTTTCAAATATTTATATATAGAATATTTATTGGTAATTTTTATATTCTCCAATGAGAAAGAAAACTTAGTTGGCCCGCATTGTTTCATTTCTCATAGGATTATAGGGAACTATAACAATTAAAAATAGAAACAGTCACTTGCAGATTCTCAGCAATTAACAAAAGTTAATTAGAATTATTATGGTAACAAACATGCACCCATAATGTTCTTGTTGATAAATTTTAACTACATGTAATAAGGAAATCCAAGACTGAGCCAATCTCATAAATTGTTTTACACTATGTGAATGCCTTCTCTGGCTGGTCAAATTAAATATTGATAGACTGTCCTCTCAGAAAGGGTTAGACAAAGACATTTTATTTGTCTCAAAGCCTAAAAGTTAAAATGCAGCCTTCTAGAAAGAGTGTGTTGAATCAGTTAAGCAATAAAAATGAACATAATTACTTGTTCCCCGTTCTATTCTCATCTGATAAAGAAAAGAAATAATAAGATGGGACTGAGACCACACTGGGTTGTCAGTCATTTCTCATGTTATGTTTTAAGTGTCAGTAAATATTTTAATAAGATGTTTAGTTTTCTTTCCAAGGAAATAAGTTAAATGAGATTTTAATGTAATTTAAAATAACTGAAGACAAGTTGTTGCTTTTCCTGAGCATAAATTTTACTCTCAACATTGTGTTGTGTCACTGAGAGATTTCCAAGGATGTGAATGATAAGGCCCCTTTCTCCAAGAAGTTTATAAATGCCAGGAGTATCAGATTGATATACATAAAATAATTTATATTACATACTGTAAACACATTAATACTTTGTTTCATCGTAACTACTAGAAACAAAGCTCTCAAATACTACTAGAAACTAAGCTCTCAAATAATAAGATATATTAGTGTAAGAAACTTTCATAGTTAATAAAATGATATATAAACATGGATCTTAGATTATGTTTATTTTTTATGAATATTCCCAAGTATTTTTGAAAACTTCGAAGTGCAATTCATTACCACGTTAAAGAAAGCAGTATTGCTTCAAACACCATCAAGCAAACAAATATATTAATAAAGGCACATTAAGTGAGAAAGTATCTAAAAGTTTGAATGCCTTTTTTTCTTTTAGCTATAGTTGAATAATGTAAAGAAGGTTCAAATAAGCTTCACGGTACTTGTCTATTTCTCCAATATCTTACTGTTTTTTAAATTACTATTCCACTTTCTTCTAATTCCAAAGCTGAATCAGCATTTTAAACCTCACCCAGTTTGTGGAACTTGGTTATGACAGACCTGGGAAACGAGTACCATTACTAATTTTTTTTTTTTTTTTTTTTTTTGCGGAACGCAGGCCTCCCACTGCTGTGGCCTCTCCCGTTGTGAAGCACAGGCTTCGGATGCACAGGGTCAGCGGCCATGGCCCACGGGCCCAGCCGCTCCGCGGCATGTGGGATCCTCCTGGACCGGGGCACGAACCCGCGTCCCCTGCATCGACAGGTGGACTCTCAACCACTGCGCCACCAGGGAAGCCCCCGTTACTAATTTTTATACCATGCATCTTTATTTTTTAGCAAGCTAGTTCAAGACTACAAGAAAAGAGGTGATAATTTTATCTCTAGCTGAGATGGCACACAGAGCTATGACTAAGTTAAATTAAAAATCAGCTTGATCAATTAATGATTATCATCATCACCTCCACAATCCTTGTCATTTTATCTGTATGCAATTTTTAGCTGGAAGGAACTTTGTGATGATTTATTAAGCTTTGTAAATCTCCAACATAAAATTTTAAGTAGTTTTGGTGTTCAATATTTTCTCCTAGTATCTTTAAATCAGACTGTACTGTGCCTTATCCTATAGACTTAGATGTTCACTATTTATTTTATAGAGAGGTTTTGCATTTGCATATTGAGTTTAGCAAAAGGTAACAGAGTTCCAAAAAACTGAAGACTGGAATGTGTAATGTTTACGTGGTCATGTTTTCTCCCTTGCTTTCCTCAGGTTTACCAAGATGTATCTGAGGAGGCGCTAAGTAGAGTAGTGATAGGGAAAAGATAAATCACAATCTCCTACTCTCACCCTCCTTAGTCAAAAGATTTAATTTGATAAAACCTAAATAGAAATACTTTAATTGTCTAGAAAAAAATATGCTGATTATCTTTAAAAAAGTATAAAGAGAATAATTTTTAGATTCTAGATTAAAAAGAAAGTAGTGATGCGGTGGAAGTAAAAAGAAGAGGTAATTTCTAAAGAATCTGGAACACCGGAAGAAGAATAAAGAGAGAAATGAGCAGAAGAAATATTATAAATAATGCCTATGAATTTTGCAAAATTATGACTATGAACAAACCTAGGAAGGTCAGAGAACATCAAGAAGTCATTCAAAGAGAAGGAAAATGATAAAGTTCCGAAACTTGGATATAAAAAAAAAAAGTTAGAAAAGGAATAAATGAAAGTAAGATTTAACTTTTTAGTTTCCTTATTTTTAACTGCTTGAATAGATAACTGTTATGTATTAATGATTTAATAATTATTTAAAATATTTTTAAAAATTAATAATAATTTGTCATTTGAATAATAATAAATTTTATTTTGGTTATAGCTTATGGATAAGTGAAATAAATAACAGCAATATTATAAGGAATAAGAAGAAGGAAAGGGAATATTCTAAGTTATTTCTACTATCAGTGAAGGGGTAAAATGTTATTTGTAAAGGGGTAAAATGTTATTTGAAAGTGGACATAAATTTATTTTAAAAGTATTCCACACACAGTGAATATAGCCAGTATTTTATACTAACTTTAAATGGAGTATAATCTGTAAAAATTTTAAATCACTATGTTGTATGACTGAAACTAATACCTCAAAAAGAATAAAATAAAATAAATGCATTCTACAAAATCTATGGCAATTACTAAAAAGAAAAATTAAAGTATAAGTAACATTAAAAGAGTAGAGAAAATGGAATCATATAAAATTGCTTAATTAAAATCACAGAAAATAGAAAAAGGAAGAAACAAAGAACAAGTACAATGAATAGAAAACAGTTATACTAATCCAACTGTACCAATAATCATGTTAAATGTGAATAGTCTAAATACACCAATTAAAATACAGAGACTGTTGGAGTGGCTAAAAAAGTATGATCCAACTATATGTTTTTTATAAGAAACTCAGTATAAATATAAAGACATAGAATAAAAGTAAAGAGATGGATACAGATATATCATGCTAACACTAATCAAAAAGAAAAGCTGTGGTAGTTATATTAATCTCAGACAAAGCAGACTTTAAAACAAGGCAAATTATCAAGATAAAGAGGGGCATTATCTAATGAAAAGGGGTGGGGTCATTTCTCCAAACAGACATATCCTTAATGAATATGCACTTAACAACAGAGCACCAAAATAGATGAGGCAAAAAAATGATAGAACTGCTAGGAGAATATATAAATACATTATTATAGTGGAGACTTCACAATCCATCTTTACCAGGAATTGATGGGTACTACAACTAGACCAGGAGTAAAGGTATAGCTTAACTGGGCAGTACCATCCATCAGTTGGGCTTAATTAACATATATAGACTATTTCATCAAGCAACAGCAGAATATACATTCTCCTCAAGGTCACTAAAATATTATCTGCCACATCAGTAAACACAGGATGCTGCAGCCATCAAGTCACCACATTACAGCTGCCCCTATGGCGAGCCACAAGGGCACTCAGGATGGAAACAAAGAATGCTCACCATCTAGCAGTCAACTTCTGCAGACACTCCAACAGTGCACCCTGAGGAGACTTGGGATGAGAAAACACAAGATACTGGCCCTAGATAGCTGAGGTGTATATCAAAGGAATGATTTCAGTGAGTCCAGACTCTTACATCTTCCCATACATAGAAAAGTGCTAAATTCTTCAATTGGAGATACCTGTTTTTTCCTCTATATCCTGCCCCACCCCTTGTCTCTTTGGGACAGTTTCTCAGCGTTATCTGAGATACTGTGTCCCGGGCTTGAAGTCCTCAGGATATCTGCTGAATAAAAATATAACTCTCAAATTTTAGGTTGTGCATTTTTTTTCAGTCGACAGTCAAATGAAACATTCACCAAGACAGACCACATTCTCATCCATAAAACACATCTGAACAAGTTAAAAAGGAGGGATCATACCATGTATGCTTTCAGACCAAAATGGAATTAAACTAGAAATCAATTACATAAAGATAGCTGGAAAATCACAAAATACTTAGAGATTATACAACACACTTCTAAATAACACATTGGATAAGAAAAAGTCTTAAGAGAATATTAAAAATATTTTGAACTAAATGAAAATGAAAATACATCTTATCAAAATTTGTGGGATGCAGCAAATACAGTGCTTAAAAGAAATATATAGCATTGAATACATTTTTTAGAAAAAGAAAGACATAAAATCAATAATCTAAACTGCCACCTTAGGAAACTAGAGAACGAAGAACATTATAAATATGAAGATAGAAAAAGAAAGGAAATAATAAAAATTAGTGTAGAAGTCAATGAAATTAAAAAAGAGAATACAGAATTTTTGTTTTTCATTTTAAAAGCTAGTTTGTTGGAAAGTTCAATAAAATTGATAAAACTCTAGCCAGGCTAACCAAAGGAAACAGAGAAGGCACAAATCACTAATAGCAGAATTCAAAGAGAAGCCATCACTACTGATCCATGAACATTAAAATGACAATACAGGAGTATTATGAACTACACTATTTCTACAAATCTGATAACTTAGATGAAATGAACCAATTCTTTGAAAGACATAATCTACTAAAATTCATACAAGGATAAATAGATCATCTAAGTAGGTCTATATCTATTTTTTAAAATTGGATCCATAATTAACAACCTTCCAAAATAGAAAGCACCAGATCCATATGGTTTCTTTAGTAAATTCTCCCAAACATTTAAGAAAGAAATGATACCAATTCTTTACACTCTTTTTCAGAAAATGGAAGCAGAGGGAACACTTCCTAATTCATCATGTGAGGCCAGCATTACCATAATATCAAAAACAGATAAGACATTACAAGAAAGGAAAACTACAGATAGGTATCAGCCATTAATATAGATATAACAATCTTCAACAAAATATTAGTAAGTAGAATCCAACAATGCACAAAAAGAATTTTGATTTAATTTTGATTAAAAATTCAGAAAAACCCCAAGCAGGATAAATACAAACATAGGCACATAAGGATTAAACTGCTAAATAGTAGAGAGAAAATGTTAAAGCAACCAGGGAATATAAAAGTTACTACCTAGGGATAAATATCAATTATGAGATGAATTTTCAACAGTCACTATGAAAGTCAGAAGAAAATGGAATATGTTTTAAGTTTAAAAAAAGAAATATCCTGCCAACCTAAAAGCTTATATTGAATAAAAATATTCTTTAAAACAGAAGGCCAAATAAAGATGTTTTCACACACACACACACACCCCCCATATCACCAGCAGGCTTAAACTGTAAGAAATATTGATAGGAATTCTTCAGCCTATAGAAAATTATCCCAGATGGAAGCATGAAACTGTAGGAAGGAGTTAAGAGTATAAGAAATGCTACTATAAAGGAAACAAATCAAAATAAATTGCTTAAACAATATAATTATTTAAAACACAAGTAAAAGTCTTGTGGAATTTATAACTTGTATAAAACTAAATAGATGTCAATAGCACAATAGGTTAGAAGTGGGTAAAGGCAGTTAAACTCTTATAAGGTTTCACATTGTTTGGGAAGTAGTAAATGTCCTGATTTAATGTAGACTGAAATAAGGATAAGGTTACTATTTTTAGTATCCAATATAACCACTAAGAAAATAATAAAAGATGGCATAAATAAAATGCTGATATAGGGGAAAATGGAATAAAAAGTAGTTAATTAATCCAAAGTTAACAGAGAAATAAACAAAAAGAAGCATATGGGGAAAAAGAGAAAACAAATACCAAGATGGTAGAGTTAAATCCAATTAAATCAAGAATTACATTAAACATATATAATCTATAAACGTTTCAGCTAAAAAACATGGAATTTAAGAGGGAACATTTTCTTTCTTTTCCCCTTTGGCTTGCAATAGTTTTACTATAATGTGCCTAGAGAATTTTTCTTTTGTTTGTTTCTTCTTTTTCATGTTTTTCCCATTTTAGCTTTGTGGTGATTCTTGCATTTGTCACTTCAAGTCTTTAGCCTGGTCTTGGAAAATTTATAGCTCTAATTTACTGAGTTCAGGGTTGTTGGGGTTTCTAGAATTTTTATTGCAGAATATCAGAAGGGAGGGAGCTGCACAGAGGAAGAGTCCAGAAATCTGCACTGGGTGTCCACCTATGTCCTTGGCTGAGAGCTGGACTGTACAGGTATCGTACAATCTCTGTGAGTTCTAGCAGAGAGTAGTCCCTGGGAACAGAGTAACTAACCATACCAGTTTTCCTGGGACTGAGGGAGTTCCTAGCACATGGGGATTTTGGATTTTAAAACTGGAATAATCCTGGGCAAACCAGGATGAATCTGGTCATCCTAACTGGGATGTAGAAAGCTGTAGAGAGATATCAGTGCATGTGCAATGCTGGAAGACACTGAAACTCAGGCAGAGTGGAGATGTCTCACCAAGAAATTTCAGTTGAGATCCAGAAAAAGTTATAACTCAGAAGTAAGGATTAAAAATTAGATCCAGGGTCATGTAATAGAACTAAAGAATATTATATAGATAAATTCTAACACAGTCTTAACCCAACCTTGACAGAATCAATAGTCAGGCAGTAACTGATACAACTGCCAGAAGAAAATTGAACACCTAAAGGAAGAGAACATATTCCAGATTCGCTGTAACATAATATCCACACTGTTCAGAATATACTTTTAAAAATTCCTAGACACATAAATAAGCAAGAAACTGTGACCCATAATCAAGAGAAACACTAATTAATAGAGACTTTAAGGTGACACAAATGTTTTGAATTAGCAGATAAGGGCACTAAAAAGCAGGTCACTATGCACCATGATTTCTCAGTCTTGGCACTGTTGACATTTGGGACCAGATAATTCTTTGTTTTGATGGCTTTCCAGTGCATTGTAGGATGTTCAGCATCATCTCTGGCCTGTATGTACCAGATGACAATAATGACTCCCCCACTCAAGTTGTAATACCCCCAAATGTCTCAGACATTGCCCAATGTCCTCTGGGGGGGGGTTGGATTCCCCCCAGTTAAGAACCACTGCTGTACACTGCAAATGGAGTGATTACCAGGATATATAGTTAAGTGAAAAAAAGCAAACTGTAAAATAACATGAATTGAATGCTCACTTCTTTGTGAAAAGGAAGAGGATATACAAAATTTATATATATTTGAATATACTGAAAAGATAAACCAAAACTGATTATGATGGTTATTCTAGGGAGAGAGAGGGAACAAGTTATCAGAGACAGGAATAGAAAGTGAGACTTCTCCAAATATAACTTGCTTCATAGTTTTAACATTGGAAACCTAAGTATTTTACATTTTCAAAAATATAATTACCTAAAAAGAAAAAAATACCTAAACTTCTTTAATGGAAATAAACAAATTTAATCATATATCAGGAGGAGGAATTATTTCAAGTGACTTTATAGCATAGTATTTTGACTGTATTTTGCCTAGAGGAATACAGGTCCTAAGCAAAAATGGACCTGTAAAAAAAAATCTTAAAGTTTATCCTCTAGTCTGATTGTAAATATAAGTAGTAGTAGTAGTATTTTGAAATCAATTTAGAATATTATAGAATAACGGGAATAAGATATCTAAGGTTCTGACTCCTTACTCTGAAAAATGACAAATAAAATGAAATCATTAAATATTTAACTCACCTTCACTTTTACAAACACTGTGCCAAGGTAACTGATAACTCCTCGTAGAAGACAGAAAGTTTTAACCACAGAATTCTAGCTAATATATGTTGGCTAAATTATATGATTATAAAATCAATATTTTGCAACCCTAATAAAATAATTACTTCAATTAACAATTACCAACAGATGAAACATTAGATGAGAGGCTGATAGAAAGCTTTACAATATGGAAATCAGTCTTAAATAGTTGAACATGAAGCTCAAGTTTCTGGCATTAACTCCCATTTATAGGTACTAAAACAACAAAAGTTAAATGACACTAGGGAAATAAACAGACACATCCAAAATGTAAAATATTCTACAGAAAAACTAATTGCCCTGTAATAGACAATGACAGGATAAAAAAGGAGGGGTGATTTTTATAGATTAAAGGAGATTTAAGAGCCTGAACAACCAAAAGTGAGTATGGCTCTTGTTTGAATTGTACCCAAAAAAATACCAGCTGTAAAAAGACATTTTTAAGATAACTAGAGCCATTCAATGATGTACAGAATGTTAGGCAATCTTAAAGATTTATTTAAAGTGTTTGTTGGTATTATGGCCACATAAAATCTATGTATTACTTTTAGAAACACATACTAACATATACACAGATTAAATAACTCGATTCTGAGATTTGTATTTAAATATGACACTGAAGGGAAAAAAAGACAAATGAAGCAAATGAGGTAAAATCTTGATAAATGCTGAATCTGGATGATGAGTATATATGCATTCATTGTACTATTCTTACTACTTTCATTTATGTGTGAACATTTTAACAGAATTAATAAAAATTATATGATCTCAATAGACACAGAAAAAACTTTCAACAAAATTCAATATCCTTTCATGATTAAAAACTCTCAACAAATTAGGTAAAGAAAGAATGAATCTTAACATAATGAGGTCCATATATGGCAAGCTCACAGCTAACATATTTTAGTGAGAAGCTGAAATTCTTCCCTCTAAGATCAGGAACAAGACAAGGGTGCTCACCCTCACTGCTTTTATTCATCATTGTGTTAAAAATTCTAATCAGAGAAATTAGGCAAGAAAAAGAAATTTAAAAAATACAAACTATGAAGAAAGGCATTAAATTACCTTGTATGAAGATGACATAATCTTGTATCCAAAATCCTAATCTTATATATAAAATCCTAGATTCCTTACACACACACACACACACACACACACACACACACACACACTCACACAAACTGTGAGAACTCATAAATGAATTCACAGCAGTTTCAGGATAAAAAATCAATATACAAATATCAGTTGTGTTTCTGTATACTAACAACAAATTACCTGAAAAATAAATTAAGAAAATAATACCATTTACAATAGCAACAAAAAGAATAAAATACTTAGGAATAAATTTATCGAGGCAGTGAAAGATTTGTACCCTCGGAAATACAAGACATTGATGAAAGAAATTGAAGAAGACACAAATAAATGAAAAGAAATCCCATGTTAACAGATTAGAGGATATAATATTGTTAAAAACGTCTATACTACCCAAAGCAATCTACAGATTCAATGCAGTCACTATCAAAATTCCAATAATATTTTTCACACAGGTAGGAAAAAATCTAAAATTTATATGGAACCACAAAAAACCCCAACTAGCCAAAACAATCTTGAGAAGCAACAAAGCTGGAGGCATCACGTTTCCCGACTTCAAACTATACTACAAAAACCACATTAGTCAAAACAGTGCAGTACTGGCATAAAAACAGACACAGAGACCAAAGGAACAGAATAGAAAGCTCAGAAATAAATCCATGCATATATGGTCAACTAATTTTTAACAAGGGCACAAAAAATATACAATTGGGAAATAATAATCTCTTCAATAAATGGTGCTAGGAAAACTGGAAATCTACCTGTAGGAAAATGAAATCAGACCCATATTTTACACCACTCCCGAAAATGAACTCGACATGAATTAGAGACATAAATATAAGACAACCTACAGACTGGGAGATGATATTTGCAAACCATACTTCTGATAAAGGTTTAAAATCTAAAATATATAAAAACTTCTACAACTCAATAGCAAAAAAACTCAATAAATAATCCAATTATATAATGGACAAAGGACCTGCACAGACCTTTTTCTAAAAAAGACATACAAATAGTCGACAGGCATTTGAAAAGGTGGTCAACATCACTAATCATCAGAGAAATACAAATAAAAACCACAATGAGATATCACCTCATACCTGTTAGGAGAACTATTACCAATAAGTCAAGAGATAAGCGTTGACAAGGATGTGGAGAAAAGGGAACACTTGTACATTGTTGGTGGGTATGTAAATGGATGCAGCCGCCATGTATGGAAGTTCCTCAATAAATTAAAAATAGAACTACTGTATGACCCAGCAATCTCACTTCTGGGTGTATATCCAAAGGAAGTGATATCAGTATCTTGAAGAAACATCTGCATTCCCATGTTCATTGCAGCATTAGTCACAATAGACAAAATATGGAAACAGCCCAAGTGTCCATCGACAGATGAATGCATAAAGAAAATGTTATATGTATAATTCAGCCATAACAAAGAAGGAAATCCTGTCACTTGTGACAACATGGATGAACCTAGAGAACATTATGCTAAGTGAAATAAGCCAGATACAAAAAGACAAACAGTGCATGATCTCACTTATACGTGGCACCTAAAAAAAAGTTGAACTAATAGAACCAGAGAGTAGGGGGATAGGAGAAAGGGGGAGATGTTGGTCAAAGGATATAAACTTTCAGTTATAAGATAAATAAGTTCTGGGATCTAATGTATAGCATGGTGATTATAGTCAAAACTACTCTATTGTATACTTGAAATTTTCTATGAGAGTAAATCCTAAGTGTTCACCCACACCCACACCCACACCCACACACAAAGGTAACTATATGAGGTGATGGATGTATTAAGTTGATTGTGGTAATCATTTCACAATGTATAAATATATTAAAACATCACATTGTACATCTTAAATAAAATCACACTGTACAACCTAAAAAATAAGCAAAATATAAAGGAATGTTTTCAAAGATTATTTCCTCACATAGGAAGAATGATCATGGCATGAGAAGCTATTATATATGGCCCAATTTTATTACTTTTCTCTGGATGGTATCATTATACATATTTTTTTCTTGAAACATGTCTTTATGTGTTATATTTTATATTATCATAAAAATGCATATAATTTAAAGGAAAAATTCATGAAACCATGTATAAGCCCTGTACTCACCTGACACAGCTTTTACATCTTTGTCTGCTATGCCACACCTTTGATTATTTTAGCTAAGATTAACTTGTCACCTTCCCATTAACAGAGCTGTCAGAAATTTCACCTTTGGTATTATCTACTCTAGTATTTCAACATGTCTGATTATCATCATTATTAATAATTACAATTTTGTAGAATATGATAATTTTAAGTCACAACACTATTCATTCAGCAAACATTTACTTTGTCTGGTACTTGCTAGACACTGTTCTAGACACTGGGGCATAAAACATTAAGAAACAGAGTCCCTGCTCTAATTGAGTTCAGAATCTCAGGCTACTGAAAAAACAAAGGAATGACATAGTCTTAAAGGTATCTAATAGCAATGTCACCTTGAAACAAGGATTAATATGACATTTTCAGTCCTACAAGATATTCAATTACCAAGACAAGTTATATGAAGTCCCAACTTTCAACAATCTGACCTGGAAAGTGTCATTTTCATAGTTTCAACCTACTGATTTTCTCAGACTTGTATTTTTTAGAAATGAAGCAGAATTTTGAGGTCATTTGTTTAATTCATTTCTTTCATAGATGATGAAACTGTAGACCAGAAAAATGATGACTTAGAATCACAAAGCTCATGCATTAGGACTACAAAATAGATATTTTGCATAAACTAAACCAAGGGTTCCCTTTCTTCAGTTACTGGTAGTATAAAGGAAGAACCAGATGCAGACAAAAAAGCATATATCCTAGAATTGCCATAACTTACAAAAGCTATTAGTCTCCCAATATTTCCATGCATATTATAAACAGACTGACTCTTAGATCTAGTGCTCAGAGCTGGGGAAAAAGAAATTGAGCAACACATACAATGTGTGTGTGTGTGTGTGTGTGTGTGTGTGTGTGTGTGTGTACATGTGTGTGTGTACATGTGCCTATAGGGGTTGGGAGGAAGGGGTACTTCTGTGTAAGCTCTATCAGGATGCTGTAGGTGGACAGTGTCTAACCACAGGAACTGTAGCTGGGGAGGAATGGACAGCATGTGAGGGAATGATACATGATAACACAGCTGAAGTAATTACTGAGTAAAAAAATCTTAAGAATTATGGGACACACATTCAGATGGCATTAAATTGTGTGTGTTTGGTTGGTTGGTTTTTGGCCCTGCCGCATGGCTTGCAGGATCTCAGTTCCCTGGCCAGGGATCAAACTCACACCCCCTGCAGAGGAAGCATGGAGTCCTAACCACTGGATCTCCAGGGGATTCCCATTTGGTTGTTGTTGGGTTTTTTTTAATCAAATCTCTCAAGCAAAGTCCAGCAGTCATCTCCTACAACCACCCCCAGCATCAACAGGCTGCTAGAGAACATATTTTGCAAATGCTGTGAGTGTGACTGTCCTCCTTTTCCTCATGGTTTATATAACTCATATATGAAAGCAAAAAGCTAGAGCCATAGAAATACAGATAATTATGCTGGTAGTTTAAATGCTATTCTTTGAGTAGTTGCATGCACAATAACTCAGAATTCTGAAAATTATATGTAAGTTCAGATGCAGATATAGCCAATCTAATATGAACCATGCTGCTTAGAATATTAAACTTTATATGTGGGAGAGAAGGGAAATTGGTGAACAGCTAGCCAGACTCTGTCACTTTTTGTGAAAAAAGATGGATAGCTAACTACAGCCGCACATTGTAGCTATAACTGGTTATCGTTTCCAGTTTTCAAACATGTTTATCTCTAAGTTAAATGCTTCATAATATTAACATAATTTTTAAAAGTACATTTAGTTTTTCTCAACACTCTTTCCTTTAGAAAATTCTGCATAAACACCCTTCCACTTGGAAAGTTGTTTTAAGTTTCTTTCTTATTGAATAACTAAGAAGCTAATCAATTAATTAATTCAACAACAGTTTATTAAATAGCAAATGTGGAGCAAGCATTAAGTAGGGTGTTGGCAATGCAAAGGTGAATGAAAGAGATATGGATCCCTGCTTCCCATACATCCACAGTCTTGGGCTACACTAATCACATTATTATTTATAATGCAGTTGTTCTCATTCTTACTAGAAAGGTTTTATGCTAGGTAGTTGCTAATGCCCAAATTAGAAAGTGTTACTTAATTCTTCTTTAAAATATTTGAGATATGTGTGATTAATAGTATTAACTCATTTTATAGATAAGAAATCAAGCAATTATTTTAAAGAACAGCAAGTTCTTGATAAAGTCAGAAGAGAGGTATCTTAAAACCCAGTTCATGTTATATTGAATTAATCAGTTTAACATGTGTACTTGTTTCATTCATTTTATTTCCATTTAGCCTATATTTTCCTGATAGTCCACAATGAGCAATCAGATAATTATAAAATAAGAAAAAAAAGAAAAAAATTTCTAAACATAATATACATTAGGAACTTAGAAAATGAAAAATGTGTGATACAATATAAGAGAAAGAACACCAAATTTTAGTGATCAGAAGGTCAGGGGTCCAGTATTAGTTAAAAAACTGAATTTGTTCAAATTATAAAAATTTATAAATGTCAGCCTTCTTGTATATAAAAACAGGGAGAGTAGTACATACTTTGGTGAGTAGTTTTGATGGCCTAATTTGTCTTGTAGTTAAAATGCTTGGTATATTTTAAATTTACATACATTACTATAAATTAAGTATGATTTTGAGTATATATCTTATGGATGGCATAAAGTTATGTTTTAACTCATGCTGAAGGTATTTTTTCTTTTAATTTATAAGCTCATATTTTTTATATTTTTGTTATAATAGATATATTTAATTAAAATAGATATATTTAATATTATTTGCTATTTTAATTCATGTTTTCTTTTGCCCCCATATTGCTTTTTAAATTTTTTATATGATGTTGCCTGTTTTTTACATAATTTTACATTGAACGTAATGTAATGGCACCCTCTATGGCCCCCAATAATGTCTTCATTCATAGCTCCTAATTTCCATTCTCATTTGTCTGAGTTATGTCTTCCAGTAAATTTTTTAGAACAGATGGACTCTGTAATTCCTGAGCCTTGTATATTTGAAAATGTCTCTTTCCCTTGCTTTGTTATGTAACGTATATGCTTTGTAGCTAAAAATTCTCCGCCTATTGATTCTGTAGATTTTCTTGTTCTTGGTCATTATCAAGTTTTTATTCTGATACTTGGTGATATCAGTCATTTGCCTTGTGGATTCAAATCTTTAATAAATCTTTTCTCTAATTTAAATCTTTAGGGCATCTTCTCTACGATTACCTTCACTAATATAGTTTTCTTAGGCTTTATGATTTTCTTGATTTGTCATCTCTAGCACTAATTATGATTACTGAAGTATTTCTGCTCTTTGCTATTCTAATAAGCTTTAAGGTTCTGCCAAGTCATTATTTTTCTCTTAAATTTATTGCCTTGCTTCTTGTAGTTCTTTTGGTTTTCTAAATTGTTTATATTCCTCAAATGCTATTATGACTCCAGACTTTGTAATTTAACATTGACATGTTTCCTGTAGTAAATTATCTAAATTATTCTTTCCCTACTTTTATCACACTATCTCCATACTCTTTTTACATTTTCCCTGTAATCTATTGCCATAAGTTTCATGTTGTTCTTCAGCGTTACTATTGTTACTAGTACTACTCCTCTCACTGCTACCACTACTATTACAACTAACACTTTACTCCTCTTGTTAGTAAAACTTTAAATTAATATAATTTTTCTAGAGTGCAATTGCCAATATGTATCTGCAGTTTTAAAATTATTCAAAAATTTAGCCTAAAAATATTCAAATATGCACCAAAAATTTCTGGAACAAAGCTATTGATGGTAGTGTTACGAATAATATTAAAACATTGGAAACATACCCAAATAAAGGAATGGCCAAATAAATGCTAATACATATATTCACCTACTAGAGTATTAAACATTTGATTACACAGAAAATTATTATGATCTAAGGCCAAAAGATATAAAACTATATATACAATGTGGTCACAAATACAAACATACATATATATATATGCATATGTATTTTCTCTGTATAAAATATAATTATTTGTAAAGATACTCTTCATATGCATAAAAATACTGGATTCAAACGACAAAGATGGTAAAAACAATTATTGCAAGGAAGTATGGAAAGAGGAAATTGTCGGTGATATACTGTTCTTTTCTATGTGTCTACTATATTATTTACAATGAGCATGTGCTTTTTACTTACATTAAAATAGTATTAATAAAAAGCAAATCTAGGGATTCCCTGGTGGTGCAGTGGTTGCGAGTCCGCCTGCTAATGCAGGGGACACGGGTTCGTGCCCCGGTCTGGGAGGATACCACATGCCGCGGAGCGGCTGGGCCCGTGAGCCATGGCTGCTGAGCCTGCGCTCTGCAACGGGAGAGGCCACAACAGTGAGAGGTCCGCGTACCGCAAAAAAAAAAAAAAAAAAAGCAAATCTATATTGTAAAACTATCAAAAAAAAAAAAAAAAAAACCTTCATGGGTTGAGTTACATTTGTTAACAGGGAAAATAACCAGTAGAAAAAATAAATTTGAATGCTTATAAAACCCTTGGAAAATAACATTTTTACAAGAAAGATGTAATTTTTTGAGAAGATAGTGTTAAATCAGACTAACCTCAGGGCATGCTCAGAGCAGGGAGGTATATGTTAAGACTGCCTTCCTTATATCACAATCATGCCAATTTTGACACTGGAATGGCAAGCTTTTTACTTTAAATGATTATCAAGTTCTTTGTAAGCATTTGAAATTATCCCTTATATTATAATAAATTTTAATCAAGCTATCATACTTGACTGCAATTTGTTGTTGTTTATTAGAGCTAATGTTACTCTTTTGGTTGGTGATATTGCTTTTGTTTATTAGACAGTCTAGCATTCCCCAAACAGAGCAGTAAAGTGAGCCAGATATCTGTCTTCTATAGCAATGTTTCATATCTAAAAGATTTTGTGCTTAAATTCAGAGGTAGTTTCATTTGCGTAAAAAGTTATTTTATTGTTGTTTTTGAACCACTTAGTGTTCATTCAAAAATTTCCCTAATCCCTCTAATACTTTGGATATTTCACTTATGACTTTGAAGCAGAGTTAAGTTTTCCCGATGGTCCTGGAAAACCACTAAACTAATGACAGAACACTGTGTTTGTGTGTTGATGAGCCCTGTGACCTCAAAAGCTTAATGTGGTTCAACTGTTCATTATGACTTAACAGAAGCATTGGGACAGGTTTCTTGAATCAACAGAAGAAGCCACAGTCGGGGAACCTGAAAATCCACATGGGAATGTAACAATTTTGCAAGCTAAACACCTTCCTCTTTAGGACTAAAAGAAAAAAAAAAAAAGGCTCCTCTGAAAACTCTTCAGAAACAAAATGATCCAGCGGTTTGATGATACAGTTACCAGCAATTGTTTTCTTGTGCTTGCTCAAGACATAAAACCTCAGAATATTTTTAGCATTCTATTACCACATGAGGGTGCTCTCTCCCCAAATATGTGCCTGTAAAGTGAGCAGGCCTCAGCCAGGAAAGAAAGTTGTTTTGCTGTTTCCTTCCATATGCATTTTGGAAGTTGTGAACGGATTTTTTAGAATAAACATGTGTGAGAAGGAAAAAAAAAAAGAGTCCAGACCTAAACACAAATAGGCATATACGCTATACAAACCTTTAGAGTATGAATCAGGCATACAAAAAGATAACTTTGATTTAAAAATGTGGATCTACATAAAGGTTTACAGTGTTAGGCAAAGCAAGATCCATGGACCACCTATAACATGATGGTAGAGGGAGGCCAAGGATATGCACTCATTAAATAAGCATGACTCTGTTACCTGACCTACAGGTTCAAAATATCTAGAAGCCAGGCCCAAGAATCTATACTTATATTTTGCATCTTGGGTTTTTCTCATGTACCTTAAAGTTTAAAAAGCACTCACGTGAAATCATTTAAAAATGATTACTATTGTAAACACTGACATATATGTGAATATTTAAATCTAATAATACAGATGATTCTTTTGACAAATGTCATCAATGCTTGGAAGCAATTCATCACAAGGGAATTTTATCTGAAAAACAAGTGAAAATTTTCAACCAACATTCTCACAAGCTTTACAGATATAATAAATATAACATCTGCTCTCTGAGACAACAGAGAATATGAACTTTACTCATCTTGCAAGCTCATTGATTTTTTTCTCTTTCCTTTTGACCTAGTTCAGTAAATAAAAAATAACTCCATGTTTCAGCATGTAAACTTCACACCTATAAAATCAACTGATGCTTGTCATTTTCAGAAAATGGCCTGAAGTTTAAGAACTAATTTATAAGGTAGAAATTTGTCCTATAAAATAGAACTGTAATTATAATTGCATTTTCTCTGGAAAATGAATTTATATTGGAGAAAAATTAAAACTTACGTTAAGCAGTAAGTAATGGTTGGTAGAAATGTTAATCAGCATGGTCAGCTCTTGATCTTTTAAAGATCTGAAGTTATGCTTATAATCCAAAGGCCTGGCTTCACACATGGAATTTTATGTCAGAGAGAGGAAAAATTACTAGAAGGGAACAGGATAGTAACTGAGCTCCGAGCTCAGGAAAATGTTGATGAGTATTACATTCAATTCGGTGGTCTCTCGGATCAAAATTAATGTCCATAGAAATAAAACGGGCATATTTATGTGAGAAATATATGTACATATATAAATTTTATATAAATCTAATCATATATGTACCTTCACATATAGCTACTCACAGACATATTTGTGAATAGAACTATGCGTATTAGTAAACTTACAGAACATTAGAACTCAGATAGGATCTACCAACTTCACCTTCCATCCAGCACACATCTTATTTTATAATTTTCTAAATAGTTAACCATCTGTGGCCTATGCTTGAGTGCTCACTAGAAAAGGAAGCTTCCAACTAACCATTATGGATCATATCACTTTAAATAGTAATTATATAGAATATTAATGATAGTGTTTTAAACACTAAAACTGGATCAATAATTTTTACCCATTACCACTAGTATTTTCTGAATCCACTCATAATAAGTTTAGTTATTTTTTCATCTAACACCTCAAAAAGTATGCTAATTTAATTTAACTTCACTAATTTTCTTCTCTATTATAACTTCGGTCCCTAAATTTTTTTTTTAAACTTTTTAACACTGTTAGAACTAATGTTTTTCCAGTGCATTCTTCAAAGACAGAAATGCAAAATAAAAAGTTTGTGCTGGTGCAGAAGACAGAGGATTTCTATGTCTCTTAATCTGGACCTCATTGCTTTAAACGAAGATGTTTTTCTTTCTTAGATGTCTCGGCAATGATGAACATTTTACTTGGATATGTAAATTCTTCATCTTTTTTGCAGTAGCTTTATTTAGTCATTCTTTAATTTTTCCCACATGCAGCCATTCATTTAAAAGTAATTTCTGCACACCTACTATATACCAGCACTATTCTAAAAGTAAGGGATAAAACAGTGAACAAAACAGTCAGAAGTCCTTGACATTGTGGAGCTTTAATTTTAGGGGAGAAAGATAGATGATAATAATAACAAATATATGTTATATTGTAATTTAGAAGGTAACACATGTCATGGAGAAAAATTAAGTATGTAAGCAAGTTTGGGATTAGGGGAAATTAAAAACTTTTAAATAGAGGAATTAGGACAATCTCACTGAGAAAATAATATACAAATGAAAACGTGAAGGCTATGAGGGAGTGAACAACAAAGGTATCTTAGAGAAAAGCATTACAGAGTACAATGCCTCTGAGACAAGAGCGGGCCTGAAATGTGAAAGGAAGAGACAGGACAGGGGCCAATGCGGGGGGGGGGGTTGAGAATCATGTTAAGTCTGCAATATAATGGGATAGGAATGACTTGTAGACGAATTCTAGAGACTTCAGAATTCTGAGTGAGAAGGGGCTTGATTGGAGGATTTTGAGCTGAGAAGTGACAGGCTTCTATTTAAATGGATTAATCTGACTAGAGTTCAAAGTACACAGAATGTAGCAAGGGTGAAAATGGGAGGAGAGGAGGCTATTGAAATATACAGGTGAGAGATTATGGTAGATTGGATCAAGGTGAATAATTGAATTGCTGAAAACCTAGGAATTCTGGAAATCTTTGGACACACTTTTCTGACTATATCTGGAGGGTCAGAAAAAGTAGAGTCAAGGATGACTTTAATTTTTGTTCTGATCTACAGGAAGAACCGAAGTGTCATTAATTAAGATGCAGAAAACTGAAGGTGGTGCAAGTTCGGAAGAAAAAAATTAGGAACTCAGCTTAAGTATGAGGTATCTGCTAGAAATTCAAGAGAAGAATGCCTATGCAAGCGTGCTACTGGATATATTAATATGGAGTTCAGAGACAGGTGTAGACTTGAGATTTAAAATTGGAGAAGTCCCCACACATGAGGGAGCCAATGCTGTCAGTCAGTGATCACTTACACAAGGAAAGAACGGAGGTGGAATAGGAAGTACTGACACTGAAGCCCTCTACCGCTGAGACACAGGGAGATGAGGATTACCCAGTAAAGTAGACTGAGGTGTGGTTTGCAGACTAGGGGGAAAACAAGGTGGACGCTATCTCCTGAAGCCAACTGAAGAAGGCATTTCAAGGAGGAGGTGTATCAGCATAGCTGGTTTTATTTTAGGTTGAACACAAGCGAACTCACTGCTAACCACCTTGTTCAATTCAACCCAGAGTTCTAGGCTGTCAAGTTAGTTTGAATGTTGAGTCTACAATTCAAAATTTCTCAAGGAATTCAAGTGTATGCCCTGAAAAAAGTTATCCATTAAACATCACCTTAAAAGAAATTCCTCTTAACTCTAGTTAGAGTCATCAAATCTGTTCAAATTTTAATTCTGACATTGCAGCTTTGTGTCACCTTAATAAGCTTGCCTCCTATGAGTTCATTCATTCAAGTCATTGATAAAAATATAAAGCATGACACATCTCAGCATATAATCTTCTGATTTTATGAAATGCCTCAAGAGATCCCTCCCGAGTTGCCATCTATTTAGTAATTATATTTTAAATAAAGTTACTGACTCAGCTATAAATCCACATAATTGTTCTAAATCTTGAATTCAAAGGTATTCTTATTTCAGTTGTAAAAGCATAGTATTTTTGAACTTGAAGAGACCTTGAAGATCAGCTAGGCAAATTACCATCAGGAAAGATAATAAAATGCCTTGAAGTTAAATTCTTTTGATATGGTGGTCTAATTAATAAGTATTTTGCCATTATTTGTTCTTCTCATAAGCTGGCTCATTATAAAATTGTTTTCTTAAGCACTCCTAAACCACTGGAATCCACTGGGGATCCATTATATAATTATGTCTACCCAAAGATTAATAAGTGCCCTTGTATATAGTTTCCAGGACTTTTTTTTTTTTTCAGGTTCTTCTCCTAGAAATCCATCTGTTCATAACCTCAATTGTTGTCAATGGTAGTTTTTTTCCATTCCACGTATAAATACTTCCATTTCTTTAGAATGAAATCTATATGGGCTGGTGTGCTTAACCAGATCTAAGGATATTTAGATTATCTTTTTAAACACTTCCTATTTCCTGTGATTAATTCAGTGGCTGCTGGTTGTTTACTTATTTGTGCTTTAGCTTTTTCAATTTGAAGTCTATCATCCTTGGATTTTGCTTTTGTCATTGTGATTTGTAAAGGTTTTACTATCTATATTAATATTGTCCAATACAACTTTCTGCAATAATAGAAAATGTTCTCCACTTACATGGAAAGACAGCTTCAAATACAATTAGAAGTCTAACTAATGCAACTGAGGAAGCACATTTTCATTTTTATTTAATTTTAATGAAATTAATTTTATTAAAAACATTTTTTAACATCTTTATTGGATTATAATTGCTTTACAATGGCATGTTAGTTTCTGCTGTATAACAAAGTGAATCAGCTATACATATACATATATCCCCATATCTCCTCCCTCTTGCGTCTCCCTCCCACCCTCCTCCCTATCTCACCCCTCTAAGTGGTCACAAAGCATGGAGCTAATCTCCCTGTGCTATGTGGCTGCTTCCCACTAGCTATCGATTTTACATTTGGTAGCATATATAAGAAGTCCATACCAATCTCTCACTTCGTCCCAGCTTACCCTTCCCCCTCCCCGTGTCCTCAAGTCCATTCTCTACATCTGCATCTTTACTCCTGTCCTGCCCCTAGGTTCTTCAGAACGTTTTGTTTGTTTGTTTGTTTTTTTAAGATTCCATATATATGTGTTAGCATACGGTATTTATTTTTCTCTTTCTGACTTACCTCACTCTGTATGACAGTCTCCAGGTCCATCCACCTCACTACAAATAACTCAATTTTGTTTCTTTTTATGGCTGAGTAATATTCCATTGTATATATGTGCCACATCTTCTTTATCCATTTATCTGTCAATGGACACTTAGGTTGCTTCCATGCTCTGGCTATTGTAAATAGAGCTGCAATGAACATTGTGGTACATGACTCTTTTTGAATTATGGTTTTCTCAGGGTATATGCCCAGTAGTGGGATTCCTGGGTCGTATGGTAGTTCTATTTTTAAGTTTTTTAAGGAACCTCCATACTGTTCTCCATAGTGGCTGTATCAATTTACATTCCCACCAACAGTGCAAGAGGGTTCCCTTTTCTCCACACCCTCTCCAGCATTTATTGTTTGTAGATTTTTTGAAGATGGCCACTCTGACTGGTGTGAGGTGATACCTCATTGTAGTTTTGATTTGCATTTCTCTAATGATTAGTGATGTTGAGCATCCTTTCAACATGAAATTGATTTTAAATGGTTGTATATGTCTAGTGGTTACCATATTTAACAGTGCAGATCTTTGTTCCATCTTTAAATGTAGTTCAGTAAGCCCCTTAAGTTAGTTCTAGTAATTCAAGGACACAAATCTTTGTGGGTTTAAGACAGGACCTACAAAGCCAAAAGCCAAAGGTGCTAGACAGATCACATAAATGAGCAAAGGAGTCTAGTAGTAACTATAGGAGACTAAAAAGTATATAATCATTCTGTAAAACAACAGTAACTACTCCAACAAAAAGGGCCAATGATTCAGCCAATTGTAGCTATGCTAAGATACAAAACCAGAATTGCCAGACTTAATTTTCAAGAGAAGCACAAATCCAAATTTTAAGTAAAATTTCCCAACTTTTAAGTGTTGACAATATATTCAAATGCTCATAAAATATTACACATGTCAAATAAGACATGCCTAGAAGTTGCCTGTTTGTGATAAATTACCTAAGACATCTTCACAATACCCTAACAGGTACAAATTATGCATGTGTGCCCATCCTGATCATATGCCCTATTTCTGGTTCTCTTACACAGCTAATAATAGGATTAGCTAATCTAAGATTCTCTGCAACCTCACCCATTCATTACAGAAGACTCACACTTTATCACTTAACAACAGTTTCTGATTAGTATCTCATAAGGACTATTTAAAATACTCAATAAGATGTAAACATTCATAAGAGCTCTCAATTCTGCTAAATTTCTCTAAAATGTACTGAGACTTAGACTGTTAGTAGCCACGACAGTTTGAAACTTGCAAGTCTTTCATCTCCAAGTTTCAGGTTCACCTCAGAATTTAATTTCAGACAGTTGAGTCGCAGAGAATAAATATGTATATAGCAATTATTTTCTTACAATGGACAAGGCAGGCATATCTGAGGATTTGTTCTAGGTATTTCTAGGGAATGTTACCAACAAACAAAATGGAAAGAGAAAGAGTTAAAACTAAATTAAAGGCATGTATGACTTCACCTGCTTATTTACTATTTGCTTAATAACCCACCTTATGCATGAGCTCTCCCAAACATAATTCCATAATTACTTAGCAAATAATCATTTATTAGAGCAACTATGTTCACAGTTATGCACCAGGCACTAAGGAGGAGTATTGGGAAATGTAAAATATTGTTCCTGACCTCTAGGAGCTTAAGATGTTGAGAGAATCTAACATGAAAGTATCAAGGAACATATGAACAAGAGTAAAATAATGTAGCAAACAAAATACATGTGAGCTAAGAAGTTTTATATTTCATTTGTTCCTTATCTAATAAAATTGATGGGATTTTCTTGTAATAATGGGCAGAATGTTGGCCAACTGTGTTCCACGAAAAGACACTGATACCATTCCACAGTGGGAATACTTAAAGTGTAAAACATGAACACTCTGTAGTAAAACTTTCATATACCCCTAAAACAATTGGTAAGTTAAAGCAAAGTTATTAGCTAGAATTGTAACATGTACTGTTTCCTTCAAAAATTAAGTGTAAATTAAATCTCTAAATTTATTTGCTCATAATAAAATAGAAAAATTTAAATAAAATATGAAAAATATTCTTATAAATATGAGAGAAAAAATAGTGTATACTTTCTAGTTAAAATCTCTCCAAACATATATCCTCTCTTTACTAAAATATCCATTTTGATTTGCAATTTATTTGCTTTTATCCAAGACAACCTCTTTGGGCCTGTTTTCTCTTCCTAAAAAATAAAAACAAAGGGACAAATGATCTCTAATGCACTATCCTAGATTTGGTACCGCCATCCTGAAATTCTCAAAATCATGGGAAAAAGTGCTTCATGGGAAAAAGTTAGCTCTATACTGGCGTTGTGAAGGAAGACAGTGTATCACTTAAAATGTCTTTAGCTTTATTTTCTCAGTGGTTAAAAGCCTAATGGCAGGAGTCAAGGGCAAAATTCTGCAAATGCCACTAACACCTACACTTAATTCTAATTGCTCACTTATTATTTCAAATAGTGTTCGTAAGTGTACGTCACTTTAACAAAGGGGTGTAAAATTGAGGCAGCCACCTTCACTCTACTTAATACTTAACCTAAAATAGGAAACCGTTTCACCAGTGCATAAGAACACCCAATAAAGGTTACAAAAAAGCTCACATTTCTCCCTCCCTGAAACCATTATATCTTCTTGTTTACTGAGAAAGGGAACATCTCAAGTTCAAGAAACAGAATACTGATATGGATCTAGTGACTGAATCTTTACTTTCAAGATAAACTCCATTATGCTTAATTTAAAAAATAACTACTACTGGCAAATCTCCTGAAAATCACCAATTCCTTCACCTCCTAAAATAAAAGTTTACTTCTACTTGGGTCTCTACCATAAAAAGCAAGGGACTTCTCTGAATAAGTCACTTCAACATTCATACAAGGTGGCCCTTTCTAAAGACTGTACTCTTTTGCTTGACTTATTATTTTAATAAATAAATTATGTTAAATATAATTTTACTAAGGAAATTGAGAGTAGAGTCAATATTTATTGTAGCAGTGCACTTTAATCAGATAGACTGACCATGTAGAAACGATTAAAATACCAACATTTTTTAAACCATCTCAGATTAATTCAGAGGTTATTCATTATAACCACATTTTCTTGGCAAAATAAATGACAAAAGATAGCACTGCAATGTACTACATTATTTTATGATAAAATGATATTGGGAGTTTCAGTTCTTTTATTTTTATTGAGTCTTTAATATTTTTGTCTAATATCACCATTAACATAGGTTGGAAGATACAACACAAAAAGTACCTACCAGTTCCACAAACTCCTGAAAAATCTCAATGTACCTCTCTTACTTACAACCCTCTTCTAATAGTGTCCTTACATGTAGATGATCTCAGAATTCCACCAAGGTGATTTGCCCAGCGATGGTATTTTGACGCCAAGGCAGCGTTTTATTACCCAAATTTTCACCCTTAAGATAAACTCCAGAACAGTCAATAATAAATAAATACTAGTGGTGATTTTCTTGAAATGACTCCTGAGTTTTCCTGACATAAGATTTACACTGGGAATGTATTATATTTTGTGAATCTTTCACCTAATTAGATGCTCTCTCCCTGAATTTGGAATATAAGACACACAAAGTAGATGTTATGTAATATAGTGAACAAATTTGAATATATATAAAAAGAGAAGGCAATAAGCAGAATCTCTGAATCAATAAAAGCCAACAAGCTTAAGTAAGCAGAAGTCTTAAATAAAGATATATTACCACAAAGGAAAAGAAGAAATTAATCAGTTTCCATGGTAAGAAGTTGAAACAAAGTAATGTGAGTCATCAAAAAGATGGAACACTAGAGTAGTGAAGAATGCTCTCTACTGAGGTAGTTCCCCAAGATGCTTTACATCTAAACATTTCATTTCTCGAGAAGGATGACTACTAAAGTTGTTTTAAACTGTGTGCCAATATTTCATGGGGTCTAATAAGATAGTTTACTTTCATTTTTTAAATTCTGTGTCCATCTTATAAACATTTCCAGTCACCTAAGCTAACTTGAGTAGGTCTCTGTTCTTTGTCTCCACCTGTCTTCCTTGAATTTCATCTCCATTTTCATACTTCTTAACCCTTCATGGGAATCAAATGTTAATTATTATATTGAAGTGACTTTGTAATTTACACTACATTATTGCTGTTATGATTCTGTTTCTAAACATATAACATTACATATTTGAGGACTAATTTTATGTTTAGTTGTAAGACATTGATAAATCTTTGAAGTAATGCATATACATCAAAGTAGGTTTTTCTTTGATAATATTTTGAGTGATTCTCTTTGCCATAGGATGTTTAATCTAATTACCAACTAAGTCATAGTAATTATATGTTCAATAGCAATCTTCCACCAAACACCTGGATTTGCTTTTGACAAACCATATTGGCACCTAAACTGCCTAAACTGATACCTATTAATGGACAATATGAAAATTATTTATTTTCTAGATTAATATTTTACTAATTGATTCTTTAATGAATCTAACATTTTCAGTAAAAAGTAGACATAAAAGAAATTTAAACCAGCTTAGATTTCCCTACTTGGTTATGAATGTTTTGTTTTTTTCCACTACCATTCACATCTTTCAAATAAACATTCGTTTTCTTCTTAATTCATTCTGTCTACATTTAAAAAATGCTTACTGTACACAAGGTGCTGAAGCATATGAAGAAAAATGGTTTGCCATTAGCTTTCTTTGCCCAATAGTGGTTTCTTTGTGTTTTATTGCTGCTAAGGCAACAATACAAAATGTATTTTAAAATTTAGGAGTTTTGACTTTTCTAAAAAGGTAGAAAAGAATTATCACAATATATGTGTATCTAATTCATGGTCTAACTTTTGAGAGAAGAGGAGAGGAAGAAAAGGAAATATAATAGCTGATCCCATGTAATCCTAAGGGTTCCCAATCCCTTAGACCTCACTCCATGCCTTTTGCCTCCAGATCCACCTAGAAATCTGAAATTTGGAAAAATAGAGAGATAGTTAAATAGGAAAATTTTGTAGAACAGACAGCTTGATTATAAAGGGGGGGGAGTTTTATCCAAAATTGTTTTTACACATTTTAATAACAGAAATCAGAATGTAAACCCTAAAAAAAGAAGCTTATCTCTTTCTTCTCTTTCTCCTCACTTCAAGCTCTATCTCACTATTAGATATATGGTTCCAACATCACTAACAATCAAAGAAATGCAAATAAGACCCCATTTCCAGCCAATAAAATTGGCACCAATCAATAACATGTGGCATTAGCAAGAGGGGACTGGCATTCTGATACATTGGGATGGGGTGTAAAATGTCACTGCTCTTTTATCAGAAATCCCAAAATATATCTGTTCTTTCTTCCAATAATTCTACTTCTAGGATTTTTTCCTAATTATTTGCCTTTTCAATAAAACATCTAGATTCTAGTAGTTAAAGTGAGTAAATAAATGGCTGCAAATTTTGCCTGTATTTTTGAAGGAGAAACAGCTTCAACTGGTGAGCATGCTTTGATATGATAAAATATGTTTTCTGAAGTAGCAACTGCATGTGGTAGCTTCATGTATTTTAGTCCTGGAGATTCTACTTAGCATTCTTCATGAGCATTCATCTCTGTAACAATGGTTAGAATCTTTTTTTTCATTGTTGTTTCTGAGATATACATTTTAAAGTAATAACTAGCATTATGACTTATAGCATTATACCAGAACATATAAGATTTTTAGAAATTTCATGTAATGTCTGAAATATTTATGTTAACATATTTCCATACAAATAACCCAATGAAAGTTTAATATTAGTTGTTCTGTTTGTTTGTTTTATACTGCAGGTTCTTATTAGTCATCAATTTTATACACATCAGTGTATACATGTCAATCCCAATCGCCCAATTCAGCACACCACCATCCCCACCCCACCACAGTTTTCCCCCCTTGGTGTTCATATGTCTGTTCTCTACATCTGTGTCTCAACTTCTGCCCTGCAAACCGGCTCATCTGTACCATTTTTCTAGGTTCCACATACATGCATTAATATACGATATTTGTTTTTCTCTTTCTGACTTACTTCACTCTGTATGACAGTCTCTAGATCCATCCACATCTCAACAAATGGTTAGAATCTTAATAAGCAATTTCACTAGTCCTACCACTAGGAGGCACAAGAAGGGGACTCAAAGTTCCCTATCATGGCTGGTAAAGATCATTCCCATCAGTGGACTAAGAAATTTCTGAAAGTTTATAGCAGCCTCATTCACAAATGCCCAAAACGAAAAACACTCTGAAATTTCCATCAACAAGTAAATCAGACAAGTAAATTATGGTCTATTGAAAAGACAGACTGCAATACAAAAATAAAAATAAACTACAGCGACATAAAAATGGATGAACCTCCCAGGAATTAACTTGAAAGAAACAAGTCAGATATCCACACACAAAAATCATACTGTATTACGTATATAAATTTTTTTAATAGGCAAAACTAATCTGTGATATTGAAATCAAGATAGTGGTTAAGAGAGGGATAGTCAACCAATGACACAAAATTCCTACAGTTAAACCAGAGAAATTCAGCCTCAACATCCAGAGCTTTCCAAAGTCAAATTGATGTACTAAACATCTGAACTGTTGTCAAGTACCTGTATCTAGGGATTTGACTATACCTCTGATGGTACACAAAAACCAAATGGCATGTAGGCTCACATAGTCAATTTCTAGATCTTCAATGGAAATACACCCTTGTAATTTCCTAATGATAAGAGCACCAGGAGCATCTTTTTGTTCTAATATTTGGTCTTTGACCCTGCTTCCTGACACAGAGCTCCTAAATCCCTTGGAATTTCCTGGCTAATAAGAGTATCTTTTGTTCCAATGAGATAATTCTTGGTAGGCTCCTAGCTGGGACTCTTCGTCAAAAAAGACCAAGCCATGATTAAAGGCTTGGAACTTTTAACCCCATCCTCCAGAGAGGGCCTGGAAATTAAGTTATCACAATAATGCCTACGTGATAAAGTCACCATAATATTTCCCAAAATACAAGTTTCGGAGAGCTGCTAGGTTCTTGAACACATCTACATGCTAGGAGAGTGACATACCCCAACTCCATGGGGCCAGAAGCTTCTGTGCTTGGGACCATTTGGCACCTCATCCTATATCTCTCTTCATCTGGCTGTTCATCTGTATTCTTTATCATATCCTTTATTAAATAATAAACTGGTAAACATAAGTAATCATTTCCTTGAGTGCTGTGAGCTGTCTAGCAAATCATCAAATCCAAGGGGAGGTCTGATGGGAACCTCCAATTTGTAGCCAATGTGGACAGAAGTTGTGGGTAACCTGGGACCTCCCATTTATGACTGACATCTGAAATGGGGAGCAGTCTCATGGGACTGAGCCCTTAACCTGTGGTGTCTACAGTAACTCTGGTTAGTATTAGAACTGAATGGATTTGTAGGGCACCCAGCTAGTATCACAGAAAATTGCTTGGTGTGGGGAAAAAAACACACATCTGGTATCAGAAATATTGTGAATGTGATAGTATGAGAGCAAAGGAAAAACACATAGTAGAGAGAAGTGAGTTTTTCCTACTGAATGGCTAAGAAGAAGTTGCTCATGTACCTTAAAATTGATTTTGGTAGATATTAAATTACTAGAGTAATTAGAGTCTACTGGATACATTTAAATAATATGGCATTTTATTCTAAATATTAATAATTACAATATACCAGAAATTTCATTCTTTTCAAGTATTTAAACTTATGATAAAAAAGATGCTAAATTAAGATGTACAAAGGAATAAATAATTTTTAAATTTATGAAAATAACTCCTCTGTCTGTGGTCTATCACTAAATTCAAAGGGAATAAAGGCGTGGCAGGTATGTTAATAAACATTAGTTTCCTTTAGAATTTCCTTCACAAATTTTTAATTTTTCCTTATTATCTTCAGATTATTTCTTAATATAAAACATAATAGAAAAATAATTTCTATATAATCTGCAAAAATTTTTATGGGACATATCATTTATGAAAAGATCCTCTTGATATAAACCCCTTCTTATTGAATGTTAGAGATATTTTCTTCACAAATAAATTCTAAGTTCCCCTTTGATAAGACTATCAAAGCCAACTAATTAAAATCATTTTATTTTCCTTTACGACTTGCTTGTTAGAAAGCTCAGAGCTAAATTTAGTGCTTAACTCTTCAGTATAATAATTTCCTCCTTATTCACTACTTGACTTTGGATTTTCTAATTTTTATTTAATTTTTTTTGTATATCTCTTATTTTAATCTAAGTTAAATCTCTTAGAAGTAAATGGTTGCATTGCATAGTGGTAAGAACACATATTTTGGAGTCAGACAACCCATTTAACTCTTCTCCTCTTTTTGGGAGAAGGAGATACATGGTCTTCCATCCTCATTTAAGCCAAGTGATAGACATCCCAAGAAAACTACTTATTAGGATTAGGGTCCTTATAAGAAAGGGAAAGGCACCTCATTCCCCAGCAAGAAGCTCATTAGAGAGCTCTAGATGGGGTAAGGTGAGAGAGCTCAAGAGAAAACTCGAATTTAGGAGCAAACAACAACATAGAGAATGTGCCTACCATTCATACTGAAAGGTCTAAAAGCAGAAAGCTGGCTAGAGGACACTCTGCTTGGCAGGATGAAAGAGGAGTCAGAAGTTATGCAAACTGTCTCCCACAGTTTGGTTAGACACAGATGCACAAGTTTCCAGTGGGCCGTGTATATGCTTGCAGAAGGTAGCAAGCATAAGGCACCCTTAATGGACTCTGTCAAAGAGAGAGCTCAGTCAGGGGAAAAAAGCATGGCAGTACACCACCAATGGTGCACGGAGACCTCACAGGGAATCTCCTGAAACCTGCACACTTATTCCAGGTTTCAAATATCTGCCATAATCATGATGATTAAAGACACAAAATGTCAACCAACAGAAAATCAAAGAGGGCATCAGTGAGGTTCAAACTCTTTGTTCCTCTTTCTCTAATCGTTCCTCCCCACTTCCTGCCCCAACCCTAGAAGGAGAGAAAATGGAGGTGGGAAGGGAAGAGTAGGAAGAGAAAAGTGATAAAAGAGTAGATCACCCCCTCCCCACCATCTGGCTCACCGGTGGTTTTTGTTTGTCTGATGTTTTGTTTTGTTTTTAATTATACACAGATCATGCCTAAATTAATGGGAGCTATGGGATCTTTCTGAGATGCCATCTAAAGACAGGCAGGGGAAATTTGATAGATCTTGCTTAAATATCCGGTGAGGAGAAAAATAAAGGAATTTCCTTTGTACTTGTTTTGAGTTCAGTCTGACCAACTTACCATGTAGACAAGGTCATGTTACTCATGTCTCCAAGGCCAATGATAATGCACTCTCCCTAAAGAGTTCTTCACAGTTTATGATATGAAAAGTGATATAAGAGATGACTTCAGCTTAAGCTTTTATAATATCAAAGACCACTAATATGAGGCATTTATTCAGCAAGATTTGCCTAGCAATAAAACAAGCCACCCACACAATTTCCCATTAACTATTAAACATTCTCTGATAATTCTTCCACCCACCCTCCACCCAGTTTTGCAAAGTGAAAAAATTAGTCTTACAATAATATGTAAGTACATTTCCATTGATTTAAAATCTACCATTAATTAACTCTGCCAGTCATATGAAAAATGATCTTTCTGCTAAAAAAAAAAGTATTTTATTCAAATTCTTACATTAACTAAGCTATAAAATGAGTTTGGCTTTAGTTCTTTGTTCATTGGATCTCCTTCCTGATTTTGTGCTCTCCATTTACATCAAGGTTTGTTTTTTTTTTATTTCTGTTTTTCCTAAATACCTTTTGACTTCAACAAGCTACCACATATTGCTCATCAGTATTCAACATTTCTCTGTCTCTAAGACCCCAAATTATAAACTCTCCTTCTCACCTCACTCAGTCACAGCTACTAAATGTGGACTTTTAGTTCTCATCACAACTTCTAGATGTTTCCTATTTTCTTAACTCCAAGTTCATCCCATCTTTTATCATTTCCCTTGCCTTTTTAACAAACTCTGCATCAATGCCGAAAATATTACTGGGCTTTCACTTCTACTGAAGCATTTCACCATTTCAAATACTCTTTGCCAGTCCCTAGGTCTCAATAACCCCTACAAGCTGCATTCTCTGTTCTATCTCTGGGGCTGCTGATTATTAGTGGAAAAATCACATAACTATACTAATGAGATTCACTATAAATCCAAGCTCCTTCTTCTCAACTTAGTGCTCATTACTGAATGGTATATATATAATTTATTCATTTGTTGCTCATACTAAAGCAAATTTATCAGGATGGCTATTCCAGGCTTTTTCACTAGCCTTAATTCCTAAACACAACTCTCACTGTTTTATTGTAAGCACATGATGCCCCACCCTAATTTCCCAAGAAATTCTGAATTTAATGTGAAATATCTCCACAACTTTATGAGACCTTCCTTTCTTTCTTCCAATCTTTGAAGGAGAGTCTCCCTCAAATTTCTTTCTGACCAGGTTTCCTCCCTCCACCTGTCATTTTGCTGGCTTCTCTTCTTACTTATCTAAGACTTGCTCTATTCGTTGTTCTATTCTCTTGTGCTTCATTTTCTTCTTCTTTGTTAGCACACTGACTCTCTTAAAACAAATGTTAGGACTTCCCTGGTGGCGCAGTGGTTGAGAGTCCGCCTGCCGATGCTGGGGACACGGGTTCATGCCCCGGTCAGGGAAGATTCCACATGCCGTGGAGCGGCTGGGCCCGTGAGCCATGGCCGCTGAGCCTGCGCGTCCGGAGCCTGTGCTCCGCAATGGGAAAGGCCACAGCAGTGAGAGGCCCGCGTAACGCAAAAAAAAAAAAAAAAAAAAAAAAAAAGTTAGTTCTATGATCCCCTCAAGCTACTCTGTTCTTTATCTTTCTTTTCATCATTTTGAAGTCTTCACAAATTATTCACCTTCACAGCTTCTAATTCCCCTTCAAGTATATAGCAATCTGGCTCTCAAACTCACCAATCTAACTTAAACTAGTTCTTCAAAGTTCAACAATGACAGCTTAATCTTTGCATCCTCTGATGCCTCCCAGTTTTCTGGTCTATGCCTGCTTTGGGCTGAATGGCCTCCTCCCCCAAAAAGACACGCTGAAGTCCTAACCTCTAGTTCCTCAGAATGTGACCTTATTTGGAAATAAAGTTTTTACAGAGGTAATCAAGTCAAAATGAGGGTGGGCCTTAATCCAATATGGCGGGTGTCCTTATGAAAAGGAGAAATTTGGACATAGAGAAAGACACACACACAGGGAGGTTGATGCACAGGGAGAAGATGGCCATGTGACAAGGAATGCCAAGGATTGACGGCAAACATCACAAGCTAGAAGAGGAGGGCAAGAATTTTTCCTTAGAGCGTCAAAGACAGTATGGTCCCACTAAAAACTTGATTTCAGACTTCTAGTCTCCAAGTCTGTGAAAAAATGAATTTCTGTTGTTTTAAGACAACCAGATCTTGGTACTTTGTTACAGCAGCCCCAGGAAACTAATACAATACCTTTCTTTGGCAGTCTATACTGTGGACCATCCTGCTTTAAAATTCTCTTCTATCTTGGGTTTCAAAGCCATTATAACAACCTGATCCTCACCCCAACTACATTCTATTCTCTTCTTCTTCACTCCTGAGATTCTTCTATTTTTCTTGCTCTCAAACTTCTCACTCTAAAATCTACTGCTCTCTAAAATATTACTCGTTTGATTATCTAACGTCGAAATTTTCTAATTCATGCAGCCTTTCCTTAATATTCCAGCCAAAATGGATTGTGCTGTCCTTTGTATTTGTAAAATATTTCATTTTTCGTCTCTCTGCCAGCTTTCACAGTTTATATTTCTTCTCTGCGTACAGCTATATTTATTACTTATTCTAAACCATGGGCCATCAAACTTTTTTTTAAAGGGACAAATAGTAAATATTTTAGGCTTTGCAAACCATATAGTGGTTTAGCCAGCTACTCAACTGCACTGTTGTGCAAAAGCAACACAGATGATACATAAATGGAGGTACAAGTAATGCTAGAAAAACCTTATTTACAAAAAGAGGCAGCCATCCAGCTGACCATAATTTACCAAACTCTGTCCTAAATTATAAATTTATCAAACACAGAAGTTATTTTTTATTCTTTTATGTATACCCTGCAAAACTTCTAGCATTTGTCCTTCATACTGCAAATCACCAATAAATATAACTTGAATAAAACTGACACAAAAATTCTCATGTACCTCCCAATTCCCTTCCTCTGTATGTCAGCATCTAAAATTTTAAAAACAAAATGCATAACCAACTAGTTTATAATCTGGACAGATGACTGAAGATTTTCAAGGACACTAAACACCGTTTAAAGCTTAAGTGGACCTCTCTTTAAAATATGCCAGTCTATAATAAAAGAGCCTACATTTTGCTTGGGATACAGAAGAAGTTTCTTAAAATATGAATAGTACAAGACAGCATTAGCTGATATATAAGTGCCATAATTATTCTAAGAAGGAAGTAAATGCCAAGGGATAAAGTATTCAGGAAATCATAATAGAGTGGATCATGTATAAACTATCTACTGTTTTACATTATTGTTATTTATTGTTGTATAACAAACCATCCCCAAACTTAGTCTCTTTAAACAATGGTTAATTCATTCTCATGATTCTGTGGGTTGACTGGGCAATTCCTCTGCTGGTTTCATCTGAGCTCATAGATGAGACTGCTTTCAAGATGGAGGACTGGTTGACCAAGAAGGACCAAGAAGTTGGTGCTATTTCTTTTCTGGGGCACCTTGGTTCTTCTCCACATGGCTCTCATACTCTAGAAGAATAGACAGGCTTCCTCACAGCATACTGTTCCCAGGGTTCCAAGAGGGCAAGGGTGGAAACTGCAAGGCCTCTTTAGGTATGGGTTTCAGAATTCATACAAGATCACTTCTGTTTGCATCCTACTGGTCAAGGCAATTGACAAGCCCAGTCCCGATACCAGAGGTGAAGAAACAGCCTCCAACTCTTGGAGGAAGGAGAGGCAGGTCATATTGTGAAGGAGTATGGATACAGGGAGGTGTGATTCATTGAGGTCATGATTATAATACCCCTCACCGCGATCCTTAAAGGGAAGCAAATTTGACTGGCGTTGGAATGTTGCACAGAGGAGTAGTGGGAGAAAATTAGACAAAGATAAAATAGTAGAAATTGGCAAATGCTAAGCTAAGGACTTCACATGTACCCTATTATAGTGAGAAGTCAGTGGATATTCGAGCAGAGAAGTTCTCCTCCCTCACAAATAATTCACACTATGAAAAGGAGATCATACCTAATTTCAGTGGGGTTTTTTTGTTTGTTTTTTGCTTTTAATTATCTCGGGTGAGGGTAGGAGGGGCAAAATGATGATGTCTGGCTTCACTAAAAAGGAAATGACCTTAAATCATAGCATATAGTAGGGCTTTCTAGTTGAGAGAACTTCCTGATGATGAATGTGGAAGTCTTGAAGTTACTGAAAGATGCTGAAAGACTGTCTTTAAAATTAATCAAAACAAGATCTTTTCATTTACTTGTGATGCCTTTATTCCATTACAAACCTCAGGAGTGTGAGGAAAAAGAGAACTAAAGGGCTTCCTAACTTTCAAGATCTTCTTATTGTGAGATTTTCAGATATTCCTTGCCATACTCTTACTTTCTATTTATTTGACCCTCCATCTCCAAGCTGACAGAAGAAAATAAAAAATATTTCCTTCACTTCACTTTCCATTGTGGACCACAATTCTCAGAATATGTTTAATTCAAAATGTCTGGTGTAGTTATTCGAAAACTCATAGGTAGTAGCTTTGCTCTATGTGACTCATAAATAATAAACTGTACTGGAGAATGTAGCATAAAGATGAGGAATTCCTGCTTAAGGTAATACCCACAGCATGCTGGGAATCAACCACTTGTCCTGCTCTTTTTACTCTCTAATTTTATACAAAAGCAGTTTTTTCAATTAAAGTGGCTACTATGGGGAAAAATCCAAAGTCGTATAATTTAGTGGCTGCTGTTAGAAAAAGAAAAATAATAATGTCTCCCTGTTTCACACTACATATAGGTGTACTACTGCTTTGAGACAGGAAAGGACCTGATATATTTTAAACTTATTGAAGCTACATGTCAGCAATTCAGATATTCTTTTTGAATGGTTATGCCAGATTACATATATAAACTTCTGTAGATAGCCCCAGGCTCTCTAAACACAGTATTCTGAGCAGTAAACAGCACCAATAGTGAAAAGATTTGTTGATATTCCTTGCTGGTTGCCACAGGGATAAAACCAAATTGAAATCCTCAAAATATAAAAGACCACGGATATTAACACTCAAACCACTCAGTCTGAATTCAAGACAGACCTACTTCTATAACCTTCCAGGTGTTCTCAGTATGTCTGAATCCTAGTGTACTTCACAACACAGAATTATGTGTAAATGTACAGAGGAATTGGTAAGTTAGCACTGCAGTCATAAAATGAGGCTATAACTTCCTATTGATTCAGATTAAAGACCTATATTTTTTGGTTTAGTTTTCACGTGGATTTGAAATGAAGCTTGTTTACAAAGATTATGAATGCTTTGGGGGGGTGGTATATTTGTATACATTTTATACATATGCTGTAGCAGCCTTTATCAGGAAAATATATCCCTCTTTTTTCTCTTTGTTTTATTTAACCTATCAAAAAGATACAAAGGAAAACACTTGCCCAGCTCGTTGCACAGCATGATGCCTTAGAGGCAAAACATTTGAAGCTTATATTAGGCTTCGTTTTTATAAGGTAACTAATGAAGTTGGATATTACCTGGGTCCTCTGATAATTCACAGTGCTGAAAAATAGAATCATGATATTCAAACAATACTGAAATTCAGGAGGGAATAGTGAGATAAAAATAAACGCCATGCAATTATACGATCTAATATCCACCAGGTATTAAAATTCAAAAATCTTAAGAAAAGCTTAACAAATTTACCTTGAAAAATACAGTGTAATGACTAATTTATATAAGATGATTAATTTTACTTCAGCTATCATGCTTAGAAAACAGATGTCATTAATCACACATCTTTAATTCCATTAAACTTGTGTCTAAATCAATCTTTTCTTATAAACTTCAATACCCTGAATGCCATAGAAAGTCAAGTGACAGATTGCTCTGTTTCATTCAGAGAGTCAATCTACAAGGCTACACGTGAGGATTTTAGAATTGTGTTGGTTGATGATGTACACACATATTTATAAGCACTTTCTGGAGTCACGTAACTCTTATGTAGAACACAAAGCTGCAAAGATGAGCTAATTTAAGGACCTTTACCAGGACGTACTCTAAGAGAATTGAAAGTCACCATGGCAACAAGTTACCAGCCCTTAACAACCTGAAAGATGAATATTTACTCAACCCACTAGATACCCAATATGCCTTCATTGTCACTTGGGCAGGCAGTTCCTATTTGCCAGTTACATCACCCTCCCTGCTATTTCTTGAGTTTCTCACATCTCTGTGTCTTGTCCTCATCATCCAAAGTACCCCCTTTTCCTTGCCAAACACTTAAGCAGTTCTTTTTCTCAGTTCTAGTTTCTGTGCTGCATTTCTCTACAGATTTATTACTCCTCTCTATCCATCTTAGAAGCATAAATTCTTAGCTTATTAAAATAATAGTAATAGTTACAATGTGTTGAATGTTCATACTGTGTTATATACTATGCTTATTTTTCTCTATATGGCATCATGTTTCATTTCCATAATAAACCTGTGAACCCAATAGTAGCCTGGATCTCTGGGTCAAATCCTGACTCTGCCACTTATTAGCTCTATACTCTTGGATAAGCCACTCAACCTCTCTGTGCTTCACATCTGCCATCTGAAAATGAGAGTCATATATCTATTTGATGGGGTTATCATGAGAATTAAGTGAGTTAATACATGTAAATCTCTCAGAAGTCTATCTGGCATATAATAATAGCTGACATATACTGACAGCATGATAGTATCTCCAATATATGTGAGGAAATAAGTTGGGAGACATCAGGTAATTTGCCAAGATCTTATCACTAGAAAGGATGGAGATAAGATTCAAATGCTGATCTCTTCACTACTAAATCTTGGTGCCTTCTAAACTGTGTTGGCTTTTTCCCTTGGGCAAGTCTTCTACTGCAAACACATTTTCATAGTTTATAGTTCACAAAGATCTTTTGTATATTTATCTTATTTGATCTTCACAACTCCTACAGGTAATACCAGCCCTATTTCCCCCCCCCCTTTTTTTTTTTTAGGTGAAGAAACTGAGACTTACAGAGATTGTATGACTTAAACCTGGTCTCACAGAAAGGAATCAGTCCCAATTTGGGATTCAGCATTTCTGATTCCTTGGCTCAAATTCTGTTACAACATTTAGGAAGCAAATAGAAATAAATGAATGAGTGAACCTATCTTTGTCTCATTTCCTCATCTGTATAACAGGAATCACATACCTATTTCACAGGGTTGTAGTGATAATTAAATTAATCTGTGTAAAGCTCGCAGCACAGCGCCTGGCACATAGTAAGAGCTAATTAATTAATTATAGGGTCCAGGTAGAGGAATGAAAGAAACAGGAGAAGGTGATTTTTTTAAAAAGCAAGATCTTATACTATTTTCAACAGATATAATGTCTAGGCAGAGAATGACCATCATTGATTTATCTTTCACAATTTGTTCTGCAATTCATCTAGAATTTATTTCTGCATATGATATGAGGCAGGGATAAAAATGTACTTTTTCCTGTATGGCCATCCAACTGACCTAGCATCATTTATTGAAAACACCATCCATACCCTACTGTTTGCAATGAAATCGTCATCAATTTAGTACCTTATATATATGTAGGTCTATTTCTGGAATTTTACTTCCTGTTTGCTATTTGTCTATCCTTTGGCCAATACCCCACTATGTAACACAGAGCAGATTTATAAAAGACCCTTATGTCTGACAAAGTAAGTCCTCCAATTTTGTCATCTTCTTCAATATTGTCTTGAATATTCTTTGCAATTTTATTCCCATAATAAATTTTATAATCAGCTTGTTAATTTTCCACATAGTCCTCCTGATATTTTTATTGGTATGTCATTGAATTTATTGACATTTCTATAATACTGAGTTTTCCAATCCATGAAAAATACATAAAAGGGTATACCCTTGCATTTATTTAAGTTCTCAATTTCTCTCAAAATTATTTTGTGGTTTTATGTTCATTAGATTTATCCATAGATATTTTATTTTTTGTACATAGTACTGCATTTTAAAAATCTAATTATTTGACAGAAGGAATATAATTAATTTTGTATACGTACTTGTAACCAGCAAAATTGCAAAATTTACATTTTAAAGTTATTTATTTACAAGTTATTTTGCAGTTTTCAACACAGAATCATGTCATCTGTTAATTATGACTTTTTTTTTTCTTTTTTTGTCTCATTCTCAATTGCAAAGGAAACATTTTCAGTTTTAATCATTCTGTTTGATGTTTGCTGTTGGTTTTTTGTAGCTACAATTTATCAGATTAATGAAGTTTCCTTCTATTCCTAATTTGCTAAATTTTATCATGAATGGGTGTTGAATCTTGTTATGTAGTGTTTTTACTTAGGTTGAGACAGTTAATTTTTCCCTCATAATGTGTGGTGAATCCCACTTAGTAACTTTTGAAATTTTTAACTATCTTTACATACCTGAAATAAACCCTACTTGGTGATGATTTGACATCATGTTAATAAGAAATTTTATGTCTCTGTTTATGAGAAATATTATCCAGAAATTTTCAGTTTTATTTGGTAATTTCTATGACAGATTTTGGAATCAGTTTATGCTGACCTTATAAAGGGTCAGAAAATGTTCCCTATTTTCAAGTAAAGAATGAAAGATTTTAATGTTTTTTCTTTAAATACTTAATACACTGGTGAAGGTTTTAGTATCATTTTATCTGTGAAATTAAAGAAGGGACTCAACTTCTTTGATTGATAGACCATTCAGATATTTAATTTCTTCTTTTGTCACCTTTGCTAAGTCCCTCCCCAAGAGATTTATCCACCCCTTCTAAATTATGACTTTTTTTTCATAATTCTCTCTTCTCTTTTTGATATCAATAGGACTGTAGATGTGTCTTTTTTTTTATTCTTGATATTGGTAATTTGTGATTTCTCTTTTTCTTGATCAATCTTGTTGAAGTTAAGCTTTTTATCAATCTTTCTATATACAAACTTTTGAATGTTTATTTTCCATTTCATTGAATTGTACCTTTAACTTTGTATTATTTTTTTACGTTCCTTAGGTTTGCTTTGCTTTTTGTGGTGGTTTTTGTTTCTTTCTTTCCTTTTGGTTCTAAGATAGAAGGTTATATCATTGATTGAACAGCTTTTCTTCTTTTCTCACATATGCAATTAAGACTATATATTTCTATTTAACACTGCTTTTAATTCAGCCCACACATAACCATTGAGTTTTAAATATTTTTTAACTTCTGCTTTAGCCTTTTTGATTCATGGATTTTTTTGAAATATACTCCAGGCAGTTGAATTTTCTCTACTTACTTGGTATTGATTTCTAGCTTAATTCCATTGGATCAGAGAATATTCATTAATTAATTTATATTCTTGGAAATGTGCTGAGGCTTTCCTTTTGGCACAGAATATAGTCAATTTTGCTCAATATCCCACGGGCATTTGAAGAGGATGCAAATTCTTCTATTGTTAGATGCAATATTCTATCATTGTCAGCTGCATATGACATGTTTTCCTTATTGTGGTCTTCAGATGTTCCATATCATTACTTTTTTTTTTGTCTGCTTTTTATATCAGCTTTTGAAAAAGGTAAGTTAATGCTTCCCATTATGATTGTGCATTTGCCTATTTTTCCTTTTAATTCAGTAAGTTTGCTTTATAAATTTCAAAGCTATGTTATTGGATGCATACATATTTATGATTGTATGGTTGTAATATCATTGCATTGGAATGATGCCTTAATCATGAAATTTCCTTTTTTCTCTAATATTTCTTTCTTTAAAGTCCACTTTGTTTTTCTAGTATAGCTTTGGCTTCTAGTATGGATAAACCTGCCTTCTTTGGGTTAGTATATGAATGGCCTAGTTTTTTCTTCCCTTTCAAGTTTTTGTGTCCTTATATTAATGTATGAATCTTATAAGCAATATATAGTTATGTTTGGTTTTTTTATCCAGTGTTAAAATCTGCCTAGTCTATTTTTACTATGGTTTCTGATAGAGCTTTATCTACTACCTCACTATTTGCTTTCCATTTGACCCATCTGTTTTATGTTTTTCCCTCCATTATAGCCCTATTTGCATTTAATCAAATATTTTAGCAGTATTATTTAGATATAACTGATATACAAAAAAGTGCACATAAGTATGTGATTTGACGTTTTCATGTATGCATATACATGTGAAACCTGCACTACAATAAAGATGATGAACTTAGCCATAACCCCCAAATGTATCTTTGTGCCTTTACATAACCCCTCACTCCAGCCCTTTGCCTCTTTTGCTCCTCTATCCCCAGGCAACTGCTGACATGCTTTCTGTCACAATATGTTAGTTTGCATTTCTTAGAGTTTTACATAAATGGAATAATACAGTATATATTCTTTCCTTTTGGTCTTGCTTCTTTCCCTTAGCATGATTATTTCGCAATTGTAATTATGATTATTCATCAGCATTGTAGCATGAACCAATAGTGTATTCCTTTCCATTTATACCATGCCATAGTCACTTATTGATAGGCATGTAGAATTTTCCTGTTTTAGAAACAGACTTGTGTGCAAGTCTTTTATGCACATATGCTTCTTTTCTCTTGGGTAAATACCTAGGGGTATAATGTCTGCATCATATGGTAGGTATATGTCTAACATTTAACACATTTTAAAAACTACTAAAATTATCCTAGGCGATTGTCACGTTTTACATTCCTATCTGTAGTGTATGAGAGGTCTAATTCCTCCACATCTTTGCCCAAATTTGGTATGGTCAGTCATTTTAATTTTAGCCATAGTAAAATTATGCAGAGGTATTTCACTGTAGTTTTAATTTGTATTTCCCTAGAGACCAAAAATGTTTAACAACTTTTCATGTGTTTGCCATTAGTACAGCTTCTTTAGTAAAGTTTCTGTTCAATGTTCTCCCATTTTTATTAAATTGTTTTCTTATTATTGATTTTTGACAGTTTTGTATATATTATAGAAAGGAGTAATTTTAAAACGTGTTTTTAAAATATTTTCTCACAGTCTGTGACTTGCCTTTTCATTGTATTAGCAAAGTCTTTGGATAATGTATAATTTACCAATTTGTTTTCTTATGGATTTTGATTTTGATTTCATAATATATCTTTGCCTAACTCAAGTTAACAAAATTTTTTCTCTTATTTTTCTTTTTTTTACTAGCAGTCACAGAGTTTTAGGTTTGACATTTCAGTCTGTGATCCATTTTTGAGTTTGTTTTTGCGTGTGTTGCAAAGTATTGATTGAAGTTTTCTTTTTTTTTTTTTTTTTCTATTTCTTTTTGCATCCTGGCACATCTGTTGAAAAGACCACTCTTTGTCCTTTGCACATTGGTTGAAAATAAGTTATCTATACATGTGTGACCATTTCTGGACTTCCTACTGTGGACTTCATTAATCTCTATATCTACCCTTATGCACCTAATATCTGAGCATTATTACTGTAGTTTAACAGGAAGTTTGAAACAGGTAAGTAAATCTTCCAATTTTGTTTATATTTGGCAAATTTTGTAGGATATGCTAGTTCCTTTGTGTTTCCATATACATTTAAAACAATTTGTCAATGTATAAAATCACTAGCTGGGATTTTGGTTGAGATTACATGGAATCTACAGATCAATTGATGAAGAAATGTCATCATGAAACTAATGTACATTACTCTCCTAATGTAAAAATGTATGACTTCTCCCCATTAATTTGTACCTTCTATAATTTCTCTCAACAAATATTGTAGGGTTTAGTATACAGGTCTTCCAGATTTTTAAAATTCATTCATAAATATAATACTTTATATTTTTATATTAGTATAAATGGTATTGCTTTTTAAAATTTTAACTTTCATTTGTTCATTCCTAATCTACAGAAGCATAATTAATTCTTATATTTTGACCTTAAATTCACTTATTGTTTTCTGGAACTTTTTGGATATAACCTTTAGCAGTTTAGACAACTGCGTAATCTGCAAATAAAAGACAGCTTCACTTGTTTTTGCATCTAGCCTTAGAGTTTTCTTGGTAGGACACTTCTAAACTCTAAATTACAATAGATTTCTTTAGTTGCATTCTTAAGGAGCATCTGCAAGGACTGCCATGTCTCTTCAAATCACTGAGACTGATGGTTTCTATTTGAGCACACTTCCACTGCCTCCGGTCATAACTTGTGCAATCTTATGTCCCTCCTCTTGAGAAACACAGTGTTATCTAATATTCAATATCTGAAACCCATTATAATTTTAATCTTTGTTACCCTACCTTGAAACAAAGCAGAGGTATCAAGTATTCACATTATATAATATCTTCTATTTAGAAAAAAAAAAAAAAGATTTCCTCTGTTTGGTCTCTCTTCCAAAGCCACAACATCACACTGGCTTAAAATAAATCCCTTAAACATCATTTGTTATCAAACTAAATTTATATAAAGTATCATCTTCCCATCTAACATTGTATAATTATTTCATTCTTAATTATAAAAATGACTCCATGGTATTACCAGTTGGTAGCCTGATGCAAAACTTTGTCATACAATTTTGAGGGGATCTGTATATTTAAATTTGGCATTCATATTCAATTGCCAAGGCTTATTATCCTCTTTGCATTTCAGGTAACTGTAGGTAAAAGTGATCTCTAAAAATACAAGCTTTTTCATTGTTTGGGAGTAATTGACTGAAATCAGGTAACAGTTATTATTCTGTCAAGACATTGATATGTCACTGGATGAAAAATATTTCCTCTTTAGTCTTCTATCATATTCCTATCTGACACCAGTGAAGGCAGATACCAGATCCTCATCAGAAAGGTTTTTTAAAGTCAATAACTAGCAAGAGATACAAATCTCCCTATTCTCCATTAATGTCACCAGTTCTCAGAATAATTTAAGAAAACTTACGTTAATCTTGGCTTCTTTAAAAAATGTAAATATTACCATGGATAATTGTGGAAAAAAATTATATAGGCAATGTGCATGAATCAAGTATGTGTTGAATTTGGGGAAGCAGAAGCTGTTTTAGAAGTCATAACATCTCAGTCCCTGGCCTAAGACTACTTTGAACAGGTTGTTTGACATAGAGTTCATTAAAACCTTAGTGATTCTATCTATAAGAGGAAAACTTTTTTGTGATGGTCAAATGAGAGACAGAATCTTAAAAGACACTACAAAAATTATAAAGAAAAATATAAAGTCAATATAGACTCACTATTGCTAGCTATAATTTGTGATCCAAATTATGGTCCTAATTTTCTTCCAATCTATATCATGGATGTAAGAATAAGATAAGTATTATCTAGTCATTATGAAAAGACAAGTTAAAATATGTTGCAATTCAGAAGAAAAAGAGCTTGAATGCTATCTATGTACTTTAAAAAACAGAATCTGAAGGCAGCACCCTCATTAATGGCTTTGAGTGATGAAAATATGAGAAAAATTCAGGTGTGTCTTTGATTCCTGTCCAAACATACCTGATGCTTCCTAAGCAAGCATAAAATTAGAAGTATTTTAAGTAGATGGTATATGTAGCAATTGCAATTCATTCTCATCCAATATTAACTAAAATAAACATCAAATCAGAAAGCCTGGAATACTGTATACAGAAATCAATACATAAGCAAGTGAAGCTTCCAAATAAAGTTAAAACGCATTTTTCATATTGAACTTTACAGCTTTTGAAATGATACTTTTCCATTTTATCAATACTTTCTTGAATAAAAGAATTCTATTTTTCAGGGAACATGCTGTCAGTAGAAAAGAGAGAGTACCAAAATGGGGTCACAAAATAAAGCTCAGGCCCTGGTCCATGTCTGTGTCCTTTCATTTAGGATCCATGAGATCCTTCCTTAGTAAAGACAAGTCAGATCAGATCACAGAATATCCTCCTCCAATACATTAACAAAATACAAAAATCAAGAGGATTCAGATGAAATATACTGACAGCACTGTCTAAAGAATGAAGCACAACCTCCCAACACATTCTTTAAACACACTGGCCAAAGGAAAAAATAGAGATGCTAGTTTATTTAAGCATCACCACTACTCACAGTAATAGTGGCAGAGAAAGGAGGTAATTGATAAAATCCTGACTATTCTTACAGAACCCAATTTTGGGAGGAAATAAAATAGAAATATAAAAGGAGTCTGAGGAAATAAACTCTTGAGTCTGAGGAGTAATCTCAAGAGTATTATGAACACAACATTTCATTAGATGTGGGAGTTTCCAAAGGGTTTATCACCTTTATCTTTATAGACTGAAAGAAAAATAAGATCATGGAAAAAAATGATCATAAACATAAAAAGAAAATTATTTTCAGGGGTGTGGTAGTTTTTAAATATGTCCATAAATTCTTAGATATTCCTTCTCCTTGAGTTATCCTATACCTGTCCCACCATTGACTGTTGTGCATATCTAGGGGGCAGATTATTGTTCTTGTTAATTCACAGATCTTCAAATCAAAAGAAACTAAACATGGAAAATTTTACCTAAGCACATACACGCAAGGACGCCTCATCCATACCTGGATCTAATTTAGATACCAACAACTTGGACTTCAAACTGAGGGTGTAAAAGGATGAAGATTTAGGGGTCTTGTAGGATGTAAGTGCATTTTGCATAAATATTTAGAGGTCAGAAGGCTGACTATGGTGGTTCTAAATTATGTACACAAATAAACAGATTATCCTTCCTTTGTAGAGAATCCCTGTCCCTCGAGTGTGGGCTATTAGTAATGACTTGCTTTTAATGAATAGACTCTGGCAGAAATGGTAGAGTATGAGTTCCCAGTGTAGGTCAGAGAGGCATCATGGCTTCTGTATTTCTCTTTTTCAGATTTTCACTTGGAGAAAGCTATCTACCTTGAAGTGAGGACACACTATCAGTCCTGTGCAAATGCCCATGTTTGCCAACAACCACATAAATGAGTTTGGAAACTGATTCTATAGCCCCAGTCAAGCCCTTGGCTGCTCACCAGTCTCAGTAGAGAACCTCCTAATTCTTTTGAGCATTGGCAAAGTACTCAGAAGACTTTAGCCTTAGTAGAAGGACAAAATTAGCCCCAAACATTATTCTGCTACCATTTAACAATGCTTAAAAGTCATACCTGAAGACTCAAGCTGATTCTAATTAATGTAACTATGTTCCAGAGCAAAGATCAAGAATATTGACAGAAGTGCAAAAATAGAACCCAACAATGTAAAACTGATAATGCCTAGAATCTAATAAAATTATTAGAGAACCAAAGAACCAGTTGTCTATAATCCACAAGGAAAAAAACTTAATCAAAATAATGAACAGACATAGATGACAGAATTAGTATACAAAGACATTAAAGCACTCATTACAACTATATTTGATATGTTTAAGAAGTTAGAAAACAGATTGATCATGTTAAATATAGACATACAAAAGACCCATATCAAACTTTTAGAGGTGAAAACTATAAATTTGTTTCATGATGTTCTGAAATCTTCAAGAAAGAGCTATTAATACAGGCATTAATTTGGGTGTTAAACTTTTTTTTTTTTGCACATGTAGAATGCCATTTATGTTTTTCAAAAATACCCACAAAACATAGCAGTTGATTCTGCTCTGATGCTTGTTTTTAGAACAATTTGTTATGACACAACTGATATATTAGAAAACAATTTGAGCATTAACACAAATTTCATGATTGCTTATATGCAATTTCATCCATGAGAAACTAGGCAAAAACGGGAACTCAGCTACATGGTAATCCACAAATCACAAACACAGACATGCACATCAGAATCCACCAGCTACCTATGATCTCTCAGATGAAAAAAAATAGTAGACAGGATTAAAAGCCAATAAGATGTTGCAGAAGAAATACTAGAGAACTTGAAAATATATGAATAAAACATACATAAAACAAAACCCAGAAACAACAAAGACTGAAAACAACGAAAAGAGGATCAGTTCTGTGGGACAATATCAAGTGACCTGATCTACATGTGAAAGGAGACCCTTAACAAGAGAAGAGAGACATAAAACATATCTTAAGGAAAAAAATTCAAATATGTCCTCAAAATTTGGTGAAAATAATAAACCCACAGATCCAAAAAGCTCAACAAAACTCAAGCAAAAGAAATAGGACAAAAAAAAAAAAAAGGAACTACTAAAAAAAGGCACATCATAAAACCAATGATAAAAAACAATCTTACATAGATAAAAAAAGACACATGTGTACAGAGGAACAAAGGTAAGAATAACAGATGACTTCTCAACAGAAACAATCTAATCTGGAAGACAGTGGAGAAACATCTTTAAAGGATAGAAATAAATGTCAATCTATAATTATTTATTCAGCAAAAAATATGTTTCACAAAAGTGAAACAAAGGCATTTTCAGAAATGCAGAAGTTGAAAGAATTCATCACCAGCATACCTTGCTATAAGAAAAAGTAATCAGTCAGGCAGAAAGAAAAAAATACCATATGCAAATCTGCATGTAAACAAAGGAATGAAGAGAACTGAAAATAGAAATTATGTGAGAATTATAAAATTTTTCTTATTATTTAAATCTCTTTAAATGGTAATTGACCATCTAACAAAAAAAAAATGTCCTAGGCAGAATAATGTACCCTCCCACCAAAAACATGCACATTCTAACCCTCAGAACATGTGACTATGTTAGGCTACATTAAAAAGAAGAATTAGAGTTGCAAATGGAATTAAGGTTGATAATCAGCTGACCTTGAGATGGGGAGATAATCTTGGATTATCCAAGTGGGGCCATAGTGATCACAAGGGTCCTTATAAGTAAAAGGGGAAGGCAGTAGAGTGAGAGTGTCAGACTGATGTGGTATGAGAAAGCCTTGATTAGCTACTGCTGAATTGCAAGGCCACCAAGATCCAAGGAATGTGCCAGCCTCTAGAATATGGAAAAGGCAAGGAAACAGATTATCCCCTTAAGTCTTCAGAAGAAACACAGCCCTGCTGATACCAGGGTTTTAGCTTACTGAGACCTATTTTGGACTCCTCACCTCCAGAACGATAACATAATAAATCTGTGCTGTTTAAAGACATTAAGTATGTGATAATTAGTTAAGCAGCCATAGGAAACTAATACAACAAGCAGTAGAAATGTATTGTGGGGTTTATAACACATGCCAAAGTAAAAAGTATGAAAAGTAGCATAAATGCTGGAGGGGAGAAATGGAAACATTCTGCTGTTAATTTCTTATATCTAAAGTGGTATTATATCACTTGAAGTAGACTGTGATAATTTAAATATGTACAATACAAATCCTAAAATAACTACTAAAATAATACAATAAAGAATTAACTAAAAAAACAACGAAGGTAATATGGAATCACAAAAATACTCAATACAAATGGAGAAAAAGAAGGAAAGAGAAACAGAAAACAGATGAAACAAATAGACAACACACCACTATTGTAGTAAAACCTAGCCTATATTGATTAACACACCAGTTAAACTATCATTTCAATATAAAGCAACAGATATTGTCACATATGCAGAAAACCTTTATCTTGTTTATTAATCATTTAAAAGAGCTCTTTGAAATAAAACCAAACAACTTAGAGATGAATCAAAATAAAATTTAAATTGGAGAAGGTATTACAAAAACATTAGGGCTGTAAATAAGGAATACTGCTTTAGAATATTAATATTATAAATCTCAAATTAAAAATAAGAAAAAATCGATAAATAGAGGTGTAGCAAAAGAAATATGTGTAACTGAAAATGTCTTCATTTTATCAATAGTGGGAGCTAAACTATACCACACTTAAGGTAAACTGTGTTTGGCTTTAAAAATGAATTTCTGTTTTATAATCTTTTTAATATAGAGGAAAATTTAGGTGTTTTTTATTAAGTTCATTAATTCTTACATTTTCACATCTAATTATATTCATATGTTAAATTTATTTTAATATGATTTTTATTAAAATAACATGCAGAATAAAATGTCAAAATCTCAGAGTTCTGACTATCAATTTATCCCTCTTCTTATCCATGTGTGAAGTCTGTGAGGGACAGTCTATGAGTCTATGACTGAAGCCTGAAACAACATCCTTCTACAACTGATAATTAGGGCAATTTTCTTTACATCTTCTTTTACCTCCTACGTTGCTGTGGTTTTCTTACGAAGAACATGTAAAATCACTATTTGTAAAAATATTTAATCTTAAATGAGTTAAACTGTTCAGACTCATGTTTTTTAAAATACTTTTTACCTACAGAGGGAAAAAAGGAATCACAAATATCTTTCTAAAAGATGGTATGTAATGCTTATATGAGAAAATACGAGAAAATGTAGTGTGAACTAGAATGTTGCATGTAATAGCTATCATTTTTACCAAGTTAATGCTAACATCCTCAATCTGCCATCTTCTCAGACTCATCCTCCAACACCAACAAACAAAAAACCCCACTAACAGGCTGATTTCTTCCTAAAACTTAAGTGAATTACATCACAGTTTATGAGGTAGCTCCATTTACTTTATTATTTTATACTTACTAAATTGAAATATAACAAATACACAAAGGTATCTAATACAAAATTACATGTAATTATATATAGAAATATATAGCTCTATTAATTTTCTGAAATTGAACATACCCATAAAACTTCTACTCAGAACAAAAAAGAGAATATTATATCAGCATTCCCATAAGCACCCATTATGCTCCCTCCTATTCCCGAGTCCCCTCCCCAAAGAGATTCTGATTCGCATTACCATCGATTAGTTTTCTGGGATTTTGAATTTACAGAATAGACTCACAATTTATGTATTCGTTTGTATCTGGCTTACTTTACTCATTATATTATTTTTTGACAATCATTTTGTGGTTATGATTGTGAGATTAATCCATAATATTGCTTGTAGCAGTAATCTGTTTGTTTTCATTGATTTATAGAATTAAATTGTATGAATACACAAATTATCTGTTCTACCTGTTGATGGACATTTGAGTAGTTTCTGGGTTTTAACTATGGCAAATACTGCTGCTATGAACATTTCTGTATATGTCTTTTAGTGTGTGTATGCATGCATTTCTGTTGGGTATATAACTAGGACTCCTAAAATAAGTGAATGTTAGGTTGAATAGGAAATGCCAAAAAGTTTTCCAGTGTGGAAAGATTCCCAAGGCCATGTATGACAGTTTCAGTCTCCCCACATTCCTGACACTTGGACTTACAGTAATTTTCATTTCAGTCCTTATGGATGATGTGTACTGAAACCTCATTGTGGTTTCATTTTGTATTTCCCTAATTACTAATTAGTTTGAGCCTTTTTCATGTTTACCAGCCATTTGGATAACCTGTCTTGTAAAGTGCTTGTTCAAGTGCTAACTTCTTATCTACTGGAATGTTTTTCCTTTTCTTGTTGATTTAGAAGAGTTCTTTATTCTGCATATGAAATAGCTTCACTTTGAAATTAAAACAGTTATAGGCAAACCAGAAATCTTTTATTTGAGTTTATTTCAATGTGATACTAAGTAACAAAAATAACCTTAACAATTGTGTCTCTCCATATAAAGAAGTATAATGACAGTGATGATGGTGGTGGTGAAGATTGATCTCTCTCTCTCTCTCTCTCACATCAGGGAAGACAACTAACATTTATTGAGAGCATGTTCTATACTAAGAGCTTTACATTTTCCAATAAACGTAAGAGGTACATATACTATATAGTTTAATTCTTAAAGAAGTGAGATAACTTGCCCAAGGTCACATAGGGAAGTGGCACCATGTGTATTGCAATGAGAACCTCTCTGGTCATGAATACAAGATAAACTAAAGCACAAGAAGAGGACACTGTGAGGCTTTTGCAACCAGAAGAAAGGTACCAAATCAGAAGATCAAGACTGAAGAAGAAACTGAGTGTTTCCTTTTATTTGGGGGAAAAATTAATCTTTGTTCCATTCTCAGATGTTATAGCACTCAAGTGTGATTTGTTAAAATTATATTGGAAAGCACCACACACACAATAAGTGTCATATAGTAGACACTCAGAAAATGTTTCCTGGATTAAAAACCAGAATTTTAATTTCACTTTCTCTATAAGCGCAGAGAACTTCTAAATTGTTAATGCAAAGTGTCTTTACTCAAGTCTAATAAGGAAAAAAAATTAAAATATTGCCTATGTATTCAGTGTAAAATAAGCAGGCAGATATTGTACAATGTAATGCATAGTTTTGTAACACCTTTTTTTCTGTAAAAGAAATCACTTGATGTAGATTTAAACTTGAAAAAGAATTCACTGGCACAATATTTGATGAAGGAAATCTGACTTTTTTCTTTTTTAACAACAACTCACACCTGCAGACAAAATCTTTCCAAATAAGTAAATCAGGTACCCACTCCAATCTCAAGTAAAAGAAAAAAATTCACACTCTAAACTAAATTAATATGCTACAAATTTATCCATAGATTTACATGCATATTAATACACACTGACACACATAATCTGAAAGAAATATATATATTTGCCATGTAAAAATCTCAAGTGAAAGACCTTACCTGCTTCTTCTTCCCTTCGTCTACCATATATAACCACAGTTTGGGCTATTCCTTACATATCTCAGCTATAGAGTTCCTTCCCATTTCCTGATGTTTTCAGGACAAACCAATGTGTCGCAACTTCTTTCCAGAATCTGGAGCTCACATCCACTTTTAGGAATTTGACCTATGCCAATTTAGTTTTTTGCAGAGAGTCAGATTCCCTTTGGAGAGAGTAGGCAGTTCCCAGTGGCTGTAGGTAATTGAGAGCAGAGGTTTTCCTTCCCTACAGCCTCACTAGCAGGTAGAGCTAGAGTGAAAGCAAGGTCAGGGCCAATTTTCCACACATGTAAACACTTTACAGGCACAAAAAATACATAATCTGTATATAATCTCAATGTAGCTCCCACTTTCTGTCTTCTTCTATAAGCTCTTCTTCTAATATAATTGCTCAAAGGCAGGTGTAAAACTATACTAAAGAAACAATAACTTCACCTTCAAATTACACTAGGAGATAGATCCTCTTTTAAATGAGTAGAATAGGACAGAATAGAGTTTTGACCTACAGCCCTTCTCTAAAGATTCTTACTTGCCCAGATTCATATAACCTATTTATGAAGACTTAAGTGCTGGTACAAAAGGTCTAATTAACACCAGATATTAAACAACATTCATTTTACAATTGAAAAATTATTTTCAATATACCGTGTTAACTATGTATATCTCAAGGACAAACTCAGTGATGTTGGTGGCTTTTGCTTTAGCTGCTCCTAGAATGCAGATGCTTAATCAGGATACTTCACATGCTAACAAACTGCACCACAAGAGAGTCTAGCCTCAAGTATGTAAAGAATATAGAGAGACAGAATTCTCAATTAAACAAATACGGTGGCCACGGAGATTGCACAGGTGTGATTCCTTGGTAACCCAGGAGTATCTGGCAGGTTCTGCCACAGCACTGTTAAGAAACTCAAGCCTCGAGGTCCTGCTGTCACCAGAAGTTTGGTGGGTGGCTTATTTGTGCCACAATTGCCCTCCTTGTGCCATGGTCCCCGTCAGAGCTAGGTGCTTCCAATGAATTCTCTTGTTGAGCCACTTCTGTGATCTCTGCATCAGGCCTCCTCCCAGTGACTCACTCCCCAGAAGCTCCCAGGCCTAACTATTCCAAATATATCTTCGAAGGAAAAGCTCAAATCTCAGCTTTTCTAAAGTCAGAGCCAGGAAACTTTCCTTTGCTCTCTTCCCACAACTTCCTACTATTATTTCCTCCTGTCCTTTAGTACCAAAGATCTCTTACTTACATATTTCTTGGACAGTGAAGCTTCACTGCAGATAATGGGTTCATGCATTTAAAGAACAAAAAAAGGTTTAATTACAACTTTTTTTCCCCAACAGAAAGCTTGCATTTTTTAGTCAATTTCCTATTTTTTAACCCTGAAATGCCACAGGCTGTTTATTCCCCATTTCCTAGACAGAAGAGAGTGTTGCCAAGAGAGACCAGAATGTTGAAACGACAGTGAGTTGTTTACCTTCTTCTGAGGGGAAAATGCTAAACGTGCTTCAATGGAGAGACCTTTTCCTAAAGGTGAGAAACAGAATTTTCTGTGAGACCTCTGTCTTCCCAGTAGAGAATAGCACAGGTTTATTTTCGGAAGGCATTTTCTACATCATGATGTAAATGTTAGCTTATGTGTTGTGGTATCTTGCTTAAGAGTCTAATCTAGAAATTATAGGTAATGACCCCCATCTTTATATACAATAAATGTGATTAATATAATATTATACAATATAGGCTTGGAACTTTAGGAGGAAGTAGAGTTGTTTTGCACTTTGTTTTCATTTTTCACAGAAATGTATTCGATACAAATTATTGAAACCGTATTTGATGTGACAGATGCTGTTGCAGAAACTGGATATTCAACGGTGAACAGAGTACCCTGCCTTATGGAGCTCACCCTGGAATTACTCAAACCACAAATTGTTCTATAACTTTTTTCCCCATTAAAAATATGTAATGTTAGGGAAGAATTCCAAATAATTTATGCAGATACTTCTCCCTCCAGAAGGGGAGCTTAAGTCAACCCCTAACCCCTCCTGAATGCGGGCTGCCCTTAGTGATTTGATTCCAAACAAGAGTTTGGAAAGGGGAAAAACAAAACTTCACAGTGGAGAGACCTCAAAAATACTACTTTAGCCTGCGATCAAGTTTAATTTCATCATCAATGAGTTATGTTGATCCCATGAGCCCTTGATATAATGTGATAAGAACAGCACTTTACCTCGGTAGTCTTCCTCCCTAAAAGCCATAACCCCAGTCTAACCATGAGAAAAGCATAAGACAAATTCCAGTTGAAGGGCATTCTACAAAATATCTGACCAGTACTCCTCAAAACTGCCAAAGTCCTCAAAAACAGGGAATTCAGAGAAACTGTCACAGTTTAGGGGCACCTAAGGAGACATGACAACTGAATATCCAGTTCCTGAATGGGATCCTGGAAAAGAAAACCACATGAGGGATAACATAGTGAAATATGAATAAAGTATTGAGATTAGTTAATAGTAATGTATCAATACTGGTTCCTTAACTGTGTCAAATATACCATAATAATGTAAGATGTTAACAATAGGTGAAAGGGTGTGAGGTAGGGGAAATCTCTGTATCATCACTGTAAACATTTCTCTAAAAACTATTCTCAAATAAAGTGTAGGTTAAAAAAATTTATACACAGTTGACCCTCGAACAACATGGGGGTTGGGGAAGCCACCATCCATGCCCTCGAAAATCCATGTATAACTTATAGTCAGCCCTCTGTATTCCAGGTTCTGAATCCACAGATTTAACCAACTCTAGTTCGTGTAGTACTGTTTTAGTTACTATTTTTAAAAAAGTCTGCTTATAACTGGACCCATGCATTTCAAACTCATGTTGTTCAAGGGTCTACTGTGTGTGTGTGTGCACGTGTGTGTACATGTATATATGTATGTATCTCCAGGTAGTTATCATTTCCAGTACTTCTTATTCCTTTGTATAAATTCAGGTTTCCACTGGGCTTGTTTTCCTTCTCTTGAGGACTTCCTTTACCATTTCTTGTAGTTCGGGTCTACTGATGATGACTTTGTTTAGTTTTGTTTGTTTGTTTTTTGTCTATGATGGTCTTTGCTTCATGTTCATTTTGAAAAATCTTTTCACTGTGTAAATAATTATGGGTAAACAGAATATTTTTTCTTTCCATTCTTTAGAGATGTTGCTCCACTATTTTCTAGCTTGTATTGCTTTTGATAAGAATTCTGCCACCATCTTTGTTCCTGTGTATGTCATGTTTTTTCCCTCCGGATGTTTATAATATTATCCCTTTATCACTGGTTTTAAGCAATCTAATTATGAGGTGCCTTGGTGTAGTTTTCTTCACATGTTTTGTGTTGGGGATTTGTTAAGCTTTGGGATCTGTGGGTAAAGTGAGTTGAATGATGGCTCCCCAAAACTTATACCTACCACCCAGAAGTTGTGAATGTGACTTTATTTGGATAAAAGGTCTTTGCAGATGCAATTAAGGATCTAAAGATGAGGTCACACTGAATTATCTTTATGGGCACTAAATCCAATAATAAGTGTCCTTATAAAAGACAGTCAGAGAGAGATTTAAGATGCAGAAGTTTATGTTAAGATGGTGGTAGAGATTAGAATTACGCAGCCACAAGCCAAGGAATGCTGAGAGTCACTAGAAGTTGCTTTGGAACTTCTTTTAGAACCCTCAGAGGGAGCATGGTCTTGCTGACACTTTGACTTAGGACTTCTTTTTACCATTCTTTTAAGCATCAAGTTTGTGGTCATTTGTTATGACAGCCCAAGAAAACTAGTAGTATGGATTTATGTGTTTAATCAAATTTGGAAAAATTCCAGCCATTATTTTATTTATTTATTTATTTTGCGGTACACGGGCCTCTCCCGTTGTGGAGCGTGGGCTCCGGACACGCAGGCTCAGCGGCCATGGCTCACGGGCCCAGCTGCTCCACGGCACGTGGGATCTTTCCGGACCAGGGCACGAACCTGTGTCCCCTGCATCAGCAGGCGGACTCTCAACCACTGCACCACCAGGGAAGCCCCTCCAGCCATTATTTCTTCAAATACATTTATTCCCTTATTCTCCTTGTTGGGGACTTTGATTACATGTATATTTAGCCAACTAAAATTTCCCCAAAGTTTCCTAATGCTGTTTATTTCAGTATTTTTCTCTCTGCATTTCATTTTATATAGTTTCTATTACTATGTCTTCAAGTTCACTAATATTTTCTTCTGCAATGTATAATCTACTGTTACTCTCATTCATTGTATTTATCTCAGATGCTGTAGTTTTCATCTGTAGAACTTTATTTTGGATCTATTTAAAATATCCTGTATATCTCTTTTTGTATATTCAATCTCTCCTCGTGCTTCTTAAACATGTGGAATACAATCATATTAACTCTTTTAATGCCCTTGCCTTCTAATTTTATCATTGGCGTCATTTCTGGGTCAGTTTCAGTGGATTTTTTAAAATCCTCACTATGAGTTGACAGTTTTTCTATGTCTTTGCATGCTGATAATTTTGATTGGATGCTACAAAGTGTCTCTCAGTCTACTAAGGCTGCTATAACAAAAATACCATAGACTTCGTGGCTTAAACAACAAACATCTATCTCTCACAGTTCTGGAGGCTGGGAAGTCCAAGGTCAAGGCACTGACAGACTTGATGTGTGGTGAGGACCCACTTCCTAGTTCAAAGATGCCCATCTTCTAACCGTGTCCTCAGATGGTATAAGGGGTGAGGGAGCTCTCTGGAGTCTCTTTATAAAGGCACTAATTCCATCATGAGGGCTTTGCCCTCAGGGCCTAATAGTCTCCCAAAGACCCCACCTCCTACTACCAGCACATTGGGGATTAGTTTTCAACATATGAATTTTGGAGGGACACAAACAATCTATAGCTTTGTGAATTTTACACTTCAGGCACTGTTTTCTTGTTTTTTTTTAATTCCTGTAAATATGCTTGGAGTTTGTTCTGGGAGGTAATGTAGTTACTTCGAAACAATTTAATATATTTGCATCCTGCTTTTCTGCTTACTTAGGCAGGACCAGAGTAGCATTTAGTTTTAAGTTAATTTTCCCCAGGACTGAAGCAATACCATTCTTGGTAACATAACCAATTCTTCATGCATTACGAGGCTTTCTGCTCTGTTAGGAACAGTCACCCTTCTTGATCCTGTGAGACCTTCAACTACTCTTTCTTCTCATACTTTAGGATGTTTCTTATCCTAAAATCAAGTAGTACCCCGAGACACATGCACTGATCAGTATTCTGCTGCATATTCTGGGGGACCATCTGAAAATGAGCTCTCTCTCTCTTCACATGTCTCTCCTATCTGGTACTCTGCTCTGTGATCTCTTGCTGACTTGGCTTCCCTGGAATCATAGTAAAGTCCCCTCAACTTAAGAAAGCAACTGCACTTAATTTAGGTCTGTTTTCTCTGTGTCCTGGCTTGGAAACTTTCTCCAGGCAATGAACTGGTTTAGTCAGAGGGTGTACCTCATTGGTTTCCTACCTCTCAGGAAAGGCTGTCCTTTGACTGGTGTCCAATGTCTTGAGTCCTGTTGCTTCTTATATATTATCCAAATGTTTTTGTTGTTTCAGGTGACAGAGTAAATCCCATTCCATTTTTCTCCAACTTGACCAGAATCAAATTTCTCCTTAACTTTTGATTGCATGCCAGACATTGTAGATAAAAACATTTAGCGTCTCCAGAGGAAGTCACTTTCCCCAAATATAAATTTTCCTTTGGCAAGGAGAAAGAGCAACAGCACATCACTTTGACGCTCTTGAGGTTGGGGTTTACACTTCATTAGAACTGGCACACTTTACTTTTTCCCATTGTCCGAAGGCATGGTACTTCTGAGGTTTCAAAGAAAAGCTGAATATTTTTACCAAGTCCCTCTGACTTGGCAGGACATGAACTCCAAACTATCTTTGTATGCCTAGAAGCTGCTAAAGGCTTTGAACAGCTCTTCATCCTCCAAACTATACTTTTCTGCTGAGTTCTTTAGAGTATAATCTTACGTATGCAGTTTGGGAGTCAGCTAACTATTTGAAAGACATTTTATGCAGATTTTGGGATTCCCCTCTCTGTGGCTTCCTCTGACATTTTTCTCCTCAATTTTCAGCTTCCCTTGCAAACTCCAACAGTGCTATTTCCTCAGTCCAGTGAGACCGCAGTTTACTGCAGGCTTCATCTGTACACAGAGGATCTGAGAGATGTCCTCAAGGAGAAAGCTTGGTATATACTGAACTTACCTAGTAGTTTCCCCTTCTTTCAAGAATCATCCTTTCTAGTTTATCCTCCCTACTTTAGTTGTTCTTCACTGCCTTCAAATACTTGCCTTCTATATTTTGTCCAGCTTTAGGAATTGTTATTGGCAGGAGTTTAGTCTGTTACTTTGCCATGACAACAACCAGTACTCTTTCTGATATTTGGAAAGCCTTTAGAAATATCAATACTTGGGCTTCACTCCAGACTAATTAAATCAGAATATATGCAAGTAGGGTCCAGGCATTCGTATTTTTAAATTCTTTCCAAGTGACTCTAATATGCATAGAGATCTGAGAACCACTGGTCTAGATTGACTAGTACTGACAGCTGGCTTGGATTTCTTTAAACCAAATAAAAATCCCTGTGGTCCTAAGCTTAGAAACAAATTTAATTGCAAGAGTTTTAGTGGGTGGATAAAGAGCTCCTAGTCTTGAGGTGCAGGAGGAATTTCTTGCAGGAGTATCCTTTCTTTCTCTCTAGCTTCAATGCATTGATGGCAATTCCACAGAAGCTCATTCCCTTTATTTACAGTGAGCTGGACTCAGGGTAATCACCATAGCTATAAATGAGAGGAGAAACTGGTATAGCCTTTTTCCATCCCTTCAATTAACCCCTCAGACTTGTCCACTGCTCACTTCACCTTCTAACACATACTACCTCTGATATCAGGGCTATTCCAGAGTTCTGACAGGAAAAAAAAAAATTCCAGAAAGTATTTTAACTATTGATACATGGAATTTCAGGTTTCTTGGAAATAGGAAGGTTGGAATTCCAAGCAACCCCTTGGCTTTATTACTTTCAAAATTTTCCTTAATATTAAAGCCTTGTGATTGGATTCTTAGTAGATTTATATCACATTTAGAAGTTTACTCTTAATTTTATATTTCTTGTGTAATTGTAATAAGTGTGTGGTTGAATATGAAAGGTACCAGTATAATGACCTGGTAGTTTTAGGCTACAAAACAGAATATTTTGGTTCAGACCACAACTTTTATTTCCATTGAGTTTACAATATTTCCTCTGCCTCTCTTCAAATCTTAGAAAAAAAACATATAGGTCAAAGTGGTTAATGGTCTTAAGTGAACAGTCATGTCAAATAATTCAGTACATCTTGATGGTTAAGTCATAAATGCTCAGGAATACATCACGCTGTTTTGCCAACTTCCTTCTCCCAAAGTAGCTTACTGGGGATAGCCATCTCTTTCTTTGCTGTAAAATGTCCATTAGATTATCTACTTTATGTGAGACATGACTGTTTAAAACTTACAGTTCTCCCTTAAGAGAAAGACAAAAATCTAACTGCCTCACTATTAAGTCACTGGCTACTCATTATTACCTTCTGAATTATAGGTCTTTATTGGCATTAAGGAACCATGATCTTTGGGAAACACTTCATTACATTTTCTATGAGTGAACAGTAAGCCAAAATGCTAAAATTCACACTTACATCTCTTGATAAATCACAACCCAATGCTGAGAAGCCAGTCCTAACAAATACTTTTCCTTTTTCATCATTCACATGATTGAATAAAATTTTGTATCCTTGTCTCCTTAAAATATAGCTTCTTTCTCAACTAAGACAATGACTGCTGATTCATCCAATGCACTCCAACTTTTACTGCAAAAGCCTAAAAACTTATCAAACAACAAGAATTTGGGGGAAAAGCCAGAAAGAGGCCAAGAAGAAAATAAATAGAAAAGAGATAAACTTGTGATGAAATTATAAAAGAAATTCAAGATTATTTAGAATAAAATTCAATTAAAGTTTGGTAACTTTTACAAGTATTTGAAATATAATTGCAAGTTCACTGATATCCTATACTCCATCTTCACTGAAAACAGGAAAAAAAATATGTGTTTAAAATTAGTCCATGGGGACTTCTGTTAGACAAAGGGCATAATCTCTGCTCAAGAGGTAATTAGCAAATGAATGATACTCAAAGTTATCCAACATCTGGAGCGATTACTAAGAGTCTGCAGAAAATCCCTGCCAGAGCTCCTTTAGCAAAGGGCATCCTAGGTGCCTCTAATGGCTGTTTTAGACACATTCACGAAACTGCCTCTTAAAGATTTTCTACTGTATAATACAAGTGCTTCATGACTTACAGAGGATAACATATGTTTAAAAGGAACTTCACTGACACCTGCTGTGTTCAAACCACATAGCTGAGAGAAAGTAGGGAAGAAGTAAGAGTAAAAGGAGAGGAGATAAGAAATATATATATATATCCCGTTGCGGAGCAAGGCTCCAGACGCGCAGGCTCAGCGGCCATGGCTCACGGGCCCAGCCGCTCCGCGGCATGTGGGATCTTCCCGGACCGGGGCATGAACCCGTGTCCCCTGCATCAGCAGGCGGACTCTCAACCACTGTGCCACCAGGGAAGCCCAGAAATAATTTTTAAAAGAAAGAAACAAGTGGTGAGAGAGGGAGGGAGAGAATCAAGTCCGAGGCATCTGAATCTCTAAATTTGCTATTTCAGGGACTGATATAGCTCTAAATGAATAGCTATGGCCTTGTCCAATGGGTATTAGAAACCCCTCAGGGAGTTTTTTCCTTTTTAATCAAAACACTCTTTGATGTTTTTGCAGGCAAAAAAACCTCCTTGAGATAAACTCTAAGAAAAAGTATGGTAAGTCTCTGGAACCTCTTTAACTGAGAAGCCTGACAAATTGAATTTCCACCATCACCGATAACAAATTGGATGAAATCAGCTTATTTTAATCAGTGGTGCCAATAGACAGAATCCCTTTGCAGTGACTCTCCTAGGCTCTTCATTAGAACACATTGTTGTTCCAGGAAAACACAGCAGAGCATTTAGGACTATGTGCTTTCACTCTAATGAAGATAACAATGATCATTAAAAAGATGAAACATTTCTAGCCCAGGGTAATATATCTAAACTAAAAGCATGGGCATGAGATCAAGCCATGGAAGTGTTGTGCCTGCCTCAAAATTGAAAAATGATGGATGATAACAAGAGAAATCATAAGAAAAATAAAGAGTTTATACCAATCTAGAAAGTACCACAGGGCACTTGAAACAGCAAAATTGTGGCCTCTGATCAATACCATAAAATGCCGTCAATAAATTAAGTGAGCACCAGCCCTCACAAGACACACAGCTTATAAACTACACCCATAAGTCATCTCAGACTCTACAAAGGGCACTTCCCTCAAGAAGCTAAGTGTGTGTATTCATTGCAGGCATAAGCATATTCTCACACAAAATTTGATAAAATCTTTCCATCTTTTGGCCAAATATAATTTTGTTACTTGTTTTATATAGAGAGGAAACTTTAATGTTGCCCTTGACAGAGATCTAAGGCAGCCCACAGGATAAATTAAACACAGAGTAATTTTAAAAAGCAAAACCCACTTGAAATAGTTCCCAAGTAAGGTGGTCATATACGTAGTATTTCACACAGCAGCAATAAAGGAATTTTATTGGATTAAAGGTCAAGGCTCAGCTGTGGAAATGCAGTTTGATAAGGAAACTTATGGACTCTGATGTAAAAGGTTTCCATATCTCCTTAGTAGAGCACTGGCATGTTGAATCGTCAGTGAAATTTTAAAAATCCCTTTTCATTGGGAAAGAAGGCTAGATTGAGTGTTTGGAGGCTGGGAGTCCAGTGCTGTTCTACAATGACTTATATACATGGTCTAAATTAGGTCATGTCACCATTCTGAACTTTAGTCTTCATACGGAAAATGAGAAGGTTGCATTGTATCTCTTCCAGCTAAGATTCAAAAGCACATTTAAATCTACGGCTTTAATAGAACAGCAGAACATGCATAGTCAATTTGCCATGGTGTATCTTATGTTGCTAGAATCTTAGGAGAAGTCTGAGGAGGCAGCACAGCAAAAGTGATGCTAATAAAAGAGCTTAGAAATTTAAATGCAAGGTCATCCTATCACTTCACAAACTTCTATTTCTTACTATTCCATGTATATATTATATAAACTCTACCCTATATTTTTTTTCTCCCTTGCAACCGTCATTGTCATTTAAAGGCTTTAATTTCCTTCCATATTTTCTTCATTAAGGTTGCACTTACATTGTAAGAGTGAATTAGGAGGTACCCTCTATAACATAGAGGTATCCTCTAAAGCTATAACTGTTCCTTCTATAAGACATATGGTTGACCAGAGGAAACTCATTGGATTTTCTTTCAGGTAGATCCTAGGCATTTCCCCAACCTATATGTAGGATTTGAAAAACAACTTAGAATCCACTAAAAGGTTTTTATGCATTTTGGAGTCAAGTAAGGAATCAATCTGATTCACAGGCTTATTGGTCATGTGACCTTGCTTAAAACTTTGGGCGTGGCCAGTAGATAGGGTTACACGGTGGTGAGGCTGCTGGCCTGGCCCTACAGTCAGGCAAATTCTAGCAGGCCTTCATGGTAGAGACCTGCTCCTAACAGGCTCCAGGGCTGGGTGGAGCTGCTGGTGAGGCTCCCCAGTGGGATGAGACTCCTGACAGACTACACAGTTGGCACGGGGGGGGGGGGGGGGGGGGGGGGGGGGTGGGAGAGAAAGAGAGAGAGAGAGAGGGAGGGAGGGAGGGAGGGAGGGAGGAGGGGGAGGGAGGGAGGAGGGGGAGGGAGGAAGGAGGGGGAGGGAGGGAGGAGGGGGAGGGGGAGGGAGGGGGAGGGAGGGAGGGCGGGCGTGCTGTCCCATGGCGGAGGTGTAGCAGGATGTGGAGCTCATCTCTTCCCACAAACGCATCAAGAATACATCTACGAATGAAACAACTGTCACAGAGCACCTGCTAAACACTAGCAGAGGACTTCAGACACCTAAAAGGACAAGAAAGGTCTCCATGTAACTGGGTAGGATGAAAGAAAGAAGAAGGGAAAAGGAAGAAGAGAGGAAGCAGGATGGGACCTGCACCCCCGGAGGGGAGGTGAAGGAGAGGCAATGTTCCCACATCTGGGGAACCCCCCTCACTGGCGGGGAGATCAGCTGGGACAGAAGGGGAGCCTCAGGAGCTTGAAGGAGAGCCCAGCAACCAGTCTGTGGCAGGGCGGACAGAGTGAGACCTACACAGATGGTCTGTGCCACAGCCCTGTGCACTCCAGCCTGAGATGGGCGTCTGCCAGTGCACATGGGGGCTGGAGGGGACTGCTGTTGGCCATGATGAGACAGGCTGAGGAGACAGGAGTGAGGAGCTCCACAACGAAGAATGCTTGTGGAGGAAGCGTGGACCTCCAGAGAAGTGAAGAGCCATTGCTGAGTGACGCACAAAGGGCAGGGCTGCCGTTTCAGCCTCTCTTCTCACGCGCTGGCCCCTGCCTCCATGGGCACTAGGGAGGGCTCCCACCGGAGCTGGCTCACAAGCCCCTGCCATCGCCTCCTCTACACCTCCACCCCCAGCCTGGGCAACACACTCGCCCTGATCTCTGCCTGATGGGCTCTCACATTCAAATCACTACCCCAGCACCCTCCCGACTGAGCAGCTTGTTTGCCGCGATCCCCACCTTGGGTCCTTCCTGCCTGATGGACTCTGGAGGGAGAAACACACACAAAAGTGGGGTTGAAACCACAGCTGCGTCCCAGGGGCCGTGTGACTAAGGAAGAAGAGCTAAAATCTCTCCTTGTGGCTGCACAAACCGTGGAGTTACACCTCTGCTGATGGCTTCCTAAATTCAGCATCCATGAAACATCTGAAAGGAAAATAAGTGCTCTTGCAGCTCGGCCGTGTCTCTGTCTCACTTTAGTAACTTTGGGCTTTGTGGACATGTACAGGCAGGGGTTGGGCCAGGACACAGTCTGACCTACCTCTAAAGCTCCCACAGTGGGTCCAAGTGCACGACTATTACAGTTATGGGACCTGACCTCAGTGGATCTGTGCTAGTGGCCCGTTGAAAACAACACCTGACAGTCACCAGGACCAACTGCTGGCATACCCACAGTTAAGGCAGGACTGAGAGCAATGCCAACAACAGTGTACTTTGTGAGCCTGCACAACGGGTGAAAGGGGCCACAACAGAGCACGTCCACAGGTGAACAGCTCCAGAGGAGGAATACTCAGTTGTTTCTCTCCCAGTGGGAGTGCTCCAATTCCAGCTACCTTGCATCACAAATCAGAAACACAGTTAAGAAACAGGTATGAGGGCCTCTATTCCAACACCTAGAAAGCAGACCTCACCCCTGACAGAGGAGTGACAACCACAGAGCAAAGGGGAGGCCCCGCTCAATATCCAGGGCAGGCTCTGGTCACCACAACTCCAATCAAAACCCCTAACAAGGGGATAATGGCACTAGCCTATGGAAAAACCTCACCCCTGAGGGGGGCAGACATCAGAAGCAAGAGGAAATATGATCCTGCAGGCTGTGGAAAGAAGACCACAAACACAGTAAGTCTGACAAAATGAGAAGACAAAGAAATATACTGCAGATGAAAGAGAAAGATAAAAACCTACAAGAACATCTAAATGAAGAAGAGACAGACAATCTACATGAAAAAGAAATCAGAGTAATGATAGTAAAGATGATCCAAGATCTCAGAAAAAGAATGGAGGCATGGATAGAGAAGATGCAAGAAATATTTAACAAAGACCTAGAAGAAAGAACAGAGATGAATAATACAGTAACTGAAATGAAAAATGCACTAGAAGGAAAGCTAGAGTAGCAATACTAAAATCAGACAAAATAGACTTTAAAATAAAGACTGTCACAAGAGATAAGAAAGGACACTACATAATGATCAAGAGATTAATACAAGAAAAAGACATAGCAATTGTATATATGTGTGCTTCCAACATAGGAGCACCTCAATATATAAGCCAAATGCTAACAGCCATAAAAGGGGAAATCAACAGTAACACAATAATAGGGGGGGACTTTAACACCCCACTTACACCACTGGATAGATCATCCAGACAGAAAATCAATAAGGAAACACAAGCCTTAAATTACACCAGAGAGACTTCATTGCTATTTATAGGACATTCCATCCGAAAGCAGCAGAATACACTTTTCTCTCAAGTGCACAAGTAACATTCTCCAGGATAGACCACATTTTGGGTCACAAATCAAGCCTCGGTAAATTTAAGATAATTGAAATCGTATCAACCATCTTTTCTGACCACAACACTATGAGATCAGAAATCAATCACAGGAAAAAAAAAAAACCTGTAAAAAACACAAACACATGGAGGCTAAAAAATATGTTACTAAATAACCAGTGGATCACTGAAGAAATCAAAGAGGAAAAAAGAAAAGAAAAAAAAAAAAACCTAGAGATAAATGACAGCAAAACACAATGATCCAAAACTTATGGGATGCAGCAAAAGCTGTTCTAAGAGGGAAGTTTATAGCAATACAATCTTACCTCAAGAAAAAAGAAAAATCTCAATAAACAACCTAACCTTACACCTAAAGCAACTAGAGAAAGAAGAAGAAACAAAAACCAAAGTGTAGAAGGAAAGAAATCATAAAGATCAGAGCAGAAATAAATGAAATGGAGACAAAGAAAACAACAGCAAAGATCAAAGTAAAAGCTGGTTCTTTGAAAAGATAAACAAAATTGATAAACCTTTAGCCAGACTCATCAAGAAAAAAAGGGAGACAAATCAAACCAATGTAATTAGAAATGAAAAAGATGAAGTTACAACTGAAACCACAAAAATACAAAGGATCATAAGAGACTACTACAAGCAACTATACACCAACAAAATGGACAATCTAGAAGAAATGGACAAATTCTTAGAAAGGTGCCACCTTCCAAGACTGAACCAGGAAGAAACAGAAAATTTGAACAGACCAATCACAAGTAATGAAATTGAAACTGTGATTAAAAATCTTCCAACAGAAAACAGTCCAGAACCAGATGGCTTCACAGGTGAATTCTATCAAATATTTAGAGAAGAGTTAACACCTACACTTCTGAAATGCTTCCAAAAAATTTGCAGAGGAAGGAACACTCTTAAGCTCATTCTATGAGGCCACCATCACCTGCTACCAAAACCAAACAAAGATATCACAGAAAAAGAAAATTGCAGACCACTACCACTGATGAACATAGATACAGAATTCCTCAGGAAAATACTAGCAAACAGAATCCAACAACATATTAAAAGGATCATACACCATGAACAAGTGGAATTTATCCCAGGGATGCAATGATTTTGTCAATATCCACAAATCAGCCAGTGTGATACACCACATCAACAAACTGAAGAATAAAAACCATATGATCATCTCAATAGATGCAGAAAAAGCTTTTGACAAAATTCAACACCAATTTATGATAAAAACTCTCCAGAAAGTGGGCACAGAGGGAACCTACCTCAACATAACAAAGGCCATGTATGACAAACTCACAGCACATATCATTCTTAATGGTGAAAAACTGAAAGCATTTTCTCTAAGATCAGGAAAAAGACAAGGATGCACACTATTATCACTTTTATTCAACATAGTTTTGGAAGTCCTAGCCACAGCAATCAGAGAAGAAAAAGAAATTAAAGAAATCTAAATTGGAAATGAAGAAGTAAAACAGGCACTGTTTGCAGATGATATAACACTATACATAGAAAACCCTAAAGATGCTACCAGAGAACTACTAGAGCTCATCAAGGAATCTGGTAAAGTTGCAGGATACAAAATTAATACACAGAAATTTCTTGCATTCCTATACACTAAAAAGAAAAGATCAGAAAAAGAAATCAAGGAAATAATCCCGTTTACCATCACATCAAAGAGAGTAAAATACTTAACAATAAACCTACCTAAGGAGGCTAAAGACCTGTAGTCAGAAAACTATAAGATAGTGATGAAAAAAATCAAAGATGACACAAACAGATGGAGAGATATACCATGCTTTGGATTGGAAGAATCAGTGTTGTGAAAATGACTATACCACCCAAAGCAACCTACAGATTCAATGCAATCCATATCAGATTACCAGTGGCATTTTTCACAGAATTAGAACAAAGAATTTTACAATTAGTATGGAAACACAAAAGACCACGAATAGCCAAAGCAATCCTGAGAAAGAAGAACAGGGCTGGAGGATCAGGCTCCCTGACTTCAGACTACACTGCAAAGCTACAGTCATCAAAACAGTATGGCACTGGCACAGAAACAGAAATATAGATCAACCAAACAGGATAGAAAGCCCAGAGATAAACCCACATACCTATGGTCAACTAATCTATGACAAAGGAGGTAAGAATAAACAATGGAGAAAAGACCATCTATTCAATTGGTGGTGCTGGGAAAACTGGACAGCTACATGTAAAAGTATGAAATTAGAACACTCCCTAACACCATACACAAAAATAAACTCAAAATGGATTAGACCTAAATGTAAAGCCAGATACTATAAAACTCTGAGAGGAAAACATAGGTAGAACACTCTTTGACATAAATTGCAGCAAGATCTTTATTGACCCACGCCTAGAGTAATGAAAATAGAAACAAAAATAGACAAATGGGACCTAATGAAACTTAAAAGCTTTTTCACAGCAAAGGATATCATAAACGAAATGAAAAGACAACCCTCAGAATGGGAGAAAATATTTGCAAATGAAGAAACTGACAAGGGATTAATCTCCAAAATATACGAACAGCTTATACAGCTCAATATCTAAAAAACATAACAGCCCAATCAAAATTGGGTGAAACATCTAAATAGACATTTCTTCAAAGAAGACATACAGATGGCTAAAAAGCACATGAAAATATGCTCAACATCACTAATCATTAGAGAAATGCAAATCCAAACTACAGTGAGCTATCTCCTCACACCGGTCAGAATGGCCATCATCAAAAAATCTACAAACAATAAATGCTGGAGAGGGTGTGGAGAAAAGGGAACCCTCCTACACTGTTGGTCAGAATGCAAACTGGTACAGCCACTATGGAGAAGAGTATGGAGGTTCCTTAAAAAACTGAAAATAGAACTTCCATATGATCCAGTAATACCACTCCTGGGCATATATCTGGAGAAAACCATAATTCGAAAAGATACATGCACCCGAATGTTCACTGCAACACTATTTACAATAGCCAGGACATGGAAGCAACCTAAATGTCCATCAACAGAGGAATGGATAAAGAAGATGTGGTACATATATACAATGAAGTATTACTCAGCCATAAAAAAGAACAAAATAATGCCATTTGCAGCAACATGGATGGACCTAGAGATTGTCATACTGAGTGAAGTAAGTCAGACAGAGAAAAGACAAGTATCATATGATATTGCTTATATGTAGAATCTTAAAAAAAAAGGTAAAAATGATCTTATCTACAAAACAGAAATAGTTACAGATGTAGAAACCAAACTTTTGGTTACCAGGGTGTAAGCGGGGGAGGGATAAATCAGAAGATTGGGAATGACATATATACATACACCACTATATATAAAATAGATAATTAACGAGGACCTACTGTATAGCACAGGGAACTCTACTCAATACTCTGTAATGGCCTACATGGGGAAAGAATCTAAAAAAGAGTGGATATATGTATATGTATAACTGATTCACTTTGCTGTACACCTGAAACTAATACAACGCTGTAGATCAACTATACTCCAATAAAAATTTTAAAATAAATAAATATTTAGAGTAAAAAACAAAAAAACTTTGACTCTGTTTTATCATGTATAAAATCTAAATAAAATATCTACTCCATAGAATTATACACTTAAATTAGTTTTGTAATATATTATGTTTACTCAACACTTGTTAGTATCCTAAACCCAGGATAATACTTACCTTTTATTTTATGAATAACATTAAAGAACCTAATTTCATTGGAGTAAAGTCACAGTCAATTCTTAGGACTGCCAAATAACTTTACTACTTTGAGGAAAATGAACTGAAGCAGCCTTGGAGAGTCATCAAAACCCATCCCTCCTCCTGGAAATCAACTAGAGGTAGACTCAGGAGAGTTGTCCTTGAAGTAAAGAGCAGTTTGTTATATGTACTTCCATTGCATTTGAAGAGACTATCAACAAATCTAAACTAAGCCAAACAGTTTGAGAGGTATAATTCATTACCAATTAAGGAAAAATGGACTTTTAATGCAATCAGTTCCAATTACCACAGAATGCCTATTCTTCCATTTGATTTAACATCAATTTAGCAACTGGCAGAATGCATAACCTCCAAATTTACAAATTAACTTTGATCCAAGGTATTTGTCTTTTGAATACAAAAAAGGAGTTGACCTCTTCCACTTTAAAATGTATGGAAATTATATAAAAAATCAATGCACCAACAGCTTGCTCTATTAATCAAAAATTTTATGTCAAGATTCAGTCACTTAGTTTTTAAGTCAGAGGAGGCACTTACAATGCATGTTCTGACAGGTTGAAGTTAATACAAGCATCCAAAGCTATCTGAAATTCCACCATGCAAATACTCATTCTGATGACTTCCATAAAAGGGAGTAATTCTGAAAAATTACTATCATAATTGAAAAGACATTACAGAGAATGTGCATGTATGCACCAGGAAAACATTCAAGTTACACAGGAGATCAGAGGAGAGAATGTTTAGTAGCAAATAGTCATACCTCAACCATTTTTTGATAGGATCACATCTTGTGTTTATGTGTCTAAATACAGTGAATATTAGGATGCACTATTATCTTTCCTACATATTAAGGATGAGGATGCATTTTCTCTTGCCATCAAATATCACTCGAGCAATTCTTCAGCCAGGAAGTAACTAATCTTAATTGCATTATTGCTTGTTTATTTTGCTAAGATTTATCTGTATTGATCATGTTGCTTTAACACATGCATTTTTATATCATGCTTTATTCGTTTCCATGTAGAGTAAAATATTCATATCCAGTATTCCACAGTATTGTTGCATACTGCACACAGAATAGGCCCACATAAGAGTTTGTTAAATGATACATAATTAGGTAATTAGTGTTTTTCATACTTTATATTCTACAGAAATTCGTGGCAGATGTTATATATGTGTTTAAATTGATATTTGAGGAATTGCTTAAGGTTTTGTGATGGACTGAGAATAAACTGTTTTCCCATTTAAAAAAATAAAAGATTCAATACTTTTTCAGGAGCAGAATAGACTCAGATGATCTAACTTTTTTAGACCATTATGGTTAACATTAGTCAAAGACTTATCTAGATATAATCAATAAATTATTTTCTTACCAATGCTAAATTATTTGAGGACTTCTAGTTGCTGTTTATATAAGAATGAAAAGAGCTCAGATATTTAAAATTAACCTGTTTGGGTTCAAATCTTGTCTTTATCACTATCTGTGTGAACTTCAGCAAGTTACTTAATGTGTTTGCTCTTCCTTTTCCGATTTATAAGTTGGGGATAATAGCATTACCTCATAGGCTTGTTATGAGGATTAAAAGGGTTAATTTTGGAAATTATTTAAGTAGTGCTGGGCAAATACTAATCACTAAATGAATATTTATGAAAGAAAGGAATATGAAGGAATATGAATATTATCTTAGTAATATGAAAAACACTTATTTAATTAAAAAGTTGTTTAAATATCCTAAACATATTTGCTTTTCTTTAAGTGCAAGATAGAGGATGCATAATGTAAGTTCAACTGGCAAGGACCTAAGTTTATGAAACTTAAGTTTATGAAACTTAAGTTTATGAAACTTAAGTTTATAAACTTAAGTTTAGTTAAGTTTAACTAAACTTAAGTTTATGAAACTTAAGTTTCATAAACTTAAGTTTATGAAACTTAAGTTTATGAAACTAAGTTTATGAAAACTTGGCTTTAGAAACTAATGGAGAAGTTATAAAATGCAGATATCCTAAGGAACACAGAAGCAGGATGAAATTTTTTGGCAGGGAACGATATTTTGGTTACCAAGGTAACAGAGGTAAATTCCATTGGATGTACTTCTCCATTGAGTTTAGTTTGAGTGGAGTTTGTTTTGGGGGTTGAATGGTATAAGACAAAAGTTCCATTGTATTAAGTAAGTATTGGAGAACAGACTTAAGTGGAAAAGCTAGTTACTGAAAAAAAAAAAATTGTGGCTCTGTAGCTAACTACAAAGCAAACCTTGACACTTTTGCTAGTAGGGTCAGAGACAGCCACACTTATCAGTACTCCTTGCATAGAAATTAAACAGAGGAACACAGCTGTTAACATGAAGGCAATAATTTACTCAGCTGAAGTGACTATCATTCCTCTGTGACTTTAGGTTTGTCTTGATTCTTATTTCAAATGGCATCACCGTATTTAGTGTATTTTAAGAATGAGTTATGTAAACCACGGAATAATGAATATTTTCATTAAAATAATTTCAAAACAACTATATTCAATGTTTATGTGTTCAAATGCCTGCAAAGAATGCCTAGAGAACCTTTGTTGGCAATGCTTAGCTATTAAATAAAATGTGTGACACCTAGTGCGAAAACCGTTTAACAGCACACAAAATAGACTAGAGGTCTAGAGATACACATCTCAGAGTATGTGTCCAATTTACTGCACAGCATACTAGTAGAATTTTTGGTGTGACAAAGTCATGAATTCTATTTATTTTGACTATTTCTACTAATATCTTTAATAGGCACTTTTATGATAATCTTTTAATGTAATGGCTACCTCCAGTAAAGTATATTAGAAATTAAATAGTTTGTGAACATAAATGCTAATACAACAAGATCTATTAATTTACTAATCTATAATTATATAACATGAGCAGCTCAAATTTACAAATAATAACTGGGTTAATAACTTCTAATTCTTTTGTATCACTTAGAATGTCTTTGGTTGCAAGTAACAGAAGAGCATAATACAAATTATTTCAAATAGTAAGGAAATGTGTTGTCTTCTAAGAATGTGAAAACATTTTCCAAAAGCTTTCTCTCATCTCATTGGCCACATGGCTGTAGAGTATCCCTAAAAAGAGGTTCTCGAAGTGTAGTCTCCACCAGCAACAGTGGGAACCTGTTAGAAATTAATTTCTCCAACTTCACACAAGACCTACTGAATCAAAACCTCTGGGGGTGAGGACCAACCATCTGCACTTCAACAAGCTCTCCTGGGTGATTCTGACACACACTCAAAGTGCAAAGCACTTCCCTCAACCAATCATGGAAAAATGAAAGATTACTACAATTTGTTTAAACTATCTGAATACACAGCCTGGAGTTTAGGATAAGGGCCTTTCCTGAGGGATAACTGAAAACAAAACAAAACAGTATTCTGTTAGCAAAGAGGATATCAGAGGATGGGTATGTGGAAGGGTGAGTGGATAAATGTTGAGAAGGCAACATTTTCACATCCTTTGTCATGGAACAGTAAAAGCAGTAGAAAGACCTTGAGCTTTCGAAACCGAACACATTATTTGGAAACCAAATTCCACCCCTTAGTGGAAAATGGCAAGTTATTTCATTTCTAGGCACCTCGACTTTTTCATCTTAAATTTTGAATAATAATGCATTTCTCAAAGAGATTTTGTGACTGGGATATAGTAAGCAATGAATAAACTATAATTTCCCATCACAATTTCATCTGAGCTATTAATGTGAAAGCTTAGCATTTTTGTGCTTTATTTTTATTCCACTTCTGACTACCCAGTTTAGATGTTAGCAAGAGCACCTCAAATTGCATTTGTTTATTATTTCTTTGTACAGTAAGAATGCTACCTAAAAATTAACAGGTTATTCCTTCTGCAAAAGGACTTTTTATTAAAAGCTGGTTCATCTAATGGACTGGGTACTAGATTTCAACAGACTTTTGTCGGAACATTTGGAACAGGAACATTTTATTGTTTTAAGTGTAGACTGTTTTCCAACATTCTATCAAGAACACTAGTTATTAGGGTCACCAGATTTAGCAAGTAAAAATGCAAGACACCCAGTTAATTTTGAATTTCAAATAAGCAAAGAATTATTTTTTAGTGTTAATTACAGGCTCACCTAGGAAATATTGTGCGTTCGGTTCCAGACCACAACAATAAAGCCTGTATTGCCATGAGGTAAGTCACACTGGTTTCCTAGTGCTTATACAAGTTATGTTTATACTATACTGTAGTCTATTAAGTGTACAACAGAATTATGTCTAAAAAACAATGTACATACCTTAATTATAAGATTTATTGCTAAAAATGCTAACCATTATCTGAGCCTTCAGCGAGTTGTAATCTTTCTGCTGGTGGAGAGTCTTGCCTTGATGTTGATGGCTGCTGACTGATCAGGGTAGTGGTTGCTGAAGGCTCGGTGGCTGTAGGAATTTCTTAAAATAAGACAGCAATGAAGTTTGCCTCATTGGGGTGACTCTTTCTTTTAGAAATTATTTCTCTGTAGCATGCAATGCTGTTTGATAGCATTTTACCCACAGTAAAACTTCTTTCAAAGCTGGAGTCAATCCTCTCAAACCCTGCTGCTGCTTTATCAACTAAGTTTATGCAGTATTTTAAAACTTCTGTTGTCATTTCAACAGTCTTCACAGAATCTTCACTAGGAGTAGATTCCATCTCAAAAAACCACTTTCTTTTCTCATCTATAAGAAGCAACTCCTCATCAGTTAAACTGTTATCATGAGATTTCAGCAGTTCAGTCACATCTTCAGGCTCCACTTCTAACTTTCTTGCTCTCTCCACTACATTTGCAGTTACTTCCTCCATTAAAGTCTTGAACCCCTCAAAGCCATCCATGAGGACTGAAATCAACTGCTTCCAAACTGCTGTAAATGTTAATAATTTTGACCTTTTCCCATGAATCACAAATGTAAGTAATGGAATCTAGAATGGTGGCCCTTCCAGGAAGTTTTTAATTTACTTTGCTCAGATCCATCAGAGGAATCACTAGTTATGGCAGCTATAGCCTTAGGAAATGTATTTCTTAAATAATAAGACGTGAAAGTCAAAAGTACTCCTTGATTCATGGACTGCAGAATGGATGTTGTGTTAGCAAATCATAATAACACTATTACATCTCCATCAGAGTTCTTGGGTGACCAGGTGCATTATCAATGAGGAGTAACATTTTGAAAATAATCTTTTCTTCTGAGCAGTAGGTCTCATCAGTGGGCTTAAAATATTCAGTAAACCATGTTGTAAACAGATGAGCTGTCATCCAGGCTTTGTTGTTCCATTTATAGAGCACAGGCAGAATAGATTTAGCATAATTCTTAAGGGCCTTAGGATTTTCAGAATGCTAAATGAGCACTGACTTCAACTTCAAGTCACCAGCTGCATTAGCCCCAACAAGAGAGTCAGCCTCTCCTTTGAAGCCAGACATTGACTTCTCCTCTCTAGCTATGGAAGTCCTAGATGGCATCTTCTTTCAATAAAAGCCTGTTTCATCTGCACTGAAAATCTTTTATTTAGTGGAGTCACCTTCATTAATTACCTTAGCTAGATCTTCTGGAAAACTTGTTGCAGCTTCTACATAAGCACTTGATGCTTCACCTTGCACTTTGATGTCATGGAGACAGCTTCTTTCCTTAAACCACAAGGACCAACCTCTGCTGGCTTCAAACTTTTCTTCTGCAGCTTCGTCACTTCTCTCAGCCCTCATAGAATAGAAGAGAGTTAGGGCCTTGCTAATTCTCTTCAATATGAGGGTTTAAGGGAATGTTGCGACTGGTTTGATTTTCTATCCAGACCACTGAAACTTTCTCCATATTAATAATAAGGCTTGTCGTTTCTTGTCATTCATGTGTCCACTGGAGTATCACTTTTGATTTCCTTCAAGACCTTTTACTTTGTATTCACAACTTGCCTAACTATTCGGCACAAGAGGCCTAGCTTTTGACTAAATCACCTGTCAACATGCCTTCCTCACTAAGCTTAATCCTGTCCAGCTTTTGATTGAAAGTGAGAGACCTGCAATTCTTCCTTTCACTTTAATACTTAAAGGCCACTGTAGGATTATTAATTGGCCTAATTTCAATATTGTTGTGTCTCAGGGAATAGGAAAGCCCAAGGAGAGCAAGAGAGGTGGGAGAACAGCCAGTCAGTGGAGCAGTCAGAACACACATACGATTTATGGATTAAGTTCACAGTCTTATATTGGGCATGGTTTGTAGTGCCCCAAAACAATACAACAGTAACATCAAAGATCACAGATCACCATAACAACCATACTAATAATGAAAAGGTCTGAAATATTATGAGAATTACCACACTGTGACACAAAGTAAGTAAATGTTGTTGAAAAACTGGCACTGATACTTACTCGACACAAGGTTGCTACAAACCTTCAATTTATAAAAAACACAATAGCTGTGAAGCACAATAAAACAAGGTAAGCTTGTGTACCCAAAGTACTATATGGAATGCATTTATTCAAAACAAAATCATTGTTTATTTGAAATTCAAGTTTAACGGATGTCCTGTATTTTATCTTGAACTCTGCTAATATTTCCACTCCTCTATCTCTATTAAACCTCTCACAATCATGAGCACAAACAGTGTCACTTCATGGAGGTTTGGTTTACTTGGTTGTGAAATTAGGCTATTGGACTAAAGGATATCTGAGGTCCCTATTTTCTAAAACTCTAACGTATAGGAAGTTTCACTGCACTTCTGGGACCATATGAAAAATTAGATGAGACCTTATTTTAAAAGCTATAAAGTCATATACAAATATTGGTAATGGTGATGATAGAGCAACCTATTAAATTATATGTCTGACTATAAAACTATTCAAAGCCTTCTTATATATTTATCTTTTGTTAAATATCCCCACCAAATATTGTCACAAGAGAAGTCAATGTAAGTGATATCTCTGAATTTATTCTACTTATATTGTCTATAGATATTTATAAGTTAGGCCTTGAGAAAGCTTTCTACCTTAGAATCCTTCTTAATTTAACAGAGTAAACTACATTTATCTGTTATCAACAAATCTCATAACAATCCATAACATATGTGTTGAGCAAATTTGCTTCTTGTAAAACTGTTTTCAAGGAATAAGTAAAACACGGTACATAAACAAGAATAGCTGAATAATCAACATATAGTGAATTTTATCAAGAGGTATATTCTAACAATAATATAATTAGGTTAACACTATGTTTTAGCTATTTCTTAAATATATAAGTGAAATTATTTTTTTCCTCTATTTATGTTAAAACTTATTTTGATAATATAAGTTGTTTTTTAAAAAATAAATTTATTTGTTTATTTTTGGCTGCGTTGTGTCTTTTCTGCTGCACGCAGGCTTTCTCTAGTTGCAGCAAGTGGGGGTTACTCTTTCTTGCGGTGCACTGGCTTCTCACTGTGATGACTTCTCTTGTTGTGGAGCGTGGGCTCTAGGCACGTGGGCTTCAGTAGTTGTGGCACGTGGGCTCAGTAGTTGTGGCTCATGAGCTCTAGAGCACAGGCTCAGTAATTGTGGTACACGGGCTTAGCTGCTCTGCGGCATGTGGGATCTTCCCGGACCAGGGCTCAAAACCGTGTCCCCTGCGTTGGCAGGCGGATTCTTAACCACTGTGCCACCAAGGATATTTTTTATAGCATAATTATAAATTGCATATTTTCCCTCTTTCTACTATATTAGTAATGTATATCAAAGCAATGAAATAAAAATACAATAATTTTTACATTAATAAAACAAAGATCTGTTTGTGTGTATATTTTGTATGCTACAAAGACAATTAGGGATAACCAGCCTAGCAAACTTATAGCACAGAAATTATACAGAGTTAAAAGACACATGGGTGGGCTTCCCTGGTGGCTCAGTGGTTGAGAGTCCACCTGCCGATGCAGGGGACACGGGTTCGTGCCCTGGTCCGGGAAGATCCCACATACTGCAGAGTGGCTTGGCCCGTGAGCCATGGCCGCTGAGCCTGTGCGTGCGGAGCCTGTGCTCCGCAACGGGAGAGGCCACAACAGTGAGAGGCCCGCGTACCGCAAAAAAAAAAAAAAAAAAGACACATTGGCATCCCTTCTCTATTCAGGTCATATAATCTTTAAAAAATTGATCCTACATCTTAATGTTCCAAAAAAAAAAATCCTCATTTTATTAATATTTTAAGTACCAATTTTCTTCAGTGTTACAAGTTGGTTATGTTTCTAAAGCTCATTCACTTCTGCCAACTACTGGCAAAATAATGTAGGTGATATAATGTTTATGTATAATACTACTTGATTAAAGAAAAACTTTGGTTGAATACCATTAAACAAAACAAAAAACAGAAATAGATTTCCATTTATAACTTACATGTTTAAGAAAATAGATTTAATTAAAGAGATAGGAAAAATTAAGGCAAAAGTTTATGAAATGGATTTTATTTTAGATTTATTGATAGATTTATTCATTCAATTATTTTGTTTAGACTATGAAATTGCTATTTTTAAGGTCAAACGTTATCAAACATCAGTAATTTCATGTGATTCAAACTAATGGAGTGCTTTCAAATGCCTTGGGAGTTGAAACTGGTTCTTTAATTTTACTCCAGATATATAATTTACAGTTTCATACATAAAGATACTTTTTGCAGCAAAAAATAATTAAATAATTGGAAGCAGTTTTAATGTCCTTTAGTAGGAATATAGTTAAGAAAACTATAGTTCATATATACTATGGAATATTATTCAATACTTGAAATAACTTTTATATAATTTTTATAATACTTTACAATGGAAAGTCTAAAAAAAGAGAAGCAAAACTACATATGTAATATAATCTCAACTACTATATAAATGCATACATCAAAGTATCATTGGTGGACTATTTATGAGATTTTGCTGTATGTCCCAGATTTTCTGCTATAAACATCCAATCTTTTTTTATGATGGATTTTTTTTAATCCATTTTTTTTAAAGCTTATGATTCTTCTCTCCAATGGAACATGGAAAGAAGTGACCATGTGTTAGTCCCACATGAAGGCTTTGCAAATTTCTTCTATCTTGCTTGCACTTTTGCCCTCTACTGTGAAGGCAGGTGCTCAAGTTAGGAGCTATATCTTCAGCTTATGTCTTGCACTGAGAAAACATGCAAACTTGACTGACATCCTGGAGCAGAGCCACCACAGCTGGCCTGAAGATCCATGGGTTAAAAAAAATAATTATTTATTGTTGTAAGCCACCAATATTTAGGAGCTAATGCTATTTGATCATTATTGCCATAAAAGTGGGTTAATATAGGAGAAAGATCCGACATTAGCACGATTAAATTTGGGGTTGTCTAGTAGATATCCAAGTGGGAATGTGGTATGTAATTGTATATATGAGTCCTACCTGATCTTTGGGAAACATGCACTGCCATTCTCTCTGGTATCCAAGGCCTCAGATACCAGATATGGCCTCTACTGTGAGGTTTTCTCTACACCTTCCTTGGCCTCCTCCCAGATATGTCTGCCCTTCAACTTTCTCAGCTTTCATTGCCTATTCACTTCTCATCCTTCTTCCCTGGCCGTCTGCTTTCTCCATAGTATATAAGAGTTGCAGGGTCAGGTGGCATGCTCTTCTAGTGCCATGCTAGGTGAGACTTCTCTAAGAAGCTTTCAGGTTTCTTGAGCTACACCTAGGAAAGTGAGGCATAAGGCCCCTTTATGTCTCCATAGATGAATCCATCAGAACCCCCTGGGATTTGACCTCTAGGACTCAGCAAGCATGGTGATTTTTATTCCTAAAAGTCTTCATTCCATTTGCTTACTGGAATTTGAATTGGGGTAGAAAACCCGCAATTAAATATTATACCACCTAATATTGTACTTTCATAGTCTATAAATTCTGAAAGTTGCCAAGATCTTTACAATCCTTACAATTAAACAGCACCGGGCATGTAAATAAAGCTTGTTTTAGATTCATAACTATTGTGTCCTTTAAAATTCAAGGACTTTTTGAATTTAAACTTAATTTGTTTTTGTTTGTTTTTGTTTTTTCAATAAGGTATATCTTCTTTCCAAGGGTTATGGTCACTTGCAGAGACAGACGGACCCTCACCCAAAATTTGGTTCTGATGTTGAGACTGATAATGTCACACATACACCAAGAGGGTATAAAAAGTTTTAGTGCTTACATAATTGAGGAATCTGGGAGGAGCAGGGCAAACCTCTCAGGCAGGTTTGAAATGGTCTGAGAGGGCAAGGAAGAGAGACTAGGCACCTAGGCTTTCTTATCCAGATTTGGGCAATTAGCTTATTTGGCAAGGGGAAGAGAGAGGGGTGAAGATTAAAAGCTATTAGGAAACATTTAAAAAGGGCTCTGGCCTACTCATTACACTGAGGCATTGCATATAGGAAGGTCTGGAAGTCAAGTGGGAGCACTGACAATGGGGACAGAGGGAAGTGATTTCTTAATATCACCTTAACACCTCAAATAAGGTTAGACTTTTTTTTTTTCTTTAAACTAATCAATACATCAGTTTTGAGGAAAAGAAAAGAGAAAAAAAGGAAATAGGAAGAAGGAAACTAACATTTCCTGAGCTTGTAATATATTCCAGATGCTGCAATATACATGTCAAGAAATTTACTGAGATATTTGTGTTTTATTCTAAAATAATTTGCATATTTTTCTCTTCTCCTCTCCCAACTCAGTAGTAACCACAGCTATCATTTCTTTGCCTAAGGGACAAATTTGTGTGGAAAGTCCCAAAGAAAAGTTGTATGAAAACAATATTCTTTCCCTGGATTTTGCTTTTCAAGGTTTAAGTTGTAAGGATCAACCTAAATCATATCCATAGGAAAAGGGAAAGAGGTGGGTGCCCTAGGAGGTGCTCAGAGGAAGAGGCGAGTCTTCTGGGAGCAGAAGGAAAATAAGAATTATGACTTTGGGGGAAGGGTAGCAGATGCTCAAAGGTCTACATACCACCACCAAGGAAATGCTGGCTGTGCCAACAGCTCAATATCTGCAGGTCTTCTTAACAAGCCATGACTTGCTATAAATTTAACAAACTTAACAACCCAATAATCATAACAACCCCATTTTACAGATGAGGAAACTGAGGCTCAGAGAAACTGTACAATTTGCCCAAATTAATGTGATTAGTAAGAGTTAGTACCGACACTAAAATTTAAATCTGTCTGACATCGAAGATTTTTGCCTTTGTCTTAAATTATGTTACCACCCAATAAATTTTTTTTTTGGATATTACTGGACAAGATTTAGATGAGTTTACAAAGAGGATTAAAATGAAAACACAGTGTGATATTAAGGAGAGAGATTGTCTGAAGAGGAAAGAGGTAATCTTAAATAGCAAAAACCAAAGGAAATTCAGGGGAAGCAGGACTGTTGATTTTTTTCCACTTCTGCCCAAGAGGGGTACCCAGGCAGGATGCAGGCTGGTGGATGGACTTGGCTTGGGGACTGAAAAGATCAGAATTATGTCGTAAAGTCTGATAACCTGGAGAAGAAAGAGCCAAGGAATGAACAACTAAGGGTCAAACAGACAACTCAGGGATACAGAAAATGTTAAGTATGGAGCCAGTCCCTGAGGAAAAAGTAAAGGGGTACAAAACCACCTGGATGGGGTGGTAGTAATAATTGGAACAAATCAAGGGGTCAGAGACAATGGATTAAACCTTCTAAACATAGATCAGTCACTCAACTGACTAAAACATTTCAATTGCTGCTAATTGCCCTTTTGATAAAATCCAAATTTCTTATTTTGGTATAGAGGGCCCTTCAGGAGCCAACCCAGTCTATTTCTATATACTTATTTCTGTCCAATCTGCCCTTACTCTTGCATCTACTTTTCTTTATTGGCCATGCTTTGTCCTGGACTTCACAGTTGCTATTCCTGTCATGTGTAATATCTTCAGCTCCTCAGTCTATAATAGCCTAAACTCCCTAGTCTAAGTTCTATCTGTTCTTCAATTATAATAAAAATTGCTCACTTAATCAACTGTTCAGTCCATTCTAGACATTATGTAAAGAATTTAATGCATTATAGCAGGCTTTGAAGATAGGTAGCTTTCGCATGTTATGGATAAGAAGACTGAGATTCCGAGAGGTCAAGTATTATATACATCGCCCATAAGTTACAAAGCATGGATTTAACTCCCAAGCCCTTAAATACATGATAAACCTATTAATGCTGCTTTTAAAGCACAAAATAAACCTCACCTATTCTGAATAAAAAAATGTATGAGAGACCACAATCAACTTCAAGTTCCCACTGGATTGTGTGTGTCTCATGAGCAAAAACATGAAGCAAACACAGTCCATTTCATCTGTAGAGACTGCCACTCAGACTGGGGAACAAATCTTCAAATCCATGATGCAAACCTCAGAAGAATCTTTTCTCCTAGATGTCTTAGAGAAGATCTTTCTATTGTCCATGAGCATAGTAAAGGCATAAGAAAGGTGACTCTTAGAAAATGTGTATCTACTCTTGGTTGTAGACATCTTTTCTATTTCTAATTTAAATAATGAAATAACTATTTAAATATAGATATTAGAAGACCATTAAATGAGACAAGTTATGGTTTTCTGTTAGATATTAAGTTACATATGGAAGTCTTCTGGTGCGCTAGACTGTTGCTCTTAAGAGTGTGCAAGTGCAAACTCTGATGAAGATAATAACAAGCCTACAACTGAAAAGGAAACTAAGGCACAGGAAGAGGCTTTCAATGGCATCACAATTATTAATAGTTTTTCCGACTTCTCATCATGGGATGATAATACTGCACTTTCTCTTAAAAAGAAATTTTATATGCATAATTTAGCATTAGGTTCCAGAGCAATTTTCATTTGATAAGTGGTTAAATTTTTAATTATGCATTTCCCTTGAACTTAATTTCATATTAGATCCTTCCTGGCCATCCTCCCCTGAACTATGCCCCCAAAGTAATCACTATCAATGTTTATAGAATCATATAATTTTAAATAATCACTTACTAAAAGTCCCCTGTTTTAAATACTGGGAAAACAAGGCCCACAGAGGTTATGGGAGAATTTTAAAGTATAGCTGGGGGCCAGTACCATACTGTTTTAATTACTGTAGCTTTATAGTACAGTTTGAAATCAGAGAGCATGATACCTCCAACTTTGTTCTTCTCCCTCAAAATTGTTATGGCTATTTGACGTCTTTTGTGTTTCCATACAATTCTTTAAATTATCTGTTCTCATTCTATAAAAAATGCCCAATTTGGATAGGGGCTGCATTGAATCTGTGGAAAGCCTTGGGTGGTATGATCATTTTAACGATATTAACTCTTCCAATCCACGAGCACAGTTTATCTTTCCATTTGTTTATTTTATCTTCAGTTTCTTTAATTTGTGTCTTACAGTTTTCTGAGTATAGGTCTTTTACCTCCTTAGAGTTATTCCTAGGTATTTTATTCTTTTTCATGCGATTTAAATGGGATTATCTTAATTTTTCTTTCTGATAGCTCATTGTTAGTGCATAGAAATGCAACAGATTTATCCAGTAATCCCACTCCTGGGTATTTATCCTAAGAAAATGAAAACGCTAATCTGAAAAGATACATGCATCCTTATGTTCACTGCAGCTTTACAATAGCCAAGATATGTAAGTAACCTAAATGCCCATCAACAGATGAGTGGATAAAAAAGATGTGGTATATATACACAATGTAATATTACTCAGCAATAAAAAATAATGAAATCTTGCCATTCACCACAACATGGATGGACCTAGAGGATATTACGCTAAGTGAACTAAGTAAGAGAAAGACAAATACCATACAATTTCACTTATATGTAGAACCTAAAAAACAAATGAACAAACATAACAAAGCAGAAACAGTCATAGATACAGAGAACAAACAGGTGGTTGCCAGAGAGGAGAGGGGTAGGGTAATGAGAGAAGTAGGTGAGGGAGATTAAGAGGTACAAACTTTCAGCTACAAAGTAAATGAGTCACCAGTATGAAATGTTTAGTGTGGGAAATATAGTAAATAATTATGTAATATCTTTGTATGTTGACAGATGGTAATTAGACTTATCATGGTGATCATTTTGAAATGTACAGAAATACCAAATCACTACATTGTGTACCAGGAACTAACGTAGTGTTGTAAGTCAATTAATTTTGTATCTATATAGAGGATGGATGTTCACTAAACTTATCGTGGTAATCATTTCATGACGTATGTAAGTCAAACCATTATGCTCTACACTTTAAACTTACACAGTGCTGTGTATCAGTTATTCTCCTGTAAAACTGAAAGAAAAAATATAAAGTGCAGATTACCATACTTTAACAAAAAAAAAGTATAGCTGGGGGTGGAACCAAAGGTCCCTCATCTCCATCTACTATATTAAGCCACTAAGTACTAAGGGAGGGTAAGCTAGCTGTATTTCCTACATTGGGTAACATTCATTTAAATGAAACTATAAACAGCCCTCAAATTGCTAGGATCTGAATTAGATACAGTAGATAATAAGTGGCATAAATTTTGCCACTCCCCACGGAAAATGTAAATGGTTAAAAACAAACATGTAATTCAGGCAAAGAGGCTATCAGTTTCTATATGGCAATATTTTCCTTGTTCTGCCAAGGGTGACAAATTGACACATAGAAAATAGGATCAGTGTTAGTGAGCTGTTAAGGACTGCTGTTTATTTTTTTCTTTCTTTTTTTTCCTTTTTGTTGATAGAGAGAATCATCTAGGCATCGAACTGTTACAGTAACACTGGAATGGCAAGCAGCAATTAACAAGCTGAAACTGAGTCACATATAAACAAGCTTCAGCTGTATTTTCATGAAAAAATACTGACAAAATTAATTTTTAAAAATGTTTTGCTCCTCCTATTAATTTTTTTTCTGCCTTATCACTCAGACCTTCTTGTCCCTTCCTACAGATCCAGCATCTAGATTCACCTCTCTCATAAGAGGTATCGTTTTCTTCTTTGAGGGAAAAACAGTAGTACAGGTGGCTTTAGTTGTGTTACTATCTAGCTCATTATTTCAGCATAATTGTGATATTTAGTACATAGATTAATCTGCTTTCCTTCATGGATTACCTTTATTCATTTTTGTATTTTATTTGCTCATCAAATATAATTCCACACAAAATATGATTTTCTTTGGATTTATTCCCTACCAGTTTGAGAAATCACAATATAATTTTTCATTGCCATGAAATATTATGTGACTAATTCACGTCCTACTTTAAAATGTATCAGCAGGTCATGGTAGCTAACAAGAACCTCTGACATAGTTTCCTGGAGAATTTTGAAACATTTCATGTCTATTCTGAAGTGACAATCTAAATTATTATTGCTTGTTTTTAGAATTTCTTCTCAGACTTTAATGTATATAAGAATCATCTGAGAGCTTGTTAAAATGCAGATTTCTGGGTCCTACATCTTGGGGTTCTGATTCAGGAATGCCTGGCCTGGGGCCTGAGGTTTTGCATTTCTAACAAGCTACCAGATGAAGCTAATATAGCTACTACTCTGTGCCTTCAGTTTCCTGGAAAAACCATTCAAATGTCCTTTTAAACATACACAACAAATGGACACTAAAATCCATCCTTGCACATTGTGAAAGGGGATATTCGCCATTTAGTTCACATCATTAAATCTGTTAAATAAAATATGACACTGAGGAAATGGTAGCATCGTGGTTTCCACCAAATATATCACATGATGATCCTCTCCCGCTGTAATTATGCCTCATTGTTTGAAAGTCACATATTTGTACAAGAGAAAACAATGACTTGTGAAGGAAACAAACCACTATAGAGCTCCACCTGTATTAAAACAGAAATGTTTGTAGATTCTCATTATTGCACTGACCCGGCTCCTCATTTCTAACATTTTACAGACTGAGTTGATAGGTTTATGGACAAATCGGTAGGCTACAGAACAGCAAGAGTAAATAATAAATAAAATATAAAAAATATCTATGTGCCAGTCAAGGGCATGAACATTTCAGGGAGAAGGGCTTTAGGTGCCATGGCTTAAGGAATGCCTCAGACTTCCTAGGGAATGGTGATAATGTATTGGTTCTGTCCATTTCTAATCTAGGAAGACATTAAGAAGTCGGAGCTTTCTGGGTGAGCTTAATAAGAGAGGGTTGACTAATGTTGAGGAAAGAAGCATACCCTCTGCTTTAGAAAAAGAACCGATTTGTTTTGATCATGCCCATCTATCAGTAAAATGTTTTTGAGTACACACCTAATATAAGCATATTTATTTATTTCAAAGAATTTATGCTCACCATTATAACATTATTATATATAAATACTATGAAACACACACTAAAAATATTTTTGAAAGTTGAGATAAAGATGAAATAAACACATTTAAATGTCTGACTTAGAAAAAGGTTCATCATTAGCAATATTATATATAAATCCATATTTTTAATGGACTTATTGACAATGTCATCTTTTTTCTTTTTTTTTTGGTGGGGGTACACGGGCCTCTCACTGTTGTGGCCTCTCCCATTGCGGAGCACAGACTCTGGACGCGCAGGCTCAGCAGCCATGGCTCACGGGCCCAGCCGCTCTGCGGCATGTGGAATCTTCCTGGACCCAGGCACGAACCCGTGTCCCCTGCATCAGCAGGCAGACTCTCAACCACTGCACCACGAGGGAAGCCCAACAATGTCAACTTTTTGAAAGACAATGTGTCAGTACAATTAAATAATTATTTTTTTAGCTTCTTAATGTGGCCAAATGCCCATACTAGGAGTAGAAGAAACATTAGCTGTACCAACTTCTCATCATTTGCCTATGTTTGCATATTATATTCATTTGTAGTTCTTTTGTGGGAATCTTTTTAAGCTTTCCCTTTAAAGCCCTAGATAGAAATTCTCTCTTTTTCTCCAACTTCCATCCTTACCACTCTTGGTATGTGCATCACTCTTCACCCAAATTATGATCAGTTACAGTCTGTGTATTTTGGGGCATCTTTTACTCCTTATTCTTCTCATTACCTACCATAGTATCTTAGCCATAGCAAGTGCTTAATAAATATTTATTTACTAATGAGTGATAGAGGGAGAAAACACATCTTGTGAAAGGACAGAAGAATCTTTTCATTTTGTTAGGAATCCAATCTACTAAATTTCTTTTATAATAAAGCCTTTAATTACAATTAATTTTCAGCAATAATCACAAGAGTGTTTTTCTATGAATCTCTTTGCCATGCCAACAGGATGATTACTCATATTCCACTAGAAATCTGGCACATCACATTACTTTCGCTTATTTTTATAGCATGTAAATTGTCTCACATCTGATAAGTCGGCAACAGAACTGCTCCCTAGAGATGGACTAAAATAATTCAGGAGAAGGCAAATGTCTCTAAATCTAAAAAATTTTCGGAAAATATCTGCTTTGAATGTTACAGAAAGAGGATAATTAATGTACATTAGCTGGTCTCTTTCACCAGTGTTTCAATATATATCTATACCTATAATTCTTGTGTTGCATGAAAGCATTGATGTTTTTACATAAATGTATTGAAAATACTAGCTTTGCCAATAGAAAATGTCAACTATTTCTCAAAACATCCCTAATATCACAAGCTAGGAAACTTTAATATAAATGAAATATAAAAAGTGTTGGAAAAAGTCTAAAATGACATACAGTGACTCTCTTGGAAAATAGCAATAGAATCAATGAATTCACATAAACATGGCCAAAGCAAGCAAAAATAGTTGTTTAAAAAAAATCAGAAGCAATGTTCCACATGCATCAAATCTCCTTTCCTCTGAAAAATCTTGTCCTATGAATGATTGGGTTTGTAGGTTTATTATACAATTTTCAGTTAAAAGAAAGTTATCAAAAATTATTTTTTATTTAATAGTTAATTTAGACATGGCAAACTTAAAGTTCTCCAAAAATGTTTTATGATGGTTGTGTTGAGGACAGCTTGGGACTCTACTTACTTGAAATTCACCTACGTGATAGGGAGTCAAATAGCCACAGGTGTGCCTTACAAGTTTTACTGAGGCCCATTAGCATTTATTTCCCCTCCATACTTATGTATTTTCCATTTTTAGCAGATCTGTGGGCACACAAAAGCATTCAGTGCAGCATGTGCTTCTAAATCCAATTTATATTTAATTTGGGAAAAAAAAGATTTTATACTTTCCATTTTTAATGCCATTCTAATGAAGAATCAACACACCAAGTGAAAGCCCAACTGCTGATGTAAGTTGGGAGTAAGATGTGACTGTAGTTTATGTTTGCTTTAGAGAGCAGCTGCTGCCAGTGGTTGTGAAGGTTAACGCAGGGGTGCACGAGACCACCAACATCCCTGACCTCTGCTGCTGAACTGGTAAAGGAGCATGATGTGGATAAAGAGATGAACAAAGGACTTTACCCATAGGAATCCCAAATGCTCCGGAATACAACGACTGGTAGAAGATCACCAAAGACCTCACTCAACAAAACATGGTTCTTTAATTCTACCACCTGCGTATAATAACAGATCCTAAATAACACTCAATTGTGACACATATTAAGATTCTAGAGTCTTTTCTTTACCCTTAACATTCCTAATGCTCCCAGACAGAATCAAGCAAACTCGCTGGAATCCTGAATGACCCTATGTCATTTGAGAAAGATACAGTCCCTAGAAGAGGTAAAACCACCATAGCTCTGAACATGCTAGGAGGGAAAATATGAAGATATTAAATCTAAAGACATATCCCTGCCCTTTAAGAGAGTTTTGTGAACTACACATAGACAGACACATATCATATATTCTAAATTTGTGCCATTACATAAGGTGACAGACAAGGGCAGATGACATGTCTTTTCAAACCTTCAATCTCAATCATTTAATTGATTGACAACAATTATGTCTCTCTTAGAAGGAATCATTAATAAGAAAGTATCTTAAGTATTCAGAGTCAAGGCACTTTTAAATGCTGGAATCAATACCCACATACTCATGTACACATACATTAGAAGAAAAAATAATCAAAGGGTTGTTTTTGGAAAGAATATGAAAATGTGAGAAAAGTCTTCACAGTAGATATTTCTAGCCTGTTATCATTCCTAGTTAGTTCGGTGTTATCTTTGAAACGTTCTCACTTAATCCTGGAAAACACTTTACAGAGCTTCAAAACCTAGTTGGAATTTGCCTAACTCAGAAAAAAATAAAGTACAACATCACCAAAGTCAAGATTTTTGCTGTGGGAAAACATAGATAAAATCAAAAATCATAAAAACCTGTCCGAATGATACGCATTTCAACTGCCAGCAATACAGCAACTTCTACCTACATTCAAACGAGACCCCTGAGAGCTGCTGTGGGGCATACATGAAAACTAAAGTAGTTGTTCCCAGTCCCTGCAGAGGGAACAGCAGCTGTGGAATCTTAGGAAGAGGAAGGCTAAGAGCAGCCACGGTGGGAGCAGACAGAATCCAAGACAGAGTGAGCTTGGTTTTCCAATAACCTATAATCATTGATACTCACAGTGTGGTCCCTAGGCCGGCAGCATCAACACTACCTGATGTGGTAGACAGAAAAACGGGCCCACAAAAATGCCCATATCCTAATCCCTGAAACCTGTGAATATGTTGCTTTACATGGTAAGAGAGACTTCTGATTAAGATATGATTAAGTTAAGGGTCTTGAGATGGGAAGAGTATCTTGGATTATCCAGATGGGCCCAAATGTAATCACAAGGGTTTTTATAAGTGAGAAAGAGACCAGAGAGTCATGGGTCAGAATCAGAAAGAAATCTGAAGATGGTGGAAGGGGCCACAAGCCAAGCAATGCAGACATCCTCTAGAAGCTGGAAAAAGCAAGGAAACATATTCTCCCTTAGAGCTTCCAGAAAGAGGACACCTCGATTTTAACACATACAGATCTGTTTCTGGCTTCTGACCTCCAGAACTGTAAGGTAATACATTTGTGTTGTTTTAAATCACGAAAGATTGAGGTAATTTTTCATGCCAGCAACAGGAAACTAAAATATCTGGGAATGTCTTAGCAATGTGAATTCTGAAGAACTCTCCAAGGCTTGCTAAATCAAAAACTGAGGGGAGGGACAGCTGTTTTAACAAGCCTACCAGGTCATTCTGTGCACACAAATGATGACAACTACTGTTCTATATCAAATTCTCTTACACACTGAGCTTTGCCTAAATATACAATACACGATATGCATTTTCATATCAAACTATGTCATACCGAAGAAATTAATCACAAAAGGAGCCATAAAATTATGATTCAGGTATGCACTGTTTATCTATTTCTGTGTAATAAATTACCACAAACTTAGCTTGAAACAACACATTTACCTTACAGCTTCTATGGGTCATGAATTTGGGCAGTTTAACTGAGTCCTCTGCTTCAGTCTCTCTCACAAGGCTGCAATCAGAGCATCAAGCAAGGCTGAGGGCTTATGTGGAGGTTCAACTGGAAAAATATTCACTTCTAAACTCGCATGGGATTAGCAGAATTTCAGTTCCTCGAAGGCCCTTGGACTAAGGGCCTCAGTTCCTAGTAGGCTGTTGGCTAGGGGACTCATTTTCTGGCCATTTAGGCCTGCCCAGAAAGGTAAGCTGCTTCATCAAAGCCAGCAAGGCTCTTTATATACTATCAAGTATATATCAAGTATATATATATATATATATATTTTTTTTTTTGCAAGTTCATATTTTATTCCCAATACGTTTGGAGCTTTGAATTTTGCATTTTTGTAAGAAAGTTTTCACTTAATTCATTGAAAGTGCTTTTGTGCTGAGCCCAACAGGGAGCCTGGGCCGGTCCAGACTCTTTGCAGCCCTCTTGCTCCCACCCCAGACCCCCAGTGCTGGGAGCAGGGTGGCTTCCCTCTGCCTACTCTGCCCTTCCACCCCCTGCTGCATCTCTCTGTACAGAACAATTTTAAAAATGGAAGCTAAGACACAATATACATTGGACAGGCATGCACACAGGCGTCTGCTCCAAGACTATAGACTACAGCTATCAAGATGGAAGTTAAGAGTCTCTTGTAAGCCAATCATAAAATTGAAATCCCATCACCTTTGCTCTATTCTGTGGGTTAGAAGCAAGTCAATGGGCCAGCCCACATTTGAGGGGAGGGGATTATACAAGGGTGTGAATACCAGGGGGCGGATATCGCTGGAGGCCAGCAAGAACCTGCCTGCCAAGGCCTCAAAATAATCAATAAGATGCCACAATCAAATTAAAACATTTCAATATTTTACTAGTGCTCCTTACTATTACCACCTCTTCTTCCTGCCTTTACGGATTCTTTTAGGAAAATTCCTGTCAGAATAAAAGATTCCTAGCGTTCTTCCAGCAATTACATTCCTTGTCTTCCTCAGATTTCCCCTTAAGACTCAGACTTGACAGTCATCCCTCAAGACATTATACTATGTCATTTGAGCCTGACCCTGGATCTTTGGTGTATGATCTACCAGGCATTAAATATATTACCAATAAATGCAACGAGTTTCATGTAAATACATGAATAAATTAAAATATTATTTATAATCAAGATGAAATCTTATACAAAGATCCAGGAATACCACATTCAGAATCACATTCAGTAGTAACATATCTGACTCAAAATCAAATGCCCCACTACTTAAAACAAATACCCTAGTCATTGAGATTAAAAATGTTTGAATCAGCATGCATTTTCATAAGGGAACTCTTTTCTATTCTCTCAGATCCATATCCTTAAACATTTCCAAATGCTGACAGAATAATTCATCTTATATGTAAACGACCAGAATTCTTATTTCCTATTTATATTTCCACTATATATTTAGTAGTAAGTAAAAAATACATATAGTTTAACCAAAAAAAAATACATATAGTTTATATTGAAATTGAGGTCATGTGCATAAATCGTTTAAAAAAAGATAGAAGCACCACGCTTGCAGGCTTTATAACTCCCTATCACCTTTGGAAAACCACCTAAGCTTCCATAGCTTATCTAAGTCTTAAAGAGCTACTATAACTAGAATGCTATCTGAAGATTTCTCTTTGTGGCTTTGGAGGGTAAAAGAGGGCAGATTGGATTATCCTTGAAATCTCCTAGTTCCCCCCAATACAGGCTGATGTGTGGTCTTTAAAATACTTTCTAGACCTTGTAAAATCACATGCATAAATCACATGGTGTTCTCAGTCAGCCCACCTACTGAGGCCATGTTTGGAAATCATGATACAAGGATTAGCCTCTAGATAGATGCCCCAGAAGGGCTTAGATACTGTATATAATGTGTAAGAGAGGGGTGCCGCCCCTTCACTAGGTTGTACAGTGGGAGAGGGACTGCTTAATTGCTGACTGATTGTAATATTAGGACCTTTTCTCTAGATACTTTTTATATTGTTTAATACTGGGGCAAATTTGCCTCCTTCTTCTCGGTCCACAGTCCTGAAATGGTGCTCGTTATTAGGGACCAAGGCAACCTCCCAAACATCACATATTCTAAGAATATTTCTAACGGTGCTCCACTGGGCAGTATAACTAACAGAAATAAACACACACAAAAATCAGTGTATTCCTCTTTAGCTAAAAAACTGATGACATTTGGACCCTTGGAACAGAGATATTGGGTTGGCCCAAGTGTTCGTTCAGGTTTTTCCTTAACATCTTACAGAAAAATCTGAACGAACTTTTGGGCCAACATAGTATAAACCAGATTAATCTCTTATTTTGATAAGAGATGTAAACAATCAACTTAACTCCATTAGAAGAAAATCAAACCTTTATGCTTTTAAATGAGTAAAAATAGGATCACATCTTAACAAGTCTTGGAAAAGTTATTTTTATATTACTTGGCAATTATGCTTGGTGGGGAAACTAATTTATAGCATGACTGTTTTAATAGCAGCACTTAATTTGATCATTACAACAGGACACAGAATCAAGACCAAACTACAGCATTGGAAGTTCTTATTTTAGGCATTTCGTGCCAAATGAAATACAAACATCACCTAGAGGAAAAATGTTATAGTCCTACTGCATGTTTTAATGTACATAATAAAAAAACTGAAAGTTCAAATGATTCCAACATTTTGCAATTAAGGGAGAAACTTTAGAGAAATGAGTTGTTGGAAAGGAAACACAACTGTAGCTATTTATACCCTCCATAATATTGGCACTTCTTTTTCAAATGACAGGACATGTAACACAAGTCAGTCTTCCTCAAACAGAAATAAAAATCAGATTGAAAGTTTATAACAAGCTTGCCAATATGAAAGCAATGGAACAGTACACATTTTCCTTCTTCCAGGAGAACAAGCTCTAGAGAACTTCGGGGAATGCAGTTCCAAGAGCAAAATACTATAACACACACACACACACACACACACACACACACACACACACACACACACACACACACACACACACACACACACACAAGCACAAAAGGCTGAAATGTCCCAACATCTCTGCCCCAGAGGATGGCTAGAATTTTCCCCAATTCTGCTTTCTTATTACTTCTCTGAGGTCCTGTATCAACTTTTGCTGGTTTATGCCATGGTAGCACATGTTTCAGTCTGAACGACTTGACACAAGAAAGTTAACTTCTAATTTCTCGCTCCTGTAATGTGTTCTACAACTGTTCTTCATGTACTCTTCCCTCCAAGATCCTGGATAAGCAGCTGCTGTCTAGATATTACCCTTCCCAATGCAGAGAGAAAAGAGCAAAAGTATAGCCTCACAGTTATCCTTAAGGTCTCTTCTTGAAAGCAGTACACACCACTTCCGAAGCCAGTCACTGAGCCAAGCTTGATGGCCACAGGACAGGGATGCAGAATCCAGAAAGAAGGGAAAATATCGGACAATAATCAAACTTACTACAGATCATCACACCCAAATAAATAACTTGATATCAAGAGTGATCAGCTTTGGAGAAATTAGTGTAATTTTTTTGATTTTTTTTAGTTTAAAAATTTTTTTAAAAAGTGATCAGCTCAGGCTTTCTTTCATTATGACCAAGAGAAGAATTGGAGTTGAGAATTTAGGTCTTAAGTATTCTTCCTATGTAGAAACACCTTCACCTTCGTCAGGGTGCAGAGTGCATTTTAGCAAAAGTGAGTCAGCTCCCCTTGGCTCATGACATCTATTTTTATTACCAGAGTTTTACTATGAAAGTAATATGTGTTCATGATAAAAAATTCTAATAGCAATAGAAAGCAACACAGCAACTTTTTAAAAGCCCACTACATCCTTTAGTCCCACTCCCCAAAGATACTCATTGCAGACAGTTTCAAATATCATTCCAGAAACTGTTCATGCATATACTCTTTGTTTCCTCATTTGAAAACTAAGAATAATAACACCACAAATGATCTTTGCATCCAATGACTTAAAAGATATAAAACATTTAGAAGAGTAGCTTACACATAGTAAATTGCTACTATTATTATTTTTGCCACGCACTGTTCTAAGTGCTTTGCATGTATTAACCCACACACCCACGTACACACACACTCAAACTCCAGCACCGAATCACCACCCCCACCATCACACACACGTGCACTTTAATTATTACTTAACAATATTATCTTAGAATAGCTTTCCATGTTAACTCAAATACCTCCCACTCATTTTTGAAAGGCTGTAAGTTATCCCATTAAATGTGTTTAACTTGATTTATTTAAACAGAAATCTTTCTTAAGGATTTTCTTTCTTTCCATCATAAAAACACAGAAATGAACATGCTTGTGCCATAGTATAAATTCCTAGAAATGGAATCATTCAGTCAAAGCTATGCATTTTTAATTTTGAGTGATTTTGCCAAGTTGTCGCTGAGATGGTCAATGGGGCTTTTACCAAGGCCCTAATTACCTCCCTCATTGAAATTAGGCATGGATATGTGATTTACTTTGGCTAATAAAATGTTAGCAGAAATAACATGCTACATATTTCACTATTAACCCACCCTCCCCTCACCACAGTGAAAGAAAATGTTCCAAACAGCAGCTGCTCCATTGGTTTGTTCATTTAGTGAGGACAATGCAAAGTGGAGCTCTTTCCCTGCTGATCTGAGAAGGGCATGTAGTGTGATCAAGAAATAAACCTTCCCGTTTTAAGTCCCTAAAGGTTCCAGATTGCTCGTTTTCACAAACAAGTTTGTCAAAATATCAGTAGCTATTACAATGGACTTGCTCTTTATAAAGAAATGACAATTTTTTTTTTACACTTGGATTCTTATTCAGGAAGAATCAAATTGTAAACAGTTGCCTGCTCTAGGAAGTAGGAGATGACTAGGTATTAAAAGGTATATCTGAAGAAAGCATGTTCCAAAGAGGATAGATTACTGTTAAAATTAGTAAAAACATAATAGTTTCCTTCTCTGTGATTACTTAAATTTTAAAGGAAACAGGTCTCTCAGTAAGTTACAAAGGGTGGTTTTAAGGTTGATGTTTCTTTTTTTACATGATATTCACTGCGTATCATAAAACTGAGACAAATACTTGTCACTTAAATCTATGTAGGCACATAAAAATCAACTATAAAGTTTTACTGGAGTGCCATAATCATCAATGGAACTAGAGTCTGGATACCATTTTCTGAATATGTAGGACAACATTGCATACCGATTCTTCCAGTCATATTTATGACATGCTACTTTCTGTATATTTTTCCTAGACAGAACCTTGTAAACCCAAAGATGATGTACTATGTATACAGCCGGACAAATTGAGAGAAGAAACTTCAAAATGCTTCACTGTTTTCCCATCTGAATTAAACTGCCTCCATTCAAACACTATTTTTGATCTGACTGGAGAAAACCTGAGTGCAAATATATTAGGTCCAGGCCCAATCCCAACAGCAGCTGAGTTTTCTTAAACAGAAGTATATTGCTTCATGCCTCAGAGAATTCCAACATTCCCGATTTTTTTTTCCTGAGCTTGTTTATGACTTCCATGAGTGCCAGATAGTCTCCTTCTGCCCTCCAGAGGTGGGCAGCTTGATCCTGTTCATAATACCATCTGTCCCATGTCCCCACCAAAGGACAAGAGCCATGTTACCTTCATGTACCTTTTGCAACATTTCTGAACAGCACCACTGTGCACTTCTAGTCATTCTGGTTAAACTTTGTAAAATTGTAATTGTTCTCATAGCTCATTTCCAATATAGCTAAGAGATTAGAGGAAACATTTATTTCTTGGATGAATTTTTTGAAATAAGGATTTTGTCCAGCTATTGCCTTGAGGTCTGCTATAGGAGAATGTCAATGTGATGGTTGGGCTGAGGTGGGAAGGGAAGCCTACCTTAAGAGTCTCTGCTCATGCCACCATTTTATTCAGCTCCTCAGATTCCATGCTGAAAAAGAAATGTTTAAATTTTGTTAAAACTCAAATTGGAGACTCAAGGAAAAAAAGTCTATGTTCTAACATGCATGAAGCAAAATAAATATTACATGATGTTAAAGGAGTTCATGTTGAAGTACCTTTCATTGTAAGGTTGAACTGATCAATTTTTAGATTTAAATTCTTATATACTTAATGTCAATAAAAGGCCAGAGAACACATATGGATGAGAACTTATTTGTAAATCATACACCACTTTAAGACTAAGCTTTTGCTAGAAAAAAAAAATTTAAAGTTATCCCCATACAGCTTTGCTTACAAACATATAACTATATAACGTATTAGACTTTAAAAAAATAAAAAATACTGTAGTTGTTTCCCTTTTGCATTTTCTAAGCATTGATTTTCCCAGATCTCAACTTGAAGAGGGTATAATTCCTACAACTTATATACACAAACATATCTGTTTATCTGAAATGTGTAATTGATTCTGTTACCACTATTCCAAAATAAATATTGGTTTCCTAAATGCTGCACCAGCGACTATAAGAAAAATACCTAATATATTGGTTTTACATTACCAACTTGCAAAATTATTGTTCAATTATTTCTTGGCTTTATAATGGTATACTTTACTGAATCAATTAGAAACTAGAGCTGTTTTCTATTTAAATTAAAGTAAGCAAAGGCCAATTTGCATATATATGTACATATATATAAACTTCGCTTCTTTTGTGGTAAAATTCTTAGTGAAGCTATCTAATATAACAGGGGAAAAATACTTTTTATCATACATACTATATGTGTGTGTGAACTATAAAGGATTCTTGTGCTTTTAATTTGCAAACTTTTTAACTTAAAAAAATTAAGAGACCTTCAAGATGGCAGAGGAGTAAGACGTGGAGATCAACTTCCTCCCTGCAAATACATCAGAAATACATCTACATGTGGAACAACTCCTACAGAACACTACTGAACACTGGCAGAAGACCTCGGACCTCTCAAAAGGCAAGAAAATCCCCTACCTGAGTGGGGCAAAAGAAAAAAGAAAAAACAGAGACAAAAGAATACGGATGGGACCTGCACCTCTGGGAGGGAGTTGTGAAGAAGGAAAAGTTTCCACACACTAGGAAGCCCCTTCACTGGTGGAGCTGGGGGCATGGCGGGTGGGGGGGAAGCTTCAGAGCCATGGAGGAGAGTGCAGCAACAGGGTTTCAGGGGGCAAAGCGGAGAGATTCCTGCACAGAGGATCAGTGCTGACCAGCACTCACCAACCTGAGACGCTTGTCTGCTCACCCGCTGGGGTGGGTGGGGACTGGGAGCTGAGGCTCGGGCTTCAGAGGTTGGATCCCAGGGAGAGGACTGGGGTTGGCTGCGTGAACACAGCCTGAAGGGGGTTAGTGCGCCACAGCTAGCTGGGAAGGAGTCCAGGAATAAGTCTGGACCAGCCTAAGAGGCAAGAGACCATTGTTTCAGGGTGCGTGAGGAGAGGAGATTCAGAACACTGCCTAAACGAGCTTTAGAGATGGGCGCAAGCCATGGTTATCAGCGCGGACACCAGAGACAGGCATGAAACTCTAAGGCTGCTGCTGCCGCCACCAAGAAGCCTGTGTGCGAACACAGGTCACTATCTACACCTCCCCTCCCGGGAGCCTGTGCAGCCCGCCACTTCCAGGGTCCCGTGATCCAGGGACAACTTCCCGGGGAGAACACATGGTGCACCTAAGGCTGCTGCAACGTCATGCTGGCCTCTGCCGCCGCAAGCACACACCACATTCCATATCCCTCCCTCCCCGCAGCCTGAGTGAGCCAGAGTCCCCGAATCAGCTGCTCCTTTAACCACGTCCCATCTGGGCAGGGAACAGATGCTCTCAGGCGACCTACACGCAGAGGCGGGTCCAAATCCAAAGCTGAACCCCAGGAGCTGTGCGAACAAAGAAGAGAAAGGGAAATCTCTCCCAGCAGCCTAAGGAGCAGCGGATTCAATCTCCACAATCAACATGATGTACCCTGCATCTCTGGGATACCTGAATAGACAACGAATCATCCCAAAGTGAGGAGGTGGACTTTGGGAGCAACTTGTAGACTTTGGGTTTGCTTTCTGTATCTAATTTGTTTCTGGTTTTATATTTATCTTAGTTTAGTATTTAGAGTTTATTATCATTGGTAGATTTGTTTATTGATTTAGTTGCTCTCTTTTTGTTCCTTTTTCTCTTTTTGTGAGTGTGTATGTGTATGCTCCTTTGTGTGACTCTCTCTAAATAGCTTTGCTTTTACCATGTGTCCTAGGGGTCTCTCTGTCCGTTTTTTGTTTTTTCTTTTTAGCATAGTTTGTAATGCTTCTTATCATTGGTGGATTTGTGTTTTGCTTTGGTTGCTCTCTTATTTCTTACTTTCTTTTTCTTTCTTTTTTATTAATTTTTAATATTTTTTCTTTTAAATAACTTTATTTTATATTTTTCTTTCTTTCCTTCTTTCTCTCTTATCTTCTGAGACGTGTGGCTGACAGGGTCTTCATGCTCCGGCCAGGTCTCAGGCCTGTGCCTCTGAGGTGGGAGAGCCGAGTTCAGGACACGGGTCCACCAGAGACCTCCCAGCTCCACATAATATCAAACGGTGAAAGTTCTCACAGAGATCTCCATCTCAACGCTAAGACCCAGCTCTACTTAGCGACGAGCAAGCTACAGTGCTGGACACCCTATGCCAAACAACTAGCAAGACAGGAACACAACCCCCCCTATTAGCAGAGAGCCTGCCTCAAATCATACTAAGTTCACAGACACCCCAAAACACACCACCATATGCAGCCCTGACCACCAGAAAGAAAAGATCTATCCCCACCACCAAAACACAGGCACCAGCCTCCTCAACCAGGAATCCTACACAAGCCACTGAACCAACCTTACCCACTGGGGGCAGACACCAAAAAACAATGGGAACTACGAACCTGCAGCCTGTAAAAAGGAGACCCCCAAAACAGTAAGTTAAGCAAAATGAGAAGACAGAGAAACACACTGCAGATGAAGAAGCAAGGTAAAAACCAACCAGACCAAACAAATGAAGAGGAAATAGGCAGTCTACTTGAAAAAGAATAAGAGTAATGATGGTAAAGATGATCCAAAATCTTGGAAAGACAATGGATAAAATACAAGAAACGTTTAACAAGGACCTAGAAGAACTAAAGAGCAAACAATGATGAACAACATAATAAATGAAATTTAAAATTCTCTATAAGGAATCAATAGCAGAATAACTGATGCAGAAGAGTGGATAAGTGAACTGGAAGATAAAATAGTGGAGATAACTACCACAGAGCAGAAGAAAAAAGAATGAAGAGAATTGAGGACAGTCTCAGAGATCTCTGGGACAACATTACACACACTAACATTCGAATTACAGGTCTCCCAGAAGAGGAAGAGAAAAAGAAAGGGACTGAGAAAATATATGAAAAGATTACAGTTGAAAACTTCCCTAAAATGGGAAAGGAAATAATCAACTCCCAGAAGCGAAGAGAGTCCCATATAGGATAAATCCAAGGAGAAACATGCCAAGACACATATTAATCAAACTATCAAAAATTAAATACAAAGAGAAAATATTAAAAAACAGCAAGGGAAAAACAACAAATAACATACAAGGGAATACCCATAAGGTTAACAGCTGATCTTTCAGCAGAAACTCTGCAAGCCAGAAGGGAGTGGCAGGACATATGTAAAGTACTGAAAAGGAAAATCCTACAACCCAGATTATTCTACCCAGCAAGGAACTCATTCAGATTCAATGGAGAAATTAAAACTTTTACAGACAAGCAAAAGCTGAGAGAATTCAGCACCACCAAACCAGCTTTACAACAAACGCTAAAGGAACTGCTCTAGACAGGAAACACAAGAGAAGGAAAAGACCTATAAAAACAAACCCAAACAATTAAGAAAATGGTAATAGGAACATACATATCAATAACTACCTTAAATGTAAATGGATTAAATGCACCACCCAAAAAACATAGACTGGCTGAATGAATACAAAAACAAGACCCATGTATTTGCTGTCTACAAGAGATCCACTTCAGATCTAGGGACACATACAGACTAAATGTGATGTGATGGAAAAAGATACGCCATGCAAATGGACATCAAAAGAAAGCTGGAGTAGCAATTCTCATATCAGACAAAATAGACTTTAAAATAAAGACTACTACAAGAGACAAAGAAGGACACTACATAATGATCAAGGGATCCATCCAAGAAGAAGATATAACAATTGTAAATATTTATGCACCCAACGTAAGAGCACCTCAATACATAAGGCAAATGCTAACAGCCATAAAAGGGGAAATCAACATTAACACAATCACAGTAGGGGACTTTAACACCCCACTTTCACCAATGGACAGATCATCCAAAATGAAAATAAAGAAACACAAGCTTTAAATGAAATATTAAACAAGATGGACTTAATTGATATTTATAGAACATTCCATCCAAAAACAACAGAATACAGTTGTTTCGCAAGTGCTCGTGGAATATTCTTCAGGATGGATCATATCTTGGGTCACAAATGAAGCTTTGGTAAATTTATGAAACCGGAAATCGTATAAAGTATCTTTTCCAACCACAACACTATGAGACTAGATATCAATTACACGAAAAAATCTGTAAAGAAAAACGAACACATGGAGGCTAAACAATACACTACTTAATAACCAAGAGATCACTGAAGAAATCTAAGAGGAAATCAAACAATACCTAGAAACAATTGAAAATGAAAACAGGATGACCCAAAACATATGGGATGCAGCAAAAGCAGTTCTAAGAGGGAAGTTTATAGCAATACAATCCTACCTCAAGAAACAAGAAAAATCTCAACTAAACAACCTAACATTACACCTAAAGTGATTAGAGAAAGAAGAACAAAAAAGCCCCAATGTTAGCAGAAGGAAATAAATCATAAAGATCAGATAAGAAATAAATGCAAAAGAAATGAAGGAAAAAATAGCAAAGATCAATAAAACTAAAGCTGGTTCTTTGAGAAGATAAACAAAACTGGTAAACCATTAGCCAGACTCATCAAAAAAAAAAAAAAAGGGGGAGAAGACTCAAATCAATAGAATTAGAAATGAAAAAGGAGAAGTAATAACTGACACTACAGAAATACAAAGGATCATGAGAGATTACTACAAGCAACTATATGCCAATAAAATGGAAAACCTGGAAGAAATGGACAAATTCTTACAAAAGCACAACCTCTGAGACTGAACCAGGAGGAAATAGAAAATATAAACAGACCAATCACAAGCACTGAAATTGAGACTGTGATTATAAAACCTTCCAACAAAAGCCCAGGACCAGATGGATTCACAGGCGAATACTATCAAACATTTAGAGAAGAGCTAATACCTATCCTTCTCAAACTCTTCCAAAATATAGCAGAGGGAGGAACACTTCCAAATTCATTCTATGAGGCCACCATCACCCTGATACCAAAACTAGACAAAGGTGTCACAAAGAAAGAAAACTACAGGCCAATATCACTGATGAACATAAATGCAAAACTCCTAAACAAAATACTAGCAAACAGAATCCAACAGCACATTAAAAGTATCATACACAACGATCAAGTGGGGTTTATCCCAGGAATGCAAGGATTCTTCAATAAATGCAAATCAATCAATGTGATACACCACATTAACAAACTGGAGGAGAAAAACCAAATGATCATCTCAATAGATACAGAAAAAGCTTTTAACAAAATTCAACACCTATTTATGATAAAAACCCTCCAGAAAGTAGGCATAAAGGGAACTTACCTCAACATAATAAAGGCCATATATGACAAACCCACAGCCGACTTCGTTCTCAATGGCGAAAATTGAAACTATTTCCTCTAAGATCAGGAAAAAGGCAAGGTTGCCCACTCTCACAGCTATTACTTAACATAGTTTTGGAAGTTTTAGCCACAGCAATCAGATAAGAAGAAATAACAGGAATGCAAATCAGAAAAGAAGAAGTAAAGGTGTCACTGATTATAGATGACATGATACTATACATAGAGAATCCTAAAGATGCTACCAGAAACGTACTAGAGCTAATCAATGAATTTGGTAAAGTAGCAGGATACAAAATTAAGGCACAGAAACCTCTTCCATTCCTATACACTAATGATGAAATATCTGAAAGAGAAATTAAGGAAACACTCCCATTTACCATTGAAACAAAAAGAATAAAATACCTAGGAATGAACCTACCTAAGGAGACAAAAGACCTGTATGCAGAAAACTGTAAGCCACTGATGAAAGAAATTAAAGATGATACAAACAGATGGAGAGATATACCATGTTCTTGGATTGGAACAATGAACAATGTGAAAATGACTATACTACCCAAAGCAATCTACAGATTCAATGCAATCCCTATGAAACTACCAATGGCATTTTTCACAGAACTACAACAAAAAATTGGACAGTACTAGAACAAAAATTTGCACAATTTGTATGGAAACACAAAAGACTCCAAATAGCCAAAACAATCTTGAAAAAGAAAAATGGAGCTGGAGGAATCAGGCTCCCTGACTTCAGACTATACTACAAATCTACAGCAATCAAGACAGTATGGTACTGGCACAAAAACAGAAATATAGATCATTGGAACAGGATAGAAAGCCCAGAGATAAACCCACACACATACGGTCACCTTGTCTTTGATAAAGCAGGCAAGAATATACAGTGGAGAAAAGACAGCCTCTTCAATAAGTGGTGCTGGGAAAACTGGACAGCTACTTGTAAAAGAAGGAAATTAGAACACTTCCTAACACCATACACAAAAATAAACTCAAAATGGATTAAACACCTAAATGTAAGGCCAGACACTATAAAACTCTTAGAGGAAAATGTAGGCAGAACACTCTATGAAATAAATCACGGCAAGATCCTTTTTGACTCACCTCCTAGAGAAATGGAAATAAAAACAAAAATAAGCAAATTTGACCTAATGAAACTTACAAGCTTTTGCACAGCAAAGGGAACCGTAAAGAAGACACAAAGACAACCCTCAGAATGGGAGAAAATATTTGCAAATGAAGCAACAGACAAGGGACTTATCTCCAAAATATACGAACAGTTTATACATCTCAATATCAAAAAAACATAACAACCCAATCCAAAAATGGGCAGAAGGCCTAAATAGACATTTCTCCAAAGAAGATATACAGATTGCCAACAAAAACATGAAAGGATGCTCAACATCATAATCATTAGAGAAATGCAAATCAAAACTACAATGAGGGGCTTCCCTGGTGGCACAGTGGTTGAGAGTCCGCCTGCCGATGCAGGGGACATGGGTTCGTACCCGGGTCCAGGAAGATGCCACATGCCGCGGAGCAGCTGGGCCTGTGAGCCATGGCCGCTGAGCCTGCGCGTCCAGAGCCTGTGCTCCACAATGGGTGAGGCCACAACAGTGAGAGGCCGGCGTACCGCAAAAAAAAAAAAACCTACAATGAGGTATCACCTCACACCAGTCAGAATGGCCATCATCAAAAAATCTACGAACAATAAATGCTGGAGACGGTGTGGAGAAAAGGGAACCTCTTGCACTGTTGATGGGAATGTAAATTGATACAGCCACTATAGAGAACAGTATGGAGGTTCCTTAAAAAATTAAAAATAGAACTACCATACCACCCAGCAATCGCGCTACTGTGCATATACCCTGAGAAAACCATAATTCAAAAAGAGTCGTGTACCACAATGTTCATTGCAGCTCTATTTACAATAGCCAGGACATGGAAGTAACCTAAGTGTCCATCAACAGATGAATGCATAAAGAAGATGTGGTACATATATACAATAGAATATTACTCAGCCATAAAAAGAAACAAAATTGAGTTATTTGTAGTGAGGCGGATGGACCTAGAATCTGTCATATACAGTGAAGTAAGTCAGAAAGAGAAACACAGATACCGTATGCTAACACGTATATATGGAATCTTAAAAAACAAAAGAAAGTGTTTCTGAAGAATCAAGGGTCAGGACAGGAATAAAGACGCAGACGTAGATAATGGACTTGAGGACAGGGAGAGGGGGAAGGGTAAGCTGGGACAAAGTGAGAGAGTGGCATTGACATATATACACTACCAAATGTAAAATAGATAGCTAGTGGGAAGCAGCCGCATAGCACAGGGAGATCAGCTTGGTGCTTTGTGACCACGTAGAGGGGTGGGATAGGGAGGAGGCGAGGGAGACGCAAGAGGGAGGGGATATGGGGATATATGTATACATATAGCTGATTCACTTTATTATAAAGCACAAACTAACACACCATTGTAAAGCAATTATAGTCCAATAAAGATGTTTAAAAAAAATTCAAGAATCATCTCAAAATTATTTCATCGTTTATGAAAAAATGACTGAATAAGCAATTATTCACAAGTAAACCCATGACAGATTTTTAAATGGTTCTTGAGAGGTACACTGTGATTTTGCTCTCCATCCTAATGAATGTGTGGCCTTTGTTATTATTCTGTACCTTCAGCCTTGAGTTCTTTGAACATTCTCAACTAAATTCCGTAACTCCTTTGTAGAAGAATTTTCCATAAAAACACAAAATGAAAGTACAAAAAGCAAACTTAATAATGATTGGAGAATTGAGAGTCAAAGTAGTGAAACAACTAAAGACTTACACTAATTTACAGTAATTTCTGGGCTTAAGATCAGGTCTTTAGGCTTCAACTTTTCTGGGGTTTTTTGAAACAAATAGTTTGGCTCTCAGAATAATCTGAAGGCTTCTGTTAGAATGGCATTGGGTTAGAAATTCTAGAGATTTGTTCACATAGAACTTCTTAATAAAAGCCAAAGAACATGAAAAAAGTAATGATTTCATAAATCTGCTATCTTTATTATAAAATCATTATTTGTTTTGCTAATTTCCCATTGGGCTAAAACACACTTGTGTTTATTAGTCATCTGCTGCCTTTACTTCTGCTATCAAACTACTGAAATAAAAATCATACAACGTCACAAATTCATTCAACTTTAAAACTCATTGCCATAATTTCAACTGGACTTTGACACCTGCCTGACAATCCTTCTGGTTTTCTTAGTCAACTCTATTTTCTAATTTTCATAAACACTATTGAAAACTTCCATCCTACCACCTTCCTCACATTATCAGAAAATCTCCTAAAAAATCATGGGACATACTAAAATGATTTGGGGGTTTCTACTATACATGATATGAGGGCTGAAACCATTTTTATTTGAATGGTTCAATATAGAATGGCCTCAGCAGGTTGGAGGGCCTAACAGCTAACTGGGTAACACTGACACATCAGATGAACATATCCCTGTTTCATTCTCTTCGTCATTTTCATCACTGCAGGAAAAGTAAAAATACAGTTCTCATCATCCTTAAAATAAGGTCAATTATCTAACAAACGTGGAGGGTGATTATTAATCTATCATTCATCAAATATTGCGTGCCTGCTACTATATGTTTCATGTGAAATTTCTCAGTCAAAATAGGTTTTACTTTCACTGTAGGAGGAAAAAGAGTTCTCAGGTTGTATTATATAACTCAAACATTTCTATCCAATATACTCTTTTTCTTAATAACTGAAACTCACAGAGTTGATACCATTGACCTATACAGGTACTCTATTCCTCTTGTCAGCATGGCTAGTTTTTGAAGCAAGTGTCTCCAACAAATTTTTCCTACTTTAATAATTGCTGTCACAATGGGATATATCCATTTGGCCCTCGGTATTCACAGGGATTGGTTCCAGGATCCCCCTAGGATACAAAATATGGTGGCGCTCAAGTCCCTTATATAAAATGGCATAATATTTGCATATAACCTACACACATCCTCCCATATACTTTAAATCAACTCTAGATTATTATAATACCTAATAAAATGTAAATGCTATGTAAATAGTTGTAAACACAGTTGACCCTTGAACAATGCAAGTTGAAACCCTGCACAGTCGAAAATTCTCATATGACTTTGGAGTCAGCCATCCATATCTGCGGTTCCACATCCATGTATCCAACCAACCACAGACTGTGTAGTACTGTAGTATGATTTATGAAAAAACTCTTGGTGTAAGTCGACCTGTGCATTTCAAACCTGAGTTTGTTCAAGGGTCCACTGTACAATGTAAATGCTATGTAAATAGTTGCCAGTGTGTGGCAAACTCAAATTTTGCATTTTGGAACTTTCTGGAATTTTTTTTCAAATATTTTCCATACATGGTTGGATGAATTCACAGATGCAGAACCCACACATATGGGAGTCCAACTGTATGTGACGTGAAACTAGATGCTACCCTAGATTAGGCTGGATACTACTGTCAAAGTCATATAAACAATTACTACAGCAATTTTTTAAATGTCTAAGACATTACATGGTTAAACAAGCATATCTGAATACAGGTCCCCTTTGAGAGAATGTTCATAAACTCTACCCAATGTTGGGAGTGTCAAATCAATCTGACTGAATCCTCTTACAGAGCTGAAATACAGGATAAATCACTCAGCTCAGGGTGCTTCTTCAAAGGACAGCAAGCAACTCTCCCAATATGTTTATTTATAGATGGTTGCACCACTGAGACCACTATGTTTCTGTGTGATTGGTGGAGGAGGTTCTCTTTCTTGAACAAACTTCTACTACTATAAGAAATTTGTAGAGTGTTGAGAAAATTGACCAGCAGTTAGGTCAATTAATTATTACCAAATTATTAATTAAATGACCATATGATAAATTGAGTAGTTACTAATTTCTGTTATATAAAATATATAATAAAGGCAATTTCTACCTTTTTCAAGCCCTGTCACCTCATACTGATCCAATCTTACCCATGTACCTTCGAAATTTCTACATAGGATATTCACCTTGACAAAATTCAAGACCCTCAATAATCAACATTAGACTTCATTACCCATAGATTATAAAAATTAAGAAAATTAAGTTATATTTTTTACATGTATTTTTTAGATAACTTGTATCTCATGAGAGAAGCCCAATCACGAAGCTAATCAAAAGGAAGTGCATGATGAGAAGAGGGGACTTTAGACCATGTTCACCACTGAGATGGGACTCACAGAGGTTAGGTAGGTGGGTGTCCTTCCCAACAACAGGCTAAGCAGTGCTAATAAAGACTACAAGGTGGGTGAAGCATCAGAAGCCACTCCAAAGACAAATCCACAAGTCTGGATCCAACCTGTTCGTGTTGTTCAGAGACTGGAGGCAGGCAGGTAGGCAAGAGTCAGATTGAGAGATGCCAACTCCCAATCCCAGTCTACTGGAACAAGCAGACTACTGAGGAGACTCAGGAGTAGGTTAATGATACATGCAGGGGTAAGTGAGCTGTGTGGTTAGGAAGAGTAAGTCCCTACAGAAGCAGAAAAGTTTAGTGAGGCTACAGCCATCCTTTTTTGGAAGGAATCATAATTACTTTGTTGTGTTTCTTGATAAAATAGTAACTGTAACAAAATTTACTGATAGTAATGTATAGTATAGTATGGTATGGTATATTGCAAAAACAGCAGGGATCTTTCTGCTACTCTCTATATCTTTTACAATGTGACTTTGCAGCTTCTCACATCAAAAGCTAGAGTCCATTTTCCCTTCTCCTAAATCTTGACTGGCCCTTAACTTGTTCTGGACAGGGAAATGCAGCAGAAGTGACGGTGTGCCAGTACAATCCAAATCCTCAAGTGCCTTGCTTGCCTCTGTTCATTCTCTTGGAAACCTGAGCAGCCACTGTGAGAACGATCCCAGGCTATCCTGCTGGATGATGAGAGAATACATAGAACCAAGAGGAGCAGCCCCGGCAGAAGCCATTCTAGACTAATCAGCCCCCGGCTGACCCGGCAGCTGACTGCAAACACAGGTTCAGCTGAGCCCGGCCTAGATTAACGATCAACAGGATTATGAGCTAAAACATTTTTCAGTGGTTATTATTTTAAGACAGTAAGTTTTGTGATTTTTTTTTATGGGAAAAACTAACTGATGCAGAAATAATTGGTTCCTAGAACTGAGGTGCTGCCATGACAAAAATCTAAAATAAGCACCTTTGGCAGTGAGCACTAAGCAGAGGCTGGGAAAATGGGAAACAAACTCTTAGCAAATGCTGGGAAAAAATAAAGCAAATTGTTATTGGAGGTTAAAAAAATGGCAATCTGTGTTTTTTAGAATAAAATAATTGGCAAAAGAGCTGCCTACAGGAACTTGAAAGATAGCAAATGTATATAATTAACTTCTGATTTTGGCTAAAGAGATCTCCACAGAATGTTGAAATGTCAGCTGGTTGGTCCTAGCTGCATATACGTACAGGAAGAAAGAAATGGGCTAAATAAAGAACTAGCCAGTTTGCAAGGAGAAATTTAAAGGAATTTAGAGGGGACAAAATTTTCTGGGATATAAAGGAATTTGTTTCTTATCTTTAGTCTTCCCAGCCAGTAAAAATTCTCAAAGTAAAACGAGGCCTGAGGAAAAAGATTTATTCAAGTGTGTAGCTCCAAAACACTTTCCTGAGAAATCTGAAAGAATATGTTGTCAAATAGACTCTCTCAAATAGACAAAACTGCTCCTCAGATTCTTAAGAGCATGGTTTCACAAAAGCCCAATTCCAAAGTGACAGTAAAAAAAAACCTATATAGAGACACAAATCTTAAAAACGATCATGGCTATGATTTTTTAACAAATGGAATAGGCACAAATCGAACTCATTAAGGCCACACGACTTGGAGGAAATTGTATATGTAAAAGTGACATCAAGCTTCTTTAAGAAAGAATGACTTTACTCAAATTACAAAAGCCCTCTGGACACCCAACTTTCTACAATAAGGAAGCTGGCTAAGAAAATTTTTCGAAGGGCTAAGGAAGGAAATTGTAAAGGAAAGATGTTCTAGAGGAAGGAGCCAGGAGCCCAGAGGGTAGAGCCAAGAGCCAAGAGCCACAAAAAACAAAAGGGGGAACATTATGTCCCAAGGAACATAATCTTGCTTTAATCAAAGAGTATTCATTATTCCAAGGTAAGGAGCCTGACAATATTCCCACCTAGATTTTAAAATTTCTGTGGACCAGTCACTGCTATGTATCTCTCACTTTTTCTCTTTTAGAATGGTAGTGTTTATTGAATTTACCCTATCCCCATATCAACAGTTTACATCAGATGTTTGTAGGACAGATAACTTTATATTTCATGAGTCTCTGGATCAAGGAAATCCACATATGATAAGTTTCATCTGGACTTTACATGGATAATTTACATTCTAGAATTTAAGTCTGATGCCACAGTTCCATGGCATGGCTTTTAGGGATACTCAGATAAGGAAGAATATATTTTTCATGGGAATGGATGTGAAAATTGTAGCCAGAAGACAAACTGTGGCAGATTCCAAAATTGGTAATACTCAATCATTCCTCCTTGTAATCTATGTTAATTGTAATGTGACTATACAGTTTTTCTCTTTAAGAGATTGGTTCTTATTTCTCATTGTCTTGAGTCTGGGCTGGACTTGTGACCAGACCAGCTTTGGTCAATAGAATAAAGTAAAAGGGTTGATGTACTAGTTAGAAGCATAGGACTCAAGCAAGCTTTGTTTACCACTTGTTCTCTTGGAACCCTGTTCAGCCACCAGGTAAATAAGCCCAGGCTGATGAGCAATTGCATGGAACAACAATGAACCATCATAGCTGAGGCCATTCTAGACTATGTAGCTCTAGCCAACTATGTTGCCATCTGACTACAGATTCATGCCTGGACCTGGCTGAGTCCAGAAAACCATACAGCTGAGCCCCTCCCTAATTGCTGACTCATAAAATCGTGATCTAAATAAACAATTGTTATTTTAAGCCACTTGATTGTGAGTGAATTTGAGATTCAATGAGCATGTCTCCTTACTTTGGGCATATCTCCTAACTTTTCTCAGTCTCTCTTCTTCACCCAAAAAATGGTGAAAAAAAGAGTACCTACCTATTATGTTAAGCACTTAGGATAATACCATGTATACAATAAACGTTCCCTTATTAATGTTTTTAAGGAGAAAGCAATAGGTCTTCACCAATATTATATCAATAATAATAAATCTTGTTATAAACCTATGATCAGGCCACTATGCTTGGCACTTCACACATTATCTTTAATCCTCACAACAAAACTCTAAGTAGTTATTTTGATTTCCTTTTTCCATATGAGAAAATCAAGTAATAAACATGTTGATTAACTACTTCCAGATCTATGACCAAGACAGTCATCAAGCCAGGGTTTGAAAATCATTCTGAATCTTTCTATTATACCATGACCTCTGTGGTGTATTAAATAATGGTCCCAATTCTCTCCCCTGCACTGTTAACATTCATCCATTCCTTTATGATGGCCTTACAGTAGATGGCCTTACCCCTTGTGACTGGTATTGGCCATGTGACATGGTTTGGCCAATGATTAACAAATGTGACATGAGTATAGGCTTGAAATATGATTAGGCATTTCTTCTTGTCCTCTTGTGCTCCTGTCATAGCCACGAGAAGAACAATCCCCAGGTATCTGCTCCCCCTCCAGTTGGGTACTCTAAAGGAGCAGCAGAGCGGCCCCAAATTACAGATGCAGAACAATTACAGCCAATTCACAGGCTGCAAGTATGTCCTTTCTTACATGAGCAAGAAGTACTGAGTGTTGTTTGCCATGGAGATTTTTGTTGTCACATGTTGCCTAGCAAAATCTGAATGACACAGCTTTCTAGAGTCTTCAAATGTTGAATAATATAGTAATAACGAAACATTTCATTGCCTGAAATATTCTATAATCTGGTGGAGGTAGACAGAAGATAAGTGAATGTCAACCAGAGGGGGGAAAACAGTTCTTCCATATGTGAGATAAAATTTTAGTCTCAAGTTTGAGCTATTTTGCTTAGGAAATTATGGATAGATATCTTGTGAGAAGTTTAGATTCCTAGTTTTGAGCGATAAAATATGCTTATGCATAGAGGAATTGATTCAGTGGGTCTGGGGTTTTCAAACCTCACACTTTCCAGATAAAGGTTTGGTACTTGACTAACTCCAGGGAGATAACCTCTAAGCCTTTGAAAGGTTCTGCCTCAAAGAGTGTCTTAATTTATCTGGTGCCTTGGTCCAATCTAGATAGTTTATGGTGGGGGCTTTTGGGTCACAGGGTATTAGTTTGACTTTTGGAGGGACTGGAGACTAAGATCAACTATATGGGCACTCCTTGTCTACATACCTAACCCCAGATTAAATCCTGGACACCAAGTCTTGGGTGCACTTCCGTGCTTAAGAAAACCCATACGTGTTGTCACATAATGTTGCTGGAAGAATTAGATGCTGTGAGACTCCACTAGGAAAGGCCACCTAGAAGCTTGCACCTAGTCTATCCTGCACTCTGCCTTACATGCCTTTCACCTTTGCTGATACTGATCTGTATCCTTCCAGTTTAATAAACCATAACAGATTTTCTGAGCTCCATGAGCTCTCCTAGCAAACACCTGAAACTGAGGGTGGTCTTGGGGATCCCTAACAATATTATTGGCCTCATAAATTCTTGAAACCAGATTACTTGCCAGGCAAAGGAAAGAGAACAGCAAATGTATCGCGTAGGTATGGTTACTAAATCCCTAGTGAAGGGTGCTGCAACATGTCTAGGAAATCCCTCTAAGTATCCAAAACTTGGCTACCAAGTAGCAAATCTTGGTAGCCAAGCTCTCCTTTTCTTTTATAATATTGGTCCTGAGGAAAGTATACTTCTGGATTAGATAAAGACTGTCCTGGGATTGGATAGCCTCTGGTATAACATTAGAAACATCTGGTTCTCTGAGTGCTGTGAAATCTGAGAAATCTAAACATAGTGAAACTGTTTAATTTCCTAAAATGAGACCAATATTTCAATAGCATTTGTGTGAGAAAGCATTTGATCATTCGTTATTTGATAGATAGGACAATTCAGTGAAGATAAAACTGAGTCCCTGAGTCACATTATATGTTGGGGATAGGGCGTAGGACAGATAATTTTTCTTTTTGGGAAAAAGTTCAAAGACTCTAGATCAAAAGGTGCCATATCTGAGGGCTTACAAGCTGGAAATGAAAGACTACAGACTCAAAATTTTATATTCTTCTAGAAAGCAGAAGACTGAAGAGGAAGGCTCTCAAAATTATAATGGCATACTTATTGCCAACAGAGAATTTTACACATAGAAAAACTATCAAGACAGTTGGAAGAAACAGTATGTGTCAGAAACTACATGTGGCCTTTAAAGCCTAAAAATATTTACTGTCTGATCTTTTGCAGAAAGAGTCTGCCAACCTCTGTTTTAGAAGAACAGCCCTTATCTTTGCCAAGGGAGGTAGGGGTAATAACTAGAAGGCAGTGTAAGGGGACTTCTAAGTTCTAATGTTCTGATTCTTCATATGAGAACTACTTACACTAGTGTTCAGTAAAAAGAAGTTCATCCAGCCATACACCTATGGTATGTGCTTTTATATATGTATATTACATTTCAAAAAATGTTTTGGTGTGTGTAAATGAGTATGTATATATATATATGTGTGTATACACACACACACACACACACATATATACATATATAAGGATCACCTCTACCACTACTTTATTCTATACCACCCGAATCTTTCACTTGGATTATTACAATAGCTTCCTATAGATTCTTTACTCACTAGAGTTGATTCTCCCCACAGCAGCAAGAGAACTCAACGAATCTGTTCAAAATGTTCCTGTGGCTTCTTGTCTCTCTCTCCAAGCAAACTCTGAAGAGCTTGCTTATGACCTAAAAAGTTCTGTATGACCTACGTCTCCTCTCCTTCCTTGACCTCTGCTCCTGTTATTCTTCTCCTGTTCATTTCAATCCAGTCTGAAGGTCCTCCTTGGTTGTCCTTACTAATGCCAAGCATAGCATATTTCCACATCAGGGTCTTTGCATGTACTACTTTTTCAATCTGCAATTCTCTTTCCTTAGATATTTTCATGACTCACTCCTCACTTTATTTTTGACTCTATTCAAATGTCACTTTATCACAAAGGACAAATAGGAAGAATGTTATTCATCTGCACAGTTACACTCTTTCTCTTTACCCTGCTTTATTTTTTTTAATAGAACTTACTTCTACTATACATAACATAAATATCATATTTGTGCTATCACCTGTCCCTCCCCATTAGAATGCAAGCAGCATATTTGTGACTTATCGGTTTTGTTCACTGCTTACCTCAATACCTAGAACAGTGCCTGAGACATAGCAGGTGATCAATAAATATTTATTTTATTTATTTATTTTTGGCTGCACTGGGTCCTCGTTGCTGCGCACGGGCTGTCTCTAGTTGTGGCAAACAGGGGCCACTCTTCGTTGCGGTGCACGGGCTTCTCATTGCAGTGGCTTGTCTTGCTGTGGAGCACGGGCTCCAAGCATGCGGGCTTTAGTAGTTGTGGCACGTGGGCTCAGTAGTCGTGGCTCACGGGCTCTAGAACACAGGCTCAGTAGTTGTGGCGCACGGGCCTAGCTGCTTCGTGGCGTGTGGGGTCCTCGCAGACCAGGTATCGAACCCGTGTCCCCTGCATTGGCAGGCAGACTTCTCAACCACTGTGCCACCAGGGAAGCTCCTAAATATTTATTTAATGAAGTATAAATTTGGATGTGGTCATGGAATGAGGATCCCTATAAACAGTAATAAAATTTAGAGGTCTCAAGAAAAAAAAAAAAATTACCAGATAGATACCCTGCCTCTGTAGAGCATAGGTCCCTCCTGCATAGATATGTGAGATATGTGGCTTCTGCAAAACAATAATCCTGGTTCAAGCTTTGTCTCTGCCAATTCCAATCTTGGTGATCACAGTCTCAGTTTCCTAGGCTATAAACTGGAGATAATTCTAGCAGCTACTTCATGATGTGGTTGAAAGAGTCATATGAGCAAATCCATATAAAACACTTGGTTTAGACTTGGTACAAGTAAGCACTAAATATATACTAACTGTTTATTACTACCATTATTAGGATTAGTCTAGTACTGACTGAAAAGTCAGTTTAAAATGGATGATAATGAGGCAGAGAATACTGGCTTCCACATTCATATTCTAGGCTGAAGCAGTAACCAGGATAAAATAAACTGAGGTCAGTTCTGGAGGAGGGGTGAGATTGAAGGGAAATGAAGAATAATAATTAGCAGAGATCAAAGGAAGTTTGAGAAAAGGAATGAAGTAGAGTAGAAGGAGGTCAGCCAGGAAAAACAGACTCTAGCTAACAAGCTATAGAAGGAATTACTAGCAAGGTGGTCAGAAAGCTGTCACCGACTACCAGTAGAACCAGACTGTAGTGAAAGAAACAAGCTGAGCTGGCTAGGCACAGAAGTTAAAAAATGCCTCTGGAGATCAACTGAGCCAATATTTTGTTGATTAATTTTAAAGATAGTTGCTCAGGGCTTCCCTGGTGGCGCAGTGGTTGAGAGTCCGCCTGCCAGTGCAGGGGACACGGGTTCGTGCCCCGGTCTGGGAGGATCCCACATGCCGAGGAGCAGCTGGGCCCGTGAGCCATGGCCGCTGAGCCTGTGCGTCCGGAGCCTGTGCTCTGCAACGGGAGCAGCCACGGCAGTGAGAGGCCCGCATACCGCAAGAAAAAAAAAAAAAAAAGATAGTTGCTCAGTATTTCTTAAGTCTGGGCAATGAGAAGAGGGTTGAAAAAATAAAAGGGAAGAGGGGAGCTTCTCCCACTTGTGACCAAATTCTCCAGTTAGTAGATTTGACCATAATCTTAGTGTAATCCATTTTCCAAGCAAATTTATTGACAATCAAACCGTCAAAAAATTGAATTAAGTTCCAGTATGAATATAGATATACATATATATAGAATTTATAAATTACTAATAATTTAACTTAAAACAGTTAATCGTTTTAGGGAGGTAGAAAATTAATACATCAAGGAGCATCCAATTTTCTAAAATAATGTTATATTTGCCTAAATATTTCAAAACTTCTATCTTCTGGGCTTCCCTGGTGGCACAGTGGTTCAGAGTCCACCTGCTGATGCAGGGAACACGGGTTTGTGCCCCGGTCCGGGAAGATCCCACATGCTGCGGAGCGGCTGGGCCCGTGAGCCATGGCCGCTGAGCCTGTGCGTCCGGAGCCTGTGCTCCGCAACGGGAGAGGCCACAACAGTGAGAGGCCCGGGTACCGCAAAAAACAAAACAAAACAAAAAAAACCTTCTATCTTCCTTGAACTTATTAATATTTCAGAATAAAGTTAGTGTTATAGAAAAAGGGGGGCATCTTACTTTTCATAAAACCAGAAAGAAAAACAATGACAATAAAATTAAAATATTGTGATTTCATAGTGTGTGATGCCCAATAAAGTATACTTCTAAAAAATCTGAGATAAATTTGTTTCCTGCTACCATGTAATATATTACACTTACATAGTAAAAAAAATACCTGTTTAAATATAAAGATTTTTACATAGAGATATTATTTCAGCATCATAAATGCTGAATTCCCAAATTGTCATTCAGTTATTAAATAATTTTAAATAAAAGGGGCCAATTACCTAACATGGAACTCACTCTCTTCTCAAAGTAATTTTCCATACTATTAGTTTTATATCACAAGTGATGCAGAAAATGCTTCAGACACTATGTATCATTTCCCAGTATAGTTTATAAATATTCAAACTAACAGAAATTACTCAAATTTTGGTTCATCCATTACTTATTTAAAAGCTGGAAAGTATTTTCCAGTTTAACTACAGACTATGTTCTACACAAACTCCTTTCAAATCTAGTTGACTTGACAAAAAAAAAAGACAAAAAACTAACTCGCAATGCTCTCTTCTGAAATAAAATGTGAATCTGAAGCCAGTGGACGCATCCATAAAAACTTGAGGATCTGTCCGAACAGATAACAGCAAGTGCATAAGCTATGGTTTGAGTTTTCCATCTGCATTAGTGACTAATCCACACCGCATAAGACATTGTGGAAACAGTAGTCTGAACTGTCCCATGTGTTCTCATATTCTGGAGAAGGAGTGAATTTGATATTTAATCCATAACTCATTCTTGAGAGTGTAACACTGTTTATGTCTGCCTCTCTAATACACACACACACACACACACACACACAGCTGTATGTACATTTAACTAATTATATGAAGGAATACATCTGAAAAAAGGTCCATTTTATAAAAAGCTAAAGATCAAAACCACCCCATCAATATCAAAAAAGCTCATCAGCTTACCTGGATTTATCACCACTGGTTGTTATCATAAAACCCTCTGCACAGATAACCATTTTCTGAACACAAATAGCAGATTCATCAACTAAAACATCTTTAGTCCAAAGTACATCTGAATAGATCTTTCAAGAAAATCTGCAACACAGTCAAGGCTTGTGACTCCTAAATAGTGCAGCAACTGATAGTTAGGGTTAGTGAGCAAAAGGCTTCCGGTTTCTGAGTTTTCATCAGAAATACACATACCTATCACACTAATACATTGTGAAGAAAACTAGCAAAAGAGGTCCACATGAGTTTGCCTTGATGACTTAAAATGCTATATAAAAGTATGTATTATTGTACATATGTGCCACATCTTTATCCATTCATAACACATATATATGGAATCTAAAAAAAAAATGGTACTGCTGAACCTAGTGGCAGGGCAGGAATAGAGACGTAGACGTAGAGAATGGACTTGAGGACACAGGGTGGGAGGGGGAAGCTGGGGCAAATTGAGAGTGGCATGGACATATATACACTTGAGGATATGGGGAGGGGGAAGGGTGAGCTGTTACAGGGCAAGAGAGAGTCATGGACATGTACACACTAACAAATGTAAGGTAGATAGCTAGTGGGAAGCAGCTGCATGGCACAGGGATATCGGCTCGGTGCTTTGTGACTGCCTGAAGGGGTGGGATAGAGAGGGTGGGAGGGAGGGAGATGCAAGAGGGAAGAGACATGGGAACATATGTATATGTATAACTGATTCACTTTGTTATAAAGCAGAAACTAACACACCATTGTAAAGCAATTATACCCCAATAAAGATGTTAAAGAAAAAAATAGATAGCTAGTGGGAAGCAGCAGCATAGCACAGGGAGATCAGCTTGGTGCTTTGTGACCACCTAGAGGGGTGGGATAGGGAGGGTGGGAGGGAGACTCAAGAGGGAGGGGATATAAGGATATATGTATGCATATGGCTGATTCATTTTGTTGTACAACAGTCACTAGCACAGTATTGTGAACCAATTATACTCCAATAAAGATCTATTTTAAAATAAATAAATAAATAAAAAGTATATTTTAGCAAAGAATTGAATGCTGTACTGTCTGACCTATTCATGCGAACTTGTACATTCTTAACTGAAGCTAAATCTAGCATTAATTCACTGGATCCATTCTGTATAAAGATTAGAAAATATTTCAGTTATACATAACACATAGTTTATTTACTGAGACCTCAAGGTACATTCGCATTATGAGGCAGTATGGTGTTTATAGGTATTATTTAAACATGATCCCTAATTGTCTGTTTCCATGAATATTTGGCCTTAAGTATTCATATGGACAGAAGGAAGAAACTATATATTAGCCTATTGGAGTTACATCTGGCTATAGGGAAATTCAAGAAGCATTTATTAGTTGTCAATGACTAACAGACTAGTTATTACGCCTGCTTATATTTTAGGTATAGATTTTAGATTTTTCTTAAAATTTAGATAGTGCTCTGGTTCCTAACTCAGTCCCATTCCAATTGTTAGGCAAATGAGTGTCATTATACTTGATTTAACAGAAAAAGAGGGTGTCCATTTCTTTTGTTGCTATTATTGTTTAAGGTGAACCTGACATGATATCTAAAAAGGTTTAGCCAGATGTGAAGATGATCAGAAACCTCAGATGAAAATGTCATCCCTTATCTACATTAGTCAATCCTTACTCACTGGATAGCAAGAGATGATCTGTTATAGCTCAGGTGGGGAGTAATAAATGGAAGGAAACTTCATCTCTACTTCCCATCACTAACTAACCAGGGTTTCTGATGCATCCCACTCCATTTGTAAACATAACACGTTCTGGAACATTAAGAACATCTTTGAGCAAAAGTGGTGTTCCTCAACACTGTCCCTTGCTTCCCACCTGCTCATATACAGTTTTATTACATCAAGTTCAAAAATAAAGTCATTCTTGCCATTTATCTTTAACGATTCACTCTGCTTTATGAGTTGTAAATTAAAATCTAGAGAACTTTACCTAAAAAAAGTCACCGATTGCCCAGAAACCCAAATCTTTACTCTGAAGTTGAAGAAAAATGGGTACTTTGTTAAACATAATTCATTAAAAAAAAAGAAATACCTAAAAGAAAAATTCAAATTATATCTCTTTCACTTCTTATTGTATGCTTATATGCACATGTTGTATATATGTAATTTTGTCCAATTACTAAAGTTTCTGAAACTTTGTGTTATTTATTAAATTGATAAATGAATTGTAATCAGCAGAATTATTTTGAGGAATAAACAAACAAATGCATGTAAATCTCAAAGGAAAAAATTGCCTAAGTTTGGGGAACAATTCGAAAATAAAACCAAAATTGGGAAAGGGGGAGACAAATGAGACTATGTAGGATTTTGCTAGTTCTTAGTAACTCTAAGATTGTTGATCAAACACGGAATTCTCCACAACAGCATAGAAAAGGCACTAGGAGATTTATACTTTTACATGGAAACATATTTCAACAGACAGCCGTGCAAAATGCCTTTCTGATCAACCAAGGGTGGAAGTCAGCTATACTTTAAAAAAGAGGAAATATATAAAAAAGAAAAATCCAAAGTAATTAGAAAACGTTTTCAAATAATAACATACTTATTATTTGTACTCTTCTACTTGACAGTACCCTGTTAGATTAATTTACTTTTTATCACAATATGTTCCATGCTACATTTACTCTCAGGAAAATGACACTGACATATTAACCTTCCTTGAGAATTAAGCTTCTGTAACTTTCATTTAAAGGTGTCTCAAGCTTCTGCTTCTTAGTGTTTTATGTCCTTAGTTTTTGTAATTTCACTTGGTTAAAATATTATATATATTATTATTTATACTAAAAGGATATTATGAAGATAAAACTCTATAAAGTACTAACTACTTTTGATACAGAAGGTTTAAATAATATTTAGACCACAAAGTAAACAAACCTTCCTAAGGACAATATCTATACATCAAAAAACATGAACAGTTTACATCCCTAGTAAATTAAAAATGCTTGAAAGGACTCAGAAGAAATTAGTTTAGGACTATAATAAGGATTTCATTTCATGGTCTTATTCATAGAAGGTAATAAGAGTTGAAAACCATTTTCAAGAATAAAAGCAGATTTTATGAATATAGGACTAAAATTAACAAAAAACTGGGGATAGATTATTCATGTAACTTCCACCACTGAAATTTTCACCTTACAGTTGAGATGACATTTCACTGACAAACCTTAAACACTGTAACATTCGCTTAAGGAAAATCATAGAAAGGGACTTCCCTAGTGGCGCAGTGGTTAAGAATCCACCTGCCAATGCAGGGGATACGGGTTTGAGCCCTGATCCGGGAAGATCCCACATGCTGCAGAGCAACTAAGCCCATGTGCCACAACTACTGAGCCTGCACTCTAGAACCACACCACAACTACTGAGCCTGCGTGCCACAACTATTGAAGCCCGTGCGCCTAGAGCCCGTGCTCTACAAGCCACCACAATGAGAAAACCATGCACCGCAACGAAGAGTAGCCCCTGCTCGCCACAACTAGAGAAAGCCTGCGTGTAGCAAAGACACAATGCAGCCAAAAATAAATAAAATTAAATTTTTGAAAAAAAATCATAGAAGTATTTCATAATTGAAAAAAGTCATTAAGCAAAAAATAAATATTTCAGCATCAAATTTTGTTAAGGTTGACTTCTGAAAACATTCTGAAGGTAATAAATATTTCTTTATAAAAATATGTAGACGGCTTCCCTGATGGCACAGTGGTTGAGAGTCTGCCTGCCGATGCAGGGAACATGGGTTCGTGCCCCAGTCCGGGAAGATCCCACTTGCCACAGAGCGGCTGGGCCTGTGGGCCATGGCCGCTGAGCCTGCGCGTCCGGAGCCTGTGATCCTCAATGGCTCGAGAGGCCACAGCAGTGAGAGGCCTGTGTACCGCAAAAAAAGAAAAATATGTAGAAAGAAAACATAACTTATGGTAAAGATGTACTAATACTAATGAAAGTTTTTCTCTTAAATCCCCGTCAAATAAAATATTATTTTCAAGATCTATCAAGATAATTTAAGACAGAGGAATCAAATATTCCATATGGGATGCTCAGGAAGCACAGCCATTCTTTAGAGTATGCCAAGACAATATTCTAAGTCAGAAGAGATGCACATAAAATGTGTAAAAGTCTTCCATAGTACCCAAATCACAACAAATGAATTGCTAAAATGTGTCTCATTTTCAGCACGTCTTAACCCCAGTGCTCATTTCCATTTTCTCAGGCAGGGAGCTGGCTGTAACCCATGCTTTTCACAACCACAAGTTCTTTATCCCTAAATAACCAAATCCTCAAGAGAGCTGCAGACAGCAGAAGACAATTTATTTAGAGAACTATTATGTGAGGAAGAAAACAAGTTGCCATTTCCAATTTGAAACATAATTAGGCAGACAATAGCCTCCTGACTGATGCGCTTTGTTCACTTTGGATATTTACGTAGGACAGTAATTGGAGTGTATTTACCTGTTTGATTTCACATTGTCTAGGAAAGGGTTTCTCATGCTCCATGACTTTCTAGTTGGATTCAGAAGAAAACATCTTGCAGCTACTGCCCTGTGCCACGGCCACACATCACTGCCTTCTAGACACTGTCAGCTGCTGAAACTTTTCCTTTTAATTCTGCCAAACATCTGAGTTAACAGGACTGTTAGAAGGAAAAGGTGGTGTCATTGGATTTGGGTGATTGAGGGCTTTCTATTACTGGGAAGCATTGGAAAAGTCAGCCACTCTTTCAAACAAAAAAGAAAAAATGGACATATATATTCCAAAATTCAATTGATGTAAGTATCCATACATAAATATATCAAAGCATTTGGTCAATGACCAAAAAGATAAAAGATAGTATTGAGACCCATTACATTTCCAAAGAGATCATTTCAAGAGTGGATGGGGACAACTACCTCCATATATATGCAGAGAAAATCATTTTTCCTTATCCTTTGCCTGTGAACTGTCTAGCTACTCATGTGGGAAAAATCTTCATTGGCTGCCATCACACTGTCCAAGTAATAGGCAGTGGGGCAAGGGGATAGACTCATTTATTATTTATTCAATACTATGAAGTAATTACTAAGAAACTTCTCTGATCCAAAGCACCTCATTTGTAATATTGAGTATAAAATTTTAAATAAAAACCCAGCATATATATTGAGCAACTACTTTGACAAGCTGATCAAACCTCACAACAAATTTATGAAGTAGTTATTAACCTCAGTTTTTATAAGCTAAAATTGGAATTTAAAACTTAGTATTTAAACCAAGTAATACAGCTATTAAGAACTAGATTGACCCTTTTGTTCATTTCCTCATTTATTTCACTGCAGTATACTTTCCCCAGATAAGTCAGTGCCTTAATCTTACACAGCCTGATTTTGAAGAATTAAGAACACTTTGGGGGTTTCCCTGGTGGCACAGTGGTTGAGAGTCCGCCTGCCAATGCAGGCGACACGGGTTCGTGCCCCGGTCCGGGAAGATCCCACATGCCGCGGAGCGGCTGGGCCCGTGAGCCATGGCCGCTGAGCCTGCGCGTCCGGAGCCTGTGCTCCGCAACGGGAGAGGCCACAGCAGTGAGAGGTCCGCGTACCACAAAATAAATAAATAAATAAATAAATACTTTGGATTCTCTCTAATAGTATCAATTTTTCAAGATAGTTTTAGAAGTGAATAAGATATATCTAGAAGCACCTGAACAGAGCTAGGCATATGTCTACATTCAGTGGACTGGTTCATATCATGCTTGTAAGCCTCAGGAGAGAAAACTGCTGATCAGCAACCCTACCAGATATTATGTAGACAAATCCCCACCATGGTAATGGCTAGCCCTCCATGCCTCACAATCTGGAATGTGATGAAATTTTATAAGTTTTATGCTATATAATAAACCCTGATATAATCAGAAACGTATTAAACCAGTTCAATCTTCTATTTTCTAAGATGCATTAAATGTTAAGATCATTTTCTAATAACTATTGCTTTCTAAGTGTTTGACAAGTTGTGGACTTTAAAACTTAATATATTTTTTTCATATTTAATATTGGATACGTTATTCAGAATGGGATATGTTAGGCTATAATAATAAACAGCCCCCAAATCTCAGTTGCTTAACATAGTCAGTCTTTTTTAAACACTTTTTCTTTCATTTTATTGAAATATTTGACATATTATTGTATAAGTTTAGGGTATACAACATGCTGATTTGATTTATATATTGCAGTATGATTGCCATTGTAACAATAGCTAGCACTTTTATCACTTTACATCGTTATTTCTTTTTTGTGGTGGGAATAATTTAGATCTAGTCTCTTAGCAAGTTTGATGTTTATACCACAATATTGTTGTCTGTAATCACTATCCTATATATACTGTTGTTTTTTTTTCCCACACATTATATGCCCATCAGAGCTTTGGTAGAGGCTCTGTTACTTATCATCCACATTCTAAGACCCAGGCTCACAGAGCAGCTGGTGTTTGTAATAGTGCCATTAGCCATGGGAGAGAGAGAGCATGGCCAATCTTGCACTGGCTTTCAGAGCTTACAAATAGTGTAGCATATACCATATCTCTGCTCATATTTCATTGTTCAAAACCAGTCACATAGCCATACCTATTTATAAGCATGGGAGAAATATAATACCACCACTTGCTTAGATGGACCAGAAATATTTGATAAAGAACTCTAATGACTAAAAAGCCTGCTTCACTCTTTTTCCTGCATGTAAATACACTCACTCACCCTCGCCAAAGGAAACAATCCATGTGGTCATAGTTTCAAGCTTAAAGTCCAGAATCTCCAGATAATGCCTGATGCCTCTTCATCAGGTCCAGTTATAGCGCCTCGTGATCAGCATGAAGTTAAAAAAAAACTACTATACTACTTTCTAACATACAGTGTGTTCATACTTTGACTCTGTAATTTGGTCTTTAAGTTACAGGAGGTTTTGACTAGTCTAGGAAAGGAATGAACATCACCTAGAGATAGATATGGTGACATACAGGACTTGGTGTCCTCCCTTATTCTAGAGACGGTGATCATACTTTTGATCATATGAGGGATATGTGCATATATGTGTCATGTTAATACCTTGATTTGTTGTTGGTAGTGGTAGTGGTGGTCAGAAGTTAAAATGTGGGTGAAAGAATGTCATGGGATGCTGAGATGAGATATGATTGGACTGTGCTGGATTAACTGCTGTCAAGTCAACATCACCATCATCGCCTTTGATGGTCTTCTCTGTATTGCAGAGAGACTAGTGCCACATTCCTCAGAATCCTTTTTCCTGTATGGTGTCCCGTAGGGTTAGATTCTATCACCAACAGTCACCTGTGTGAACGTTGGAAAATGAAAGGGAAGAAGATATTATTCAGTGGAGGCAGATGCAGCCAGACACATGAGCAGGTATCAGATGTGAAGTTTGCAGGTATTTCAAGGTGCGCTTTTGCAACGTATCCACTTCGGTGCTAAAGGCAGCTGACATAGCTGATAAGGCCTCTTGGGAATCACTCACTCTCACTTCAGTGCAGCTGTCTGATACAATCAAATGGCGCTTCTTAGAGGACCTTAAGTTCTGCAGCAGCTCTACCACAAGCTCTTGAGATCCACCACTTCCATTCTGCAGGCTAAGCAAGTTAGGGACAGCTTCTGCCTTTCTCTTCTCTGGCATCCCACAACTGTGGATGTCTCTAATTCTGTGTATTATCAAAGACAGGTATAATGGCTTCTGTTTTTCTAAACAAACACTGACTGATACCCTGAGTAATACTGAAAACCATGGGGAAGACATCTGACATGTACCACAGATTACATTCTATGGCTGTTCAAGAAATAGATCTATTTTTTTTTACTACTTAAATACCTGTAAGAAGAACTGCAAGTACTACAATAACAAAAATTTAAGTATACATTTTTGTTCATATTTTTATGATTCAGTTATCAATAGTATTACATTGTCAGGAAAAATATTTTTATGAAATCAACCTAAAATTTCTCACTGAATCTCTAAGTATAAACCCACAAGAAAGAAATGGGTAATATAGATTTGTTTTTATTGATTTTAATTCATCTGAAACTCAGGCAGAAATAACAATATTTGAATTACTTAAATGCTGATGTTTTTGTTTCAAACAAAATAAAGTCTGTTAGGAATGATACAAAATTCTACTTTTAAGCATTAAGGAATCATAGATGAGGGATATGTAGAATTTCAAACTATCCAGCATCTTTCACAAATGACATGTCTGAAAATCTAACAAGTAGCTACCACTCTTAACAGACTACCACGTTCCTATTTAGTTTCTTATTTGTCTCTGTCAGGCTGATCCATGGGTTTAGTCCCCAAGTCATCAAAATGAGACTTGGCATTGATCACTGAAATTTATAATACTTTGAAAGATCGCACCCGATTAATGGCATAGCCACACTTTATGTATTTTCATAGCCATACTCATTCACAGTCAGTGCTGGTAGCATGTTGAGACTGTGGGAGGACTTTTACATAAACTGGAGATTGGCATAAATCCTGGATCTCTATCTCTTTACAATCAAAACGCTGCCACATTTCTTCAAGGAGTACCAAAGGCTTGAAGTATGTTTCACCCAATAGATGCTTCACTTTAGTAACTTTTGAAATGTTTTTAAATCATTACACTCCTAAAAGTTTAAAAACTGGCACTATTTTATAGATTAAGTCTTGTTCACCAATCCCACACTTTTGCTTCTTTTCTTCCTCTGGGAGCTCTGTCTTAATGCATTAGCGCCCTTCAGCCTCAGTTTCCTGTGTGCAAAAGGGAGGTGTACCTTTCAGAGGGTTGTTATAAGAGTAAGTGAGGGACTTCCCTAGTGGTCCAGAGGTTAAGACTTCTCCTTCCAATGCAGGGGGTGAGGGTTCAATCCCTGGTCGGGGAGCTAAGATCCCACATGCCACATAAAACAGAAGCAATATTGTAACAAATTCAATAAAGACTTTAAAAATGGCCCACATTAGAAAAAAAAAATCTTTAAAAAAAAAAGAGTAAATGAGATAGTCATGTAAGTTACACAGCCTGTGCTAGGCATTTAGTAGCTATTAATAACATTACCTATTAATTTGCTCAATTATTAAGTATCCTATAATATAAACACCAAATAAAGATTAAATAAAATAATTCATGTATAGTCAAAGGTCATCAAACAGTTTTCTAACTTTCCCTATCTCAATTTCAGGTGTTTTTTTTTCATTTCCAGCTTAAGAATCCATATTATTTCATGGCTTTCTTATTGCCTCAGTAAATGTGGACTTAAGGGAGCACATGCACAGCTCTCCTAGGTGGTCTTTTTGCCCCCCACAACCTAAATTTGGACTAAACTTTGCTCAGTGCATCACATCTGAGGAGACTGCAGTGCAGGCTGGTATGTCCCTAGGCAAATGAATGCAATAAAACACAATAAATACCTTATGAGGAACAAAGTAAAAATCAATTAAGTGAATGTGAATAAAATTCTTGGAAGTGATATCCACATTCCTTGAGATTCCTTTTTATCAATATTTTATCAATATTGGTCCCCTCATTTATGTGTGTCTAGTTGAAGTTTTCCTTCTTTAAACTACTGCTTCCCACGGTATTATGTAGTAGACATCCCAAGCAACTTACATGTGGGAAATTTGAGGTCTGTGCTCACCTGTCTTCTCCGCTACATTCCATAAAATACGAGCTCACCCTCCACAGCTTTCAGGAGCTTTTGAAGTTCTCTTCATGTATCCTGTCATGCTATTAAATTGTTTTTACGTGTTATTTTCCTTAAATAAACTATATTGTTTTGCCTGTAAAACTGCCAAAGCACAAAGGAATGTCTCTAACAAATTTCAAAGATCCTTATTTTCATCATACAGAAATAACTTCGAGTCCTTCTAAAGTTGACAAACTTAAAAATTGAGGTGGGAACGAGCACCTACTGTGGTGCCTAACTTCCACACCTGGAATATTTATTTTAAGGTATCCCTTCTCTGTTCATATCAGATTTTGTATTTTTCCACAAATAATTTCTGAGCCTTGCCACCTGACTTATTTTTGATGATAGAAAACAGGTTACCAGACCCCGTGGATAAAAACATCCTACAGTAAAAAGGGAAACAGATGGTAATTCAAAGTGGCAGTTACATGGACACTATGGGCAATTTAAAGCAAAACACTTCTGATCCATGACTTATCTTGATCATCTTGAAAAAGGCTAAAAATGCAAATAACTGGAGATGCGAGATTTTCTAGACCTGAGTGATAGGACAAAGTTAGAACCCTATCCTTCTTCTAAAAAGTACGTGTTTTAAATGAGTATTTTTCTTCAACTCATGTAAATAAAGCAGATGTGTTGCTTAAGAAATTTTGTTCTGCCTTTTGTCAATGATTACAGATCCCATCTCTGAAAACAGAGCCTGCACAATTCAACACTGTTTAGTAGCCAGTTTATATCTGAAACTTTTCCAATAGGAGTTATTATGGCAGACAGAAAACAAAATAAAATATAAATTTCGAGTGTGGAAAGACCTGGGTTCTGATTTCATATATTAACTGTGTTGTGCTTAATGTCTACAAACCTCATTTTCTTCATCTTAAAAGTGAAAATAGGGCTTCCCTGGTGGCTTAGTGGTTGAGAGTCCACCTGCCAATGCAGGGGACACGGGTTCATGCCCCGGTCTGGGAAGATCCCACATGCCACGGAGCGGCTGGGCCTGTGAGCCATGGCCGCTGAGCCTGCGCGTCCAGAGCCTGTGCTCCGCAACGGGAAAGCCCACAATAGTGAGAGGCCCGCATACTGCAAAAAAAAAAAAAAAAAAAAAAAAAAAGAAAAAAGAAAATAATGATCATTATTTTGCAGTATTAGGATTTTTAGGACAAGGGAAACAATGTTATTTTCGTTCTATCAGCCTTTCTTAGCTCCTCACCCTTCCCTTACGGCTGGTTTGCCTATTCTATTCCCTGACTTCATCATTTAGATATTTTACAATTGTAATCCTCAAAATAGCCCTCTGAAGTAGGTAATTTTATCTCCATTTTCAAAGGGGCAAATGGGAGTTTATAAAGATATATCAGTCAGAGTCTAGTCAGGAAAATAAATACCACTCTAAGTATTTCCAGCAGAGGGAATTTAAACTTGGGAATTATTTACACAGGTGATGGAAAAGTAGAAAAAGCTCTCACGGGTAGCTGAGAGAACCTAGGAATTAGCACAAGAAAAAAAAAAAAAAAAAGATACACCCTTCCTCCCCACCCAAGGTTGGAGATCAACAGGAAAGACACTCAGAACCAGGGCCATCCTGCATGAGCTTCCTCAGGGAGCCGTTAAGAGGGAACTAAAGCCTTAGAATATGCAGCCACTGTGGAAGGTACTGAAGTTAGAGCGGGAGAGGTACAGTTACATTCCTGAGGTCAAATAGCCAGTAAGCAGAAGATTCAGGACTGATCTCCAGATCCTTTTAACTCCTTTCTCATGAAATGAATAAAATTTTATATGTGAAAAGGTTTATAAATTGTAATTCACAATAGATATTTAAGGTAACGTAATACAATTTTAAAGAGAAATTTTGGAATTCCCTTCAAAAAAGAAATCAGAAATAATCCTTGGAACTTTCAGTGAGAACTTACTCAACACTGTTTCCTGGAGTGATACCATCTATTCTAACGGCTTTGGGTCAAAATCAGGCGTTTACTAAAGGTTTTTTGGATTAAAGTGAATCCAACGGGGTTTTGCCATGGTTTTCATTATGTTATCTTTTCAACCAATGGATTTGACCATGAACTTTCATTTCCAAACACAAAATCAGAAGACTAGAGGAAATATAGAGTAAGATAGCAATTTGAGTAGATCTTTGTTTGTTTAGTCATATCTGTGGTTGAATTAAATTTTTGAAAAAAATTAAGTAGAAATGTTTGAAGCTATGGACAATAAAATTGGACTTCTGAAATGTAGTTCACATCCACCTATCTCCTAAACCAAAATACTGAGATAATAAAGGGCTTTGCAATGAAAGATAGTCAATCCAGTGTGTATCAATTATTCATATATTTCAATTGGTAGTGAAAATAGCAAACATGTTCAATGAGTAGTCTTTATTTCCGCAAAGTAGGAAATGCATAATGGATGGAAAAATAAAGAACTCACTTTTCAATACTTGAAACAGCACAGTACTAGAATGCTTATATGTAAGTAAAGTTTTCAAAGCATTTGTTGAAATTGCTGATCAAAATACCCCAAACTACGGTTGAACTTCTGCCATTAATAAAGGGCTGTGCTGCAACTCCATTTCACAGTTTTTGGGTTTCATAGCCTTTAGGCAAGCACAGTTCATACCCATTACTATGCTTGAAAAGATCCATTTCAGCGACAGTTACACAAACAGAGAAACTAGCACGCATTGTCCTAAAATGCTGTGTTTAACCAAAAAAAAAAAAAAAAAGCCTCTGAGTTTTTAAAGTTCTATATGGTGCACCACTGGGAATTGCATATGAGAAATTTCAAAGCATTAGTATCTACAAGCTTTGAAACCCCATAAGTGTTAATATTTTCAGTAATCTGAAATTTAAGTAACTTTTCACATTTTTCCAACTAATCTGTGAATAAGAAATAATATTTTGTTCTATGTGCTTTGTAAATGATGAAAGCAGCTGGATTTTGTATGGAAGGCAAGTTGTTGTTTGAGCTGTGAAAAAAGGACAGACAAAACTAGAAAAAGTAACCAAGAGCTATAATCATGTGCATTAAGACAGCAAAATCTCAGTGAATTTCTTTCCATTGGAAATAAAAGGTATCATTTTCTTCACAATAATTTGGCTAAAATATTAATGTTGACATTAGGAAATTTGAGATTTAAATATATAGGCAGTTCACCTTGAAGGAATATTTAAGATTTAATTACAGATAAAGTTTGTAGAAAAATCCTTGGATTCAGATCATTACAGGGAAGAAAAAAATACGATTGGGTTAGGCATAACACACAGTAGGGCCTATAAAATGCTGAACAAGATGAAAGTAACTTCTTCCTTGTCAAGGAAGATAATACCAAAAAGCAAAAAAACACAGAAGAAAATAATTATTGCAACACAAATAAACAAATGCATTACCAGTAACACTGTTTTATTATATGATTTTGCAGGTAAAGCCAACTTGGGTTTTCAAGTGATGAAAGTAACTGCAGCTGTAAAAGAGTGCTGGGTGGGGATGATTTTATTAGATGAGACTGTTAGAATTAGTGCTTGCCCTGTGGGTCTTATGATTGTTTTAGGATTGGCATCTCCTTCTCCTCCCATCTGCATGGCCAGTGTGAGTCTTACCCAGTAATTCAATGTCACCTCAAGTACATAATATTACCCGATTCCTCCTCCAATCTGGGGCATGTCACCAACCTCTTTCTAATTGTAGGCATAGTGTGTTATTATCTTAGTTACTGTATGTCTCTCCACCTATACAGTAAACTCATGAAAAGCAGGAACTATTTTGATAACCTCAGTTCAAAACACAGGACATGGAACATGATTTACTAATTAACCATGTGAAAACTCTCTTTATAGAAGAGAGACTGGTAAAGAATGAACCTTTCTAATTTGCCATACCTTGTTCTACAACAATTTTTAGTTGATGAATTTTGTTTCATTTCAGCCTAAATTTTTTTTTTTTTGCGGTACGCAGGCCTCACCGCTGTGGCCTCTCCCGTTGCGGAGCACAGGCTCCGGACGCGCAAGCCCAGCGGCCATGGCTCACGGGCCCAGCCGCTCCGCGGCACGTGGGATCCTCCCGGACCGGGGCACGAACCCGCGTCCCCTGCATCGGCAGGCGGACTCTCAACCACTGCGCCACCAGGGAAGCCCCAGCCTAAATTTTAAAATACTGGTTGCTCATGTTAGGAAAAACCAAACCTCCAAAATTTTTAAATGAGGACACCGAAGTCTAAAGTCATTATCTTTGTCAGTTGCTAAATTTACATAACTGAGTAGACATCAAATATTAATGGAAAATTATGTTTAAGTATTATCTAAAAAATACTGAATATATCATAATGCTAGAATAAATCCCCTTAAAATGAAAAGCAAAGCAAAAGGAGACTGCATTAATAAAAAAATAAACTATTCTAACCCTTTACATCTTATATTATTTACTTCTGAAGTCTGAAATTCTAACTTTGAATCTATAGGCTTCTCAGTATTTGAGAGTACCTGATGAATTGTTTTCTTAAAGAATGTTCTTTTGGCTACTCAGGATAATCATGCTTAGTTTGTTCAATTCCTTGTGACTCCATCATCACAATGTCACCTTGCCTGTCAGGCTCAATAAAGGAGGGATGAGCATGGGCACTTAACTGCTTTCTCTCTTGCTGGAACGGGCAGATATTATTAAGAGTCAGTACACATGGGCATGATAAGCCAGGGGAGATGTCTTAGTCTCGGCATATATGCTGTACCTGAAATAAGAACTTTGATCTTCAATTCTGCCAAGCTGACATACCTCATGGGCATAATGTTCCCTAAAAAATTTCAAAACAAAAACAAAACCCTCCCATCTGGGATTACTGTCATATAATTTCTATATCTTGCTGGCTTCAAAAGACTGAATCCTTTAACATGCTATTTCGGTCATTTTAAAAATAAGAGGATGGAGTCTTGGGATGATTGCCCCACACAGAAACTCAGTTGGACAATGATAAAGCTTCTGAATTTTAACGAGAAAGTATCCATGCTTTGCATAGCCACAAAATATCCATTCAGGATATAAGAAAAAGAGAATACTCCCAGTGAGATGTCTCTCTGAACTCGTTATTTAGCTAGTTATAGCCTGATGAGAACTAGATAGTAGTTTTCACATAGATTTTATTTAAGGTTTTACTTGAAGCTCAGAGTTTGTACCCCTAATTCTTACTGTGTCATAAATATCTATACTTGCTCAATGGAGTAAAAAGGATATAGAGATTGGGGGAAAAAAACTGACCATCACATCCAAAAATTCAGAATCCATATCCTAGTAATGATAGAAATAGTTACTTCTTCATATTTATGTAATTATATGTATCTATATAGATATGTAAATATCACTAATCAATATATAACTGTAATAATTAAATGACTGATCTCTCCTAGGCAATCCTGTAAATGAAATGGTTCACATAAGAAGAAAAGATGTGGAAGGGAAATGAGGGGAAAATAGCACTGGAAAGATCCCAGGACAAATAGTCTGAAGATCATGGTTCTGGTCCCAGCTTGACGAGGAACTGACTGGCTTTCGATTTTAGTTAAGACACTTAACCATCTGGATCTATATTCTCACATTTAAAATGAAGATGATGACTGTAGTCCAGATCTAACACGCTATGAGATTTGGTGCTACTAAGAAGTGTGAGAGAGGTATTTCTCTCTTTATTCCAGGAATCAGTGAACATTAAAGTAGGTAGAAGTGCTCCAGAGTTAATATACTTGCCTAAGTATAAACTATGAACCTGTCACTTTCTCACTGGGTAAGTTGGTAACTTAGAACTTTATACATCAGTCAAATAGGTATAATAACAATTTCAGCTTCCTAGGGCTATTTTCTAAGTTTAGAATAGGTTGGTTTTTTCTTTTTTTTTTTTGAGGTATGCAGGCCTCTCACTGCTGTGGCCTCTCCCGTTGCGGAGCACAGGCTCTGGACGCACAGGCTCAGCAGCCATGGCTCACGGGCTCAGCCGCTCCGCGGCATGTGGGATCTTCCTGGACCAGGCCACGAACCCGTGTCCCCTGCATCGGCAGGCGGACTCTCAACCACTGTGCCACCAGGGAAGCCCTGTTTTCTAAGTTTAAATGAGAGAATGCATATAAAAAAGATAGCATGGTGACTAAGTAATAGAACAGTTCAATGAATCTTAGCAGCTATTTGTAGTAATACTAACGGTAGGCAAAGATATAGTAGTAGCATCAACACACCAAAATCAGTCACATTAAGGAGAGAGAATGCCTTTAAGGTTAACAAAACTTAGAACCTGAGTGAAGATAGGAACATAATTCAAAAAAGCAGATGTTATACCAAAGCAAGATTATTCAGCAATAGAAGCATAGGTACAGAACAGCCACTGAAAAAACACAGGCACTGACCAAGTAAACACTATCAACATGAGAGAGGTTGTGTCAGATACATGTGAGTATATGTCTATCAGACAGGTACATTCCTATCAAAGGAAATGACATATCAAGTTATGAGGTCCTGATGACGTTAAAACTCAAAAAATTGTAAAACAACACTTCTTGTTATTCCAAACTAGTCAGACAACTATCTGATAATTTTTCTTTTTATGTATTTATCTATATAGAGAAAATGTAATAATAATTCTAACAAGAGAATTTGTTCCTTCTGCCTGATACATCACTTATTGTGAATCAACAATCTAACATTCTGGACTTCTACTTCAGTCTCTGTGAGTGATGACAGCAAGAGACGGCACCGGAGTTTAATCAAGACTTCAACATCAAAAAGTACAATAGTTTATGCTGTAAAGTCAGACTCTGGCCTATATTAAATTCATTTAAATGCTGCTTTAAAAACGTTCTTAGAATTTGACCACTTCTTCTTTTATGACACCCAAACCGCTTTAAGTGTGATTTTTTTCCTAATACAATTCAAACATCATACAATCCATCAGCCTATTAGCAAATCATCATCATAATATATATATATGTAATATGTATAAATATATAGTAAATCTGTATCCTACTTTATGTCTTAATTTAACAACTGAAATCAATGTACTACCCAATACTAAATGCTAAGTGATAAAAGAACAAATCAATATCATTCAGAGAATGATGGGGGACACCTAAAAGACAAATACTTTGGAAAGGAATGTTTTTCATGTATGGCAAAAATGTTATTAAAAGGAAAAGGCCATATAAATTCATAGTATATGAAAATCTATAATTATGCAAAAAAAAATAAAACATGCACATGAAAACTGATTAAAGTCTCACAACATGGTGGACTGAAATATAGACTTCTACCTCATTCCAAACACTTAAAAATCCTGAATAAAACATAACAATTAAACAAAAGAAAAAAATAGTAGGTGACCTTGAAAGAAAAAAAAAATCTCGAAGTCAGAAGAGCAAAGCATAAGGTAAAACTTAAATAAGAGATCTAAAATATGAGATGAGGGAAATACAATATCTAAAATAAGCCCAACATGAAAAGAGCAGGACATTACTACATAGACAGGGGCAAGGGACATGGTCTTGGTTCAAGAAAAGCCACAGAGTTGGAACTGTAGTCCCTAACTGAGGCTTGGACCCTGGGAAATCTTTTCTCTTAATGAAAATGGAGTTATAGAAATTACATCCTCAGGCCCAGAAAAGTCCTAAGTCTGACTAGGATTCCACATACACTTATAAATACGTATACATATATTTATATTTATACGTATTTATAGATATTTATACTTAAAGAAATTAAAAATATGGTTATTAAAACTAAGAACTTGTTTAATAAAGAGTTTAACATCAAATAAATTTTGATTCAGGAAGACTATCTAAACTGGAAATTAGATGTAACTATATTATATAGGAAGCAAAAGAGAAAGAAGGTAGACAATAAAAGATAGGAACTGCAGAGGCTTAAATGAGAGGATCCAACTTATGTTGCATAGAAGTTTCAAGAGAACAGAATAGATTTAATTGGAGCTAGACAAAATTTCAATAAAAGCTAAAAAGTTCCCAGGTGAAAGACATGAACCTTGGATTAAATAAGCAAAATGAGTCCTGATTCTAAGAAATAAATATAAATCCAAACCAAGATACATTTTATGGTGAAAATGAAGGATATACATATATTTTTAAAGATAGGTAAAAGTATTAAAGAAAATAAAGTTTTAAAGAAAAAAATTTATCACTTAAAAAAGAAAATTTTATAACAGCTTGTTTCTCAGCAAAAATGTAAGATGACAGTGGAAAATATCTTCAAAATGCTGACAAAAAATAACATTAGACAAAAATTCTAAAGTTCCAATGAAATAATATCAAATATTAATGCAAAATAAAGGCAGTTAAGAGAGAAAATGAGATCATTTACTTGTGAATGTTTACTCATAGATTCTGATTGAAAGGTAGAGATAAACTGATTGAATGTAAACATTAAGACAACGGGGCATGTTAAAATTTTAAGATCACTAAAATAATGAAAAAATAATTTCCAAACAAGTAGAATTGGAAAGGGAGGAATAAATAAATCAACAACCCAACAGAAGGTAGAAAGGTGGAAAAAACAAGCAAGAAAAATATATGGTCAAAAGAAAGCACAAAATAACATAGACATAAGGCCAAATACAGCAGCAATTACAGAAAATGTTATCAAATTCAACTCAAAGATTGAAGGACAGATTCTCAAATTAACAAGAACAGCAGAAATTCAATTGTAATCTGACCATAAAATTAGTCAGAACAGACTAGGCTGTGCCGTGATAAATTAACTCTACAATCTCAGTGGCTGAAAGAAATAAATTGTTATTTCTCCCATGAACTTGAAATACATTAGTCAGCTATCCTCTATCTGTGAGACACAGTCACCACACCAGAGGTTACTATGGCTCACTGGCCAGGTCTGGTCACAATTGAAATGAGGCTGGAATAAACAGAGATGATATTCATAATTTTCTGAACACTATCACTTTCACACACATTTAAATGTAACTCAGAAATATTGAAAAGAAAGGGACAGAACAACATACAACTGGCAAATATTAACCAAAAGAAAGCCAATATACTCATCTAATAACTAAGATATTGATTTTAAATTAGAAGAAATCACTCTTAGGAAAAAGAGACAATTTACTAGGAAGATATGATAAATTTTTGTGTGTGCTTAACAAGACAGTCTCAAAATACATATAGAAAACATAGAAATATAAAGAAAAACTCAGTAAATCCACTAACAGAGATTAAATACATCTCTCTCAGATATGTATTAGTAATTATATACACCTAAAACATACTTGGATATGCATATTTATTTGAAAGACAGAAAGTACACAGTGCACATAAATGACACAATAAAAATGTGATCTAACAGATGTGCATTTATACAGGAGACCACATTTATAGAATGTACACTTTTCCAAACATACATAAAAGTTACAAAAATTGACTATGTACTATCTGTGAAACAAGTCTAAACAAACCCAAATTCCTGATCAGACCAAATCCTCTTGCCAAAACACAGTGGAATTAGAATTTTAAAGTCTACGCACAAATACATTTGAACATTTAAATAACATCTGTAAATATTTCTTTGGTCAAATCACAATGTAAATCATAAAATATTTAGAATAAATCATAAAATATTTAGAATTGAACAATAATTAAACTACAATGAATCCTAACTTGTGGGATATAGTTAACTTAGAATTTAAAGTTTTCAAGAGACATATTTGTGACCTAAATACTGGATTAAAAATACTAACACAAAAAATGTGAAGAGAGCAAGCCCAAAGAAAACAGAAGAAAGAATTAGTAGAAAGTATCAGTAAAACCAAGAGAAGTCTTTGAAAAACACAAGTAAAAAGACTGATTTAGAGACGGGGCAGTTCAAGATGGCAGTGTAGGAAGATCCTGAACTTAGCTCTTCCCACAGACACAACAAATCTGTTGTGTCTACACAACAGATTACATATGGAACAATTCCATCTGGGAAGGACTATCCCATAACAGTGGATAAAGGGGCCACATCCAGACAGGTAGGAAAAACATGTGAAAAATGTGCTCTCACCAAAAACCCCACCCCCAGTGTAGCGATCTATAATTAGGAGGGATCTCATGAAAATGGAGCTTCTTCCTGAGGAGTAAGGAGTTTATGCCCCATTTCACAGACCCCAACCCCTGGGTCTTGCACCAGAGATGAGCTCCCAAAACAACTGGCTTTGAAAACCAATAAAGCTTGCAGGCAGAAGGACCATAGGACCATATGAAACAGAGATTCTGCTCTTAAAAGGACTTGCATGCAGACTCATTCACCAGGCAATCTAGCACAGAAGCAGCTGTTTGGGAGGCACCTAAACCATACGTGAAGATTTATTTGTTAGTCTTAGAGCATCTACTAGAACATCAGAACCTGTTGGGACTCTCTCTAGGGAGACAGGTGATGGCATGTACCATTTTTGCGTTCTCCCTCTACCTTGCTAGCACAAGCACTAGCAGGCACCACTTTTATACTCTCCCTCTAACTTGTTAGAGTAGATGTGCCCCACCCCCATGCCACTCCCAGAGCCCTGATAAAGCCACCTGGCCCAGTGCCCTGGCCCTGAGCTGCTCCAGTGTCCCCCCACCCCAAATCAGCTGGCACATGCAGCCCACATAGGGGATGCCCCTTGACCACCTGGCTCTGGGTGCCAGAGGTACTGCTTTTCTGGGTCTCATGGATCTGAAATAATTGAAGAGACAGCTCTTGACACCATCACAAACTGGGCCCTAACAAGACAAATATCAGGCTGCTTGGACAATCACAAAGGCTCAAGAAACAACCAGTGACTAGGGAAAGGTTAAATGATAAGTTTCATCTCCTACACAAGGCCATTCCTTCAAGACTGTGAGAGAGAGCACTTTCACTTAATACATAAAAAACAAACACAGAGAACCAAGCAAAATGAGGAGACAAAAGAGTATATTCGAAACAAAAAGCAAGATAATCCACCCCGGCAGAAAAAACAATAAACAAACCCTTAATGAAACAGATAAGTAATTTACCTGATAAAGAGTTTAAAATAATGGTCATAAAGATGCTCACTGAACTTGGATGAAAAATGGATGAACACAGTGAGATATTCAACAGAGACTGAGAATATAATAAAGTACCAAACAGAAGTCACAGAGCTGAACAGTATAATAACTGACTGAAAATTACACTACAGAGTTTCAACAGCAGACTAGATGAAGCAGAAGAACGAATCAGTAACCTGGAAGACTGGACAGTAGAACTCATACAAACAGAGCAACAAAAAGAACAAAGAATTTTAAAAAGTTAAGATATATTGAGGGACCTATGGGACAAAATCAAGCAGAATAACATTTGCCTATAGGGATCCCAGAAGGAGAAGAGAGAGAGAATGGAACAGAAAACTGATTTGAAGAAATAATGGCTGAAAACTTGCCTAACCTGGGGAAAGAAACAGACATCCAGACCCAGCAAGCCAAGAAAGTTCTAAACAAAAAGAACCCAAAGAGATGCACATTAAGAAACACTGTAATTAAAATGTCAAAAATTAAAGATAAAGAGAAAAATCTAAAAGCAGCAAGAGAAAACAACTTGTTATATACCAGTGAGCCTCCATAAGACTATCAGCAGATTTCTCAGCAGAAACCTTGCAGTCCAGAAAGGACTGACATAGATATAATCAAAGTGTTAAAGGGAAAAAAAGTCCACCAAGAATACTTTACTTGCCGAGGTTATCATTTAGAAACAAAAATGAGATAAAGAAGCTCATCACCACTAAACCAGCCATACAGGAAATATTAAAGGAACTTTTTTTTTTAACATCTTTATTGGAGTATAATTGCTTTACAATGCTGTGTTAGTTTCTGCTGTATAACAAAGTGAATCAGCTATATGTGTACATATATCCCCATATCCCCTCTCTCTTGAGCCTCCCTCCCACCCTCCCTATCCCACCCCTCTAGGTGGTCCCAAAGCACCAAGCTGATCTCCCTGTGCTATGTGGCTGCTTCCCACAAGCTAACTATTTTACATTTGGTAGTGTATATACATTAATGCCACACTCTCACTTTGTCCCAGCTTACCCTTCCCCCTCCCCATGTCCTCAAGTCCATTCTCTATGTCTGTGTCTTTATTCGTGTCATGCTCCTAGATTCTTCAGAACCTTTTTTTTTAGATTCCACATATATATATATATTAGCATAGTTGTTTTTCTTTCTGTCTTACTTCACTCTGTAGGACAGACTCTAGGTCCATCCACCTCACTACAAATAGTTCAATTTCATTTCTTTTTAAGGCTGAATAATATTCCATTGTATATTTGTGCCACATCTTTTTTATCCATTCATCTGTCGATGGACACTTAGGTTGCTTCCATGTCCTGGCTGTTGTAAATAGTGCTGCAATGAACATTGTGGTACAATACTCTGTTTGAATTATGGTTTTCTCAGGGTATATGCCCATTAGTGCAATTGCTGGGTCATACGGTAGTTCTATTTTTAGTTTTCTAAGGGACCTCCACGCTGTTCTCCATAGTGGCTGTACCAATTTACATTCCCACCAACAGTGCAAGAGCGTTCCCTTTTCTCCACACCCTCTCCAGCATTTACTGTTCGTAGATTTTTTGATGATGGCCATTCAGACCAGTGTGAGGTGCTACCTCATTGTAGTTTTGATCTGCATTTCACTAATGGTTAGTGATGTTGAGCATCCTTTCATGTGTTTGTTGGCAATCTGTATATCTTCTTTGGAGAAATGTCTATTTAGCTCTTCTGCCCATTTGTGGATTGGGTTTTTTGACTTTTGATATTGAGCTGCATGAGCTGATTGTATATTTTGGAGGTTAATCCTTTGTCAGTTGCTTCATTTGCAAATATTTTCTCCCATTATGACAGTTATCTTTTTGTCTTGTTTATGGTTTCCTTTGCTGTGCAAAAGCTTTTAAGTTTCATTAGGTCCCATTTGTTTATTTTTATTTCCATTACTCTAGGAGGTGGGTCAAAAAGGATCTTGCTGTGATTTATGTCATAGAGTGTTCTGCCTATGTCTTCCTCTAAGAGTTTGATAGTGTCTGGCCTTACATTTAGGTCTTTAATCCATTTTGAGTTTATTTTTCTGTATGGTATTAGGGAGTGTTCTAATTTTTTTTTTTTTTTTTTGCGGTATGCAAGCCTCTCACCGTTGTGGCCTCTCCCGTTGCGGAGCACAGGCTCCAGACGTGCAGGCTCAGTGGCCATGGCTCATGGGCCCAGCCGCTCCACGGCATGTGGGATCTTCCCAGACCGAGGCACAAACCCATGTCCCCTGCATCGGCAGGCGGACTCTCAACCACTGCGCCATCAGGGAAGCCCTCTAATTCCATTCTTTTACATGTAGCTGTCCAGTTTTCCCAGTACCACTTATTGAAGAGGCTGTCTTTTCTCCATTGTATATTTTGCCTCCTTTATCAAAGATAAAGTGACCGTATGGGCATGGGTTTATCTCAGGGCTTGCTATCCTGTTCCACTGATCTGTATTTCTGTTTTAGTGCCAGTACCACACTGTCTTGATTACTGTAGCTTTGTAGTAGTGTCTGAAGTCAGGGAGCCTGATTCCTCGAGCTCCGTTTTTCTTTCTCAAAACTGCTTTGGCTATTCAGGGTCTTTGCGTTTCCATATAAATTATGAGATTTTTTATTCTAGTTCTGTGAAAAATGCCATTGGTAGTTTGATAGGGATTGCATTGAATCTGTAGACTGCTTTGGGTAGTATAGTCATTTTCACAATGTTGATTTTTCCAATCCAAGAACATAGTATATCTCTCCATCTGTTTGTATCATCTTTAATTTCTTTCATCAGTGTCTTATAGTTTTCTGCATACAGGTCTTTTGTCTCCTTAGGTAGGTTTATTCCTAGGTATTTTATTCCTTTTGTTGCAATGGTAAATGTGAGTGTTTCCTTAATTCCTTTCAAATTTTTCATCATTAGTGTATAGGAATGCAAGAGATTTCTGTGAATTTTGTATCCTGCTACTTTACCAAATTCATTTATTAGCTCTAGTAGTTTTCTGGTAGCATCTTTAGGATTCTTTATATATAGTATCATGTCATCTGCAAACAGAGACAGTTTTACTTCTTTTCCGATTTGGATTCCTTTTATTTCTCTTTTGTCTCTGATTGCTGTGGCTTAAAGGAACTTTCTTTAACTTGAAAAGAAACGGCACTAACTAGTAACAAGAAAACATATGAAAGTTATAATTTCACTGGTAAAGGTAAATATACATAAAGTAGTGAATTAATCACTTTAAAGCTAGTATGAAAATTACAAGGGGCTTCTCTGGTGGCGCAGTGGTTAAGAATCTGCCTGCCACTGCAGGGGACATGGGTTCGAGCCCTGGTTCGGGAGAATCCCACATGCCACAGAGTAAGTAAGTCCGTGCGCCACAACTACTGAGCCTGCGCTCTACAGCCTACGAGCCTAACTACTGAAGCCCGCGCGCCGCAACAAGAGAAGCCACCGCAACGAGAAGCTGGCATGCACCACAATGAAGAGTAGCCCCCACTTGCTGCCACTAGAGAAATCCCGCGCACAGCAACGGAGACCCAACACAGCCATAAATAAATAAATAAATAAATTACTTAATATAAAAAAAGAAAATTACAAGGCATAAGTAGTAAAAATAACTCTATAATAATTAGAAAATGGATACACAAAATAAAAAGATGTAAAATGTGATATCAAAACAAAACTTGTGGGGGGTAAAAACGTAGAGTTAGAGTGCCTTCAAACTTAACTTGCTATCAACATAAAACAGACTGTTATATACGTATAAGCTGTTAGAGATGAGCTTCATAATAAATGAAAAGCAAAAATCTATGGTAGATACAGGCATATCAGTGATAATGCAGCTTCAGTTCTAGACCACAGCAATAAAGAGAATATCATAATAAAGTGAGTTAACACGATTTTTTTTTGTTTCTCAGTATACACATAAAAGTTGTATTTACACTATACTATAGTCTATTAAGTATGCAATAGCATCATGTCTAAGAAAACAATGTACATACCTTAATTTAAAAATATTTCATTGCTAAGAAGTGCTAATCATTGGAGCCTTCAATGAGTTGTGATCTTTTTGCAATAGTAACAAAGATCACTAATCTTAGATCACCATAAAAAATATAACAATGAAAAATTTTGAAATTTACAAGAACTACCAAAATGTGATACAGAGACATAAATTGAGCAAATGTTATTGGAAAAACTGCACCTACACTGGCTCAGTGCAGGGTGGCCACAAACCTTCAATTTTTAAAATGCAATACCTACAAAGTGCAATACAGTGGAGAAGCACAACAAACAGAGATAGGCCTGTACACAAATCATAAAGAGAAAGGAAACTAACTATGCATAACACTATTGAAATTCATCAAACACAAAGCAAGAAAGCAAGAGAAGAAAGGAAAAGAGAAAAGCTACCAAACAGCTAGAAAACTCAATTAACAAAATAAGTGCATAACTATCAATAATTATTTTAAATGCAAATGGTGTAAATGTTCCAAACAAATGACATAGAGTGGCTAAATGGATAAAGAAACAAGACCCATCAATATGCTGCCTACAAAAGACTAATTTTAGATATAAGAACACACATAGACTGAAAGTGAAGGGATGAAAAAAGATGTTTCCTGCAAATGGAAATCAAAAGAAAGCTGGGGTAGCCATACATAGACAAAAAAGTCATTAAAACAAGGTCTTTAATAAAAGACAAAGATGAGCACTACATACTGATGAAGCTGTCAATCCAGCACGAAGATATAATATTTGTAAATATTTATGTACCCAACATAGGAGAATCTAACTATATGAAGCAAATATTTATATATCTAAAGGGAGAAATTGATAGCAATACAATAATAATAGGGGACTTTAACACATCAATGGATCGATTACCCAGATGGAAAATCAATAAAGAAACATCTTATTGATTATAAGATGTATAATAAAGGACACTTTAGGCCAGTTGGACTTAATAGATACATTCCATCCAAAGCAGCAGAATACACATTTTTCTCAAGAGCACATGGAACATTCATTCTCCAGGATAGATCATATATTAGCTCATAAGGAAGCTGTATATGATAGCTCATAAGCAAGTCTCAATAAATCTAAGAAGACTGAAATCATGTCAAGCATCTTTTTTGAACAGTGGTATGAAACTAAATCAAATACAAAAATAAAAATGGAAAAATCACAGATATGTGGAGATTGAACAACATGATACTGAAAAACAAAGGAGTCAACAAAGAAATCAAAGGAGAAATTTAAAAATACCTTGAGAATACAAATGAAAATGGAGATGCAACATACCAAAATCTTTGGGATGCAGCAAAGCCAGTTCTAAGAGGGATGTTGTATAGCAAAACAGGCCTACCTTAAGAAACAAGAAAGATCTCAGAAAATCTTATCTTACACCCAAAGAAACTAGAAAAAGAACATATAAAACCCAAAGTTAGCAGTAGGAGGGAAATGTAAACAATTAATAAACCGAAACTTCAACTAAATAGAGTTGGAAGAACAGAAGGGGGAACTCTCATGCCCTGTGAAAATAACAAAGCCTAACAGGGAGAAAAAAGACTCCTCTTCTTGCTTGGGAAGGACTCAGCCAATGAAAAGCTATGGACTCTTTGTTTAATAAAACCCTCCTATCTTTTTTTTTTTTCTTTCCCTCTCTGTAAAAGTGTTCTCCTTCCCTTGTCATACAGGGACTTGCTCACAGCTTGACCCCAAATTGAAATTCTCTTCTGATCCTGAATAAATGCATCTTTGCTGGAGAAATATTTGGCAGTCTCTTTGTTTCAGATCTACAGAAATAATATAGATCAGAGCAGTAATAAATGAAAGAAACAAAAAAGACAATAGAAAAGATCAATAAAACTAAGAGCTGGTTGAAACGAAAATAAAATTGACAAACCTGTAGCTAGGCTAAGAAAAAAGACAGAGGGCTTAAATAAATAAAATCAGAAACGAAAGAGGAGACATTACAACTGATACCAAAGAATAACAATAGAAAAGATCAATAAAACTAAGAGCTGGTTGAAACGAAAATAAAATTGACAAACCTGTAGCTAGGCTAAGAAAAAAGACAGAGGGCTTAAATAAATAAAATCAGAAACGAAAGAGGAGACATTACAACTGATACCAAAGAATAACAAAGGGTCCCGATACTACACACAATTATACACCAAAGAAACATACAATCTTCTAAGATTGAATCAGGAAGAAATAGAAAATCTAACACACTAATCACTACAAAAAGATTGAATCAGTAATTAAAAAAAAAAAAAAAAGCCAACAAATACAAGTTCAGGACCAGGCAGTTTCAATGGTGAATTCTACCAAAAATTCAAATAAGATTTATTACCTATTTTTCTCAAATTCTTCCAAAACTTGGAGAAGGGAACACTATAAAACTCATTTCACAAGGCCAGCATTACCCTGATATCAAAACCAGACAAGAACACCCCCCCAAAAAAAAGAAATAAAATTACAGTCCAATATCCCTGATGAACACAGATGCAAAAATTCTCAACATAATTAGCAAGCTGAGTTCAACAATATAAAGAAAGGACTATACACCATGATCAAATAGGATTTATCCCAGGGATGCAAGGAAGGTTCAACATCTTCATATCAATGTGACATCATATTAACAAAGTAAAAGATAAAAATCATTTAATAATTTCAGTAGATGCAGAAAAAGCTTTTGACAAAACTCAACGTCTATTTATAATAAAAACTCTCAACAAAGTGAGTATAAGAAGGAGTGTGTCTTCACTTAATAAAGCCTGTATATAGTAATCTTACAGCTAACAACATACTCAAGAGTGAAAAGCTGAATTTTTTTCTTTTATTATCAGAACAAGATAAAGATAAGAAAAATGGCTCATCACTTTTATTCAGCATAGTATTAGGAATATTAGCCACAGCAAATGGGCAGGAAAAAAAATCATACATTTGGAAAGGAAAAAGTAAAACTGTCACAATTTGTGAACAACATGATTTTATACACAGAAAACCCTAAAGAATCCACCAAAAGACTGTGAGAAACAATAAATGAATTCAGTAAAGTTGCACAGTAGAAAATCAACATATAAAAATCAGTTGTATTTTTATACACTAACAATGAACCATCAGAAAAAAAGTTAGGAAAAAATGCCATTTACATCTACATCAAAAACAATACCCAGGAATCAATTTAACCAAGGAGAAAGATCTGTACAGTGAAAACTCTAAGATACTGATGAAAGAAATTGAAGGAGGCACAAATAGATGGAAACATAGTCTATGCTCCTGGATAGGAAGAATTAATATTGTTAAAATGTCCGTATTACCCAAAGCCATCTACAGGTTCAATGCAATCCCTATCAAAATTCCAATGGCATTTTTACTGAAATAAAATTTAAAAGCCCTAAAAATTGTATGTATGCACAGCAGATCTCAAATAGCCAAAGCAATCTTGAGAAAGAACAAAGCTGGAGGCGTCATGCACCCCAATTTCAAACAGTACTACAAAGATACAGTAATCAAAACAGTATGGTAATGACATAAAAACAGACACATAGATCAATGGAACAGAGTAGACAGCCCAGAAATAACCCTTTACATATATGGTCAATTAATTTATGACAAAGGAGGAAAGAATATACAGTGGGGAAAGGACAGTCTCTTTAATAAATGGTGTTGGGAAAACTGGACAGCCACATGCAAAAGAATGAACTGGATCACAATCTTACACCACAGACAAAAATTAACTAAAAATGGATTAAAATTTTGAATGCAAGACCTGAAACCACAAAACTCCTAGAAAAAACCACAGGTGGTAAGCTCAACTTCATACTTGGTAATAATTTTTTAAGATCTGATTCCAAAGGCAATGGCAACAAAAGCAAAAATAAACAAATGGTATTACATCAAACTAAAAATCTTCTGTGTAGTGAAGAAAACCATCAACATAATAAAAAGGCAATATACTGAATGGAAGAAGATACTTGCAAATGATGTATCTGATAAGGGGTTAATATCCCAAAAATATAAAGAATACATACAACTCAATAGCAGAAAAATACTCCAATTTAAAAATGGGCAGAGAATCCAAATAAACATTTTTTCCAAGAGGATATATGGATGGGCAACAGGCACATGAAAACATCACTAATCATTAGGGAAATACAAGTCAAAACCAGAGTGAGGTATCACCACACACCTGTCAGAATGGTTATTATCGAAAGGACTAGAAATAACAAGTATTGTCGAGGATATGGAGAAATGGGAAGCCTCGTACACTGTTGGTGTGAGTGTAACTTGGTGTAGCTACTATGGAAAACAGTATGGAGGTTCCACAAAAATTAAAAAATAGAACTACCATATAATCCAGAGATTCCACTTCTAGGTGTTTACCTGAAGAAAACAAAAACACTATTTCAAAAAGATATATGCACCCCTATGTTCACTGCAGCATTATTTACAGTAGCTAAGCTGTAGAAACAATCTAAGTGTCCATTCATGGATGAATGGATTAAAAAAAGATGTGGCAAATATATACCATCAAATACTACTCATAGCCATAAAAAAGAATGAAATCTTGCCATTGTGAGAACATGGATGGACTAGTGGGTATTACGCTAAGTGAAATAAGTCAGACAGAGAAAAGACAAATATCATATAATTTCACTTCTATTTGGAATCTCAAAAACAAAACAATCAAAATGGAACTCAGATACAGAGAATAGATTGGTGATTGCCAGAGGGGATGGGGGTTAACGGGTGGGTGGAAAGGGTGAAGGGGACAAGAGGTACAAACTTCCAGTTATAAAATAAGCCATCAGGATGTAATGTACAGCATGGGGACTATAGTAAATAATCTGGTATTGCAAATTTCAAAGAAAGTAAATCTTTGCTAATACAGTAAACCTTAAAAGATTTTTATCATAAGAAGAAAAATAATGTTTTAACTTTGTATGGTGATAGATGATCATTTCTCAATTCATACAAATATTGAATCATTATGTTGTACACCTGAAATTAATATAACATTGTATGTCAATTATATTTCAATAAAAAATTGATTTAGAAATAAGTTAAAACCAAAACCTTGGTTTTAAAACTGGACAATAACAGAATAATAAAGGAAAAAAACAGGCTAATAAAAGTTATAAGCACATATACAAAAATCCTAATTAAATGATTGGTAAATCAAGTTATGAAACACATTTTATGATGAGAAGGGTTTACTCAGTAATAAAAAAACATTTTAAATTTAGAAAATCTATTAATGTAATTTTCTACTTCAAGTTATCATGTGACCATATACTTATCTCAATAGAGAAAAAGCACTTTTAAAAATAGAACTCTTGGGCTTCCCTGGTGGCGCAGTGGTTGAGAGTCCACCTGCCAATGCAGGGGACACGGGTTTGTGCCCCGGTCCGGGAAGATCCCACATGCCGCGGAGCAGCTGGGCCTGTGAGCCATGGCCGCTGAGCCTGTGCTCCGCAACGGGAGAGGCCACAACAGTGAGAGGTCCGCGTACCGCAAAAAATAATAAATAATAAAAAAAAAACAGAACTCTTAATTTTGATTCAAAACTGAGAGTAAACTAGTAACACTAGGGAGTTTCCCTAGGTATTTAACACCAAAATATAGTAAGTATCACACTAAATGGTGAAATTTTAGATTTATTTCATTTAAATCAGGAACAAAGCAATAGTGCTTATTACAACCTCTGTTAAACATTGTATTAATTATATTAAAGAACCAAGGTAAAGGAAAAGAATATTGAGGAATTTAAAAAATAGGAACAGTAAGGAGAAACTGCCCTCATTACTAGATAACATGAAAGTGCTCTTAGAAAAATTTTTTGTAAATCTCCAAACAAAATTTAAATCTAATGAGAGAATTCACTAAGTTTAGATAGAAGAGAAACACATGAAAACATCTCTTATTCATTAGAAAATGTATTATTAAAAGGAATTCTACTCATTAGTAGGACAAAAATATAGAAAGTACCCAAGAGTAGATTAAACCAAGTAATTTTTGAAAAATTTTTATATTTAAAATGAAAAAAAGAGGATCTGAATAAATGTAGAGAAATATCATTTTCACAAATGGGAAGATTCAGTATTGTAAATATGAAAATTCTCCCTAAATGAATCTATATTTACTTTAATACCATTTGCTATAGTACAGAAACTTCTGAAGAATTTGAGAAGCAATTCTGAGTTTACTGTGAAAAACAAAGGGCAAGTAGAAGCCTAGATGAGGTTAAAGAATAAAAATGGTGGAACATACTCTAAAATATTAAGCATTTGTATATAGCTAATCTAAAATATGTATATATATACTTTAATTTATAGTATATAGTATATTTAGATATTTAGATAATTATATAATGCCTATATTATGTACTATATATATTATAAAATTTATTTAACTAAAATATTTTATATTTTAATAATTTAAAATGTATAATATATAGTTTGCATATGCAAACTATAGTGAATGTAATTAAATTTTTTAGCAACTGAATGGTTGAAAAGTGACACTGAGTAGTACTTAAATGATTAAGAATTGGCACCTTAAAAAAAACTAAAAAAGGCAAGTTATCAGAAAAAAAAGCGCCCATGAATAAAACAGGTAAAATATGACAGAACATTACAAATCAATTAGAAAATGAGTGATAGCTGTATTAGTCTGGATCTAATCAGGAGCCAGCAAGTACACATAAATTTAAACGTGGGAAACCGATGTACATTTATCCCTTGGTATCAGCAGGGAATTGGATCCAGGACCCACTATGGATACTAAAATCCATGGTTGTTCAAGTCCCATAGTTGGCCCTCAATGTCTGTGGTTCTGAATTCTAGGATTCAACCAACCTTGTATTATGTAATACTGTAGTACTGAGTGAAAAAACATCCACATGTAAGTGGACCCACACATTTCAAACTTGTGTTGTTCAAGGTCAACTAGAATTACTTTTATAATAGAAGAGTAACTATAAAAGTTATTCTGAAGATACTTTAGAGCTGAGGGAGAGTACCCCAGGAAGAACAAACTTGGAATGAGAGTCTCCCTCCTATAGTCAGGGATCCAGAAGGTTTGCTTGAAGGCTACCTGTCAGAGAGGTCCACTGGATTGCCGAGGCCAGAGCAGTCCTGAAGCATGTATAGTGTCTCCCTCTGAACCATCTGGGAAGCTGGTCACTAGACATGGGCCATGTTGGAGCAGTTGACAAGGGACTGAGAGCTTTGGGCACATAGATGAGCACCAGATTTCCCCTACACCCATATCATTGACCGGCCATGAAGCAGGGGCAAAAAGCAACAGAAGGAAACACACACAGAACCAGAGAGAGAAGTCCCCTTCCTATTGGAATGCCCTTCAAGGACCATCTCCTGACAAAGCTTAATGCTGTGCCTGCCTATTACAAAGCAGAAATATTCCTGATTCCATTCATTATGACTGAACAAGTACTGGCAAATACTGAATCTTCACAATTTGAAATAAATACATATGTAATATTAAACATTTGAATACTAAATTCAATATTCAGAAATTGACTACTCAAATCAAAAAATAATACATAATAAAATATTTTAAAATTAATTCTAGATGGATTAAACACTTAAAATTTAGAGAAAATTTATAAAACATTAGAAGAAACTATAAACTTTTTAATCTGGCTAAGAAAATAGTTTTAAAAGACACATAAAAATGAAAATGTTGATGAATTAGACTGTTAAGTTTAAAATTTTTTGCCTCAAGGACCCATTAAATAAAATTTGAAACAAATCACCAACTGGGAAAAGATATTTACAACTCATAACTGACAAAGTTTTAGTTTCAAGAAAGAAATTCCACAAATAAGAAAAGGTTTACTAACAGAATACAGTATAAAGAATTTAAAGAAGAAAAAACAAATGAGTCAATAAACACATGAAAACACGTTCAATCTTACTACTTTTTAGGGATGCTAATTAAAACACCAATGAAGTGCAATCTCACACTCATAAGAAAAAGTTGAAAGGCTGAAGTTACAAGTATTTGATGAGACTTTAGGAGAGGAGAGCTCTCATGGAATGTGATCATAAATTGTTATATTCACCACTAAGAGCAATTGACAAAACTGTCCCAATATGTCTAGGTACGCATTCTAGAAAAAAACTTTCATGCATGTGTAAAAGAAAAAATGATGATTTTCATTTCAACATTATAACAATGAAAAATTAGAAAACAACCTACATATATATCTACTAACAAATTATTGTACATTTATATGAGATGTTATATATCTATTAAAATAGTGTACCAAATCTATATGTACCAACAGTGAAATATCTAGAAAAGAAAAATCAGTGAAATGGAAAAATCAAGTTTCTAAAGAATAACAGTATGATAACATTAGAAGTCTTATTTGTAGATACATATATGTATATAAGATAGCAAAAACAAGGTATTTAACATTTACTTATGTAAACAATGTAGACTGTTTGGTTCATGGTATGAGAAAGACACCCAGTTATATGTGTGTGTGTAAGTAGGTAGGTAGGTAGACAGATAAATTGATAGAAAGAACATGGACACAGATTATCCCAACAATATGGATTGACTATTTTATTCCTTTCTATATTTTGAAAGCTATTTTTCTCATGTACTAAATTCCAATATATATGTTGATATATTTCTCGGCTTTCCATTTCTTTTCATTCATCTTTCAGACCCTGCAGCAATACTGCACACTTTTAAATACTATAGTTTAAAAGCAAGCCCTAATTTTAAGTAAATCATTTTTCCTTGTTTTACAAAATTATCTGAGCTAACCTTGACATTTTCTCAGGTGGTCTTTTTCTTCTCTACAATTCTTTAAAGAATAGACTGAACGAGACTCAAATCCATCAGACATTTACAGAGCACCTACTGTGTCAGGACTGACACCAAGTGCTTTCCAAATGAAACCCAAATATCTATAGACGTGTAATAACATTTTAAAGACTAAATTTTAAAACAGAGTGTAAACCCTGGAGGCAAGGAGAAACAACTTTAGAATTCCTTATCTAGGAAAAAGATGTTTATCTTAAAGACAAATTTCGAAGTCCACTCATCTGATTTAGAAGCTTCCTTTCATCTTGCTCCATGGTTCTCAAAATGTTAGTGTACACAAGGAAACTGTATGCCATTACATACAAACTTTACTCATAACTTTAAAGGATAGTTTTAAATATACACGCATTTCTACCCAATCTGCTGACTTTAGAATCTGAACCTTGGATAAGTTACACTGATACTTTATAATATTAAGGGCTCAATTTTGTGGTATACACTATGAGGGAGAGAAGTGCTGTAGAAAACCAAATAGAAGAATGTATATTGGAGTTCAATTTCATGACTTAGCTTGAGGTAAGAGTTGGACTTTCCAAATAAAGGAAACACCCTGAGTGATGATACACAGGCAGGTATACGGTGAAGTACTTAGAGATCTAGTGTATACATACATATGGTTATACAGGTGGGGTAGTAGACAGTACAAGAAGGTGCACTGACATTGTAGTCCATGTGAACTGTGCAGTGCACAAGGAGTGCAGCAATGTCCAATAGACTTAATTACTTGAAAAATAATGTGATGTTAATCTCATCTATTTAGTTAAGTAAGATGGTCAATATCAAAGAACTGTAAATCTTAAGACTGGAAGAGACACAGACAAATACGATGCTGCTGACATTTTCAATTTACACAGTGTACAAATCATGGGATCATAGCCATAGAAATAGTAAATGATAGAAACGTTGACTTCTAATATTATTCTATAAACAGTGATTGCCTTGCCCATTTTTTCTCTGAAGAAAATGTCCTTTGTTAGTGGCCGATACTTAATCACGTCATCTTTCTACCACTTACCAGCTATTCATTATTAGACTAAGCACAGTTGACTCATAGGCTAACAAGCATCAAACTATGTGTCATAGAAAGATAAGCTGAGACTGTCAGACACTCAACAAGGAAATTTAGTTACCAAGAACTATCTACATATTTTCCTCTCCATTTTTTACTTCCCATTCAGTTTTTAAACACTAGACACACAAGCACACATATTGTAAAATATAGTGTGTGTGTGTATATATATATACACACACATGCTTTTTTTTTAATTAGACAACATAACTCCACTGTTTAATAACCAGAAAAGCCTGGAATCTCAGTGGCTTAATACATAAAGGTTATTTCCTGTCTGTGCAAAGTCCATTTTATGTCCTGTGGCTCTCTAGGGCAGCTGCTTTCCAAACAGTGATTTAGGGATCCAAGCTAATTTGATTTTGAAATGCTGCTATCTCAACATATAGATTACAGCATCACTCAGCAGAGAAAATAAGAGGTATTGAATTCATACCTATCCTGAAGGGCCTTGATCTGCTCATAGCTATCTGGTCAGAAATAGTCACACTGTCGAGCCTAATTCTAAGAAGGCTGAGAGGTCTTCCCCCCAACTAGAAAGAAGACGAGACCCAGATACAGTGAGCACTAGTCATATATGTCACCTCTACACTCTACCTGCCACAAACATGTATGTAGAGTTGAACAAATAGTTATAGAGGGAACATTCATGTACCAACAGTATGAAGAACACTGCCTACAGCACAAAGGGTCCAGGATGCCCTTCTCAATCACAAGATTCTCCCCCGCTTCACAGAGACGACCACTCTCCTGGTAGGTAATCACAAAGTATGGCCATAGCGACCAACTGACTTCAAAGTTATGAGCCAAATGAAACATATTAGTGTTAAACTCAATTAAGCTTAAACTTAACCAAGTTATTTTCTAAACTGATATAATATTTCAGTTTATTGTTTAACTACTGAACAAATTTTTGATCACAATTTCTTATTGGCATTTAATATGCTATTGTTATACAAAACCACATTTTCAATTTATGTTAAAGATTATAATATTATAGATTAAACATAAACCTTATCAAAGTATACCATAAAATTCTGACACTACCTCAATCATTTTAGTATTTTAATTGTAATAGAAATGTATAAAATGTAGATGGGAAATGGGAAAACTTACATGGCAATTACTTAGAGATTTTATATACATATATATCCTTTTTCCTCTTTTTTTTCCAGTTGCTTAAATAACTTGGATTTAGATTTACAGTGTGTTTAAATGAATTTCCTGTTAATATTATCTAAAGACAGTACCTGAAAAGGGAAAAGATAAAGTAGTATCTAACCACTCTCAGAGAAGCATTGAAGAGGGCACTAAGTATTTAGATAGAATGGTATTTGATGATAAATAGGAAAAAGTATTGATAAAAATAAGTTATTGAGACATTGTTTAAAGTTTCTAATCATTTATTTTTATGAATGAAGACTAGCCTTACTTATTTAATGCTGGTTGACATTCCTCAGCTATTAACCCTCTCTGGAAATTGCCCTTGCATGGAGAAAGCTAAATTGCCCAGGTCATGTACTCTTCTTGGGCCAGCCATCATCCGGTGACTTGTCCAAATGAAAGTGTCAAGGCTCAGCCCCTTGACTCCAACAGAGCACAACTCTGAGGGGCCATCCCAGCTTCAGAGTCTCCATTACAATTCTCACTCTGCCAGTTCTGTTTCTTCCCTTTCCCTTGCACAGATATTGCTCTCATGGGCACTCCCTAATAAACTTCCTGCATGCCAATCTTTCTGAGTCTGTTTCTCAGGGTATTCAACTTGCAATATCCACTTCAAAATTAGCAACATTTATACACACATGCACAATTTATTTTAGCAACATAAAAAGTCTGTTAGGAGAAAAATGTAATGCTTACCTTGAAAAAAAAAATCTGTGTATTAATGAAAGGGCCAGTTTAGTATATACATGGTGAGAAGAAAGCTAAACTATGTCTAGATAATTGTGATTAGTTGGTGTATGTTAATATTTTTCCTAACCTAATGTTCTGTGTATTTAAATAAACTCATTAATAGAATTTGGCAAGATATAAGGGAGATTAAAAACACAATTGGCCTAGGGAAGAGAAGAATAAATGTGAACACATTAAACTAGACTGCTTTGCCATGTTAATTAAGAAAGAACCCATTAGTTAAAATAACTACTTATTGAGAAATTCAGTTGGTTAATTAATTTTGTATAGTATAGAATGCATGCCTATTCTGTGTATTTTTGTTTGTTTATCCCTGTAAGTTAAAATACATAAGGTCCTTGTGAGTATTAGAGGAAGATACCAAGAAATTATTCTAAAACATATTTGCTCAAATATAACTAAACCATTTTTCAGGTGAGAAAAGTGCCTGTAAAGGTCTTCAATGCCACTGATTTTTGTATGATATCTAATTCCATGTTCATTCCCCCAAGATAGATGGTAAATAAATTGATATCATTAATGGTTTAGTTTCTCTCTGTAGAAGTCTTCCTTGAATTTTGGAAGGTAAATAGAAATAACCTGAAAAGTTTTCGATTTCTGCTTTAGTCTCACTGGTTGTATGGACAAGGAACTGGCAGAAGGTGAGAATCGTGGCAGTGAGGGACATGGCAGCATTCTATAGAGGTTGGAGCAGTAATAGTAAAACAGCTTAGTAATGGGCTAGTGCAACTGACCAGAATGCACACAAGCATGGAGTCACTCAAACATCCAACTCTCTTACTGACTGGAGGTAAGATATCAAAAACCTCAAGAGGGGCTTCCCTGGTGGCACAGTGGTTGAGAGTCGGCCTGCCGATGCAAGGGACACGGGTTCGTGGCCCGGTCTGGGAGGATCCCACATGCCGCGGAGCGGCTGGGCCCGTGAGCCGTGGCTCCTGAGCCTGCGCGTCTGGAGCCTGTGCTCCGAAACGGGAGAGGCCACAACAGTGAGAGGCCCGCGAACCGCAAAAAAAAAAAAAAAAAAGCCTCAAGAAGAAAAAAGATGAATAAGTAAACAGCTATCTTCTTGGCTGACTAGAATTAGTATGCTTTATTGTTTGGGTTTTTGATTACAGGTCAACTAGAAAAACATGTGTATCTCCATATCACTGCAGCCAGCATGATCTCACAGTGGTGAATAAAGAAGGATTATCTACAATCTGACTGGATTACAAATCGGGGAGCTCAACTCTGCCTCTGTATCTTGCTGGCAATCTCTCTTCACTGAAGCTCCCCCTGTGCTTTCAGGAACACCATGCGGGTGCCAGAGAAGCCACAACCTAAGCTCTGCAGGCTATTCCACAGCTGCTCTCAATGGTGTAAAAGGAGAGGCAGAGAGCACCCATCAGGGAGGAGATGAATGGGACATTTTACTAGCAGAAAAGAGCCAACTTTTTGTCTCCTTTTGAGCTGACACTTACACCCTTTCACTTGCTGCTAAACCATCATTTACCTTTTACAAAGTCCTTTTTGCTGTAGTTAATATTAGAATTTTACCTGCCCTTAAAATCCTGAAAATTAATAATAAATAAAAACATCTTGAGAAGTGAAATTTATGAATATCAAGCCTATAAAAATTACATATTGATTCCTAGCCTCTTTCCTTCTTGGTATTACTATTGCACAAGTTATTCCAATTCATAGTTTAAATCAGTTAAGAATCTATGATGGTTAATTTTATGCGTAAGACTGGCTGGGCCTCAGTGCCCAGATATTTAGTCAAACATTATTTTGAATATTTCTGTGAAGGTGTTTTTTTGGATAAGATTGACATTATGTCAATGGACTTTGCATTGGGCAGTTTATCCTTCAAAGTATGTACAATTGACCCTTGAACACATGTGGGTTAGAGGCTCCGGCCCTCCACAAAGTCAAAATACATTTATAACGTGTAGTCGGCCCTCCATACATGCAATTCCTTCATATCTTGAGATTCAAGCAACCTTGGATCCTGTAGTATTATACTACTAAAAAAAAAATCCATGTATAAGTGTACCCACACAGTTCAAACCCATGTTGTTCAAGGATCAACTATGCGGTTGGAGGGTAATCTGCTCTTCTCAAATCAGCCTTACCCAGTTAGATGAAGACCTTAATACAACAAAGAATGACCTTTTCCACGCAAGAAGGAATCAGGCCAGCAGACTGCTTTGGGACTCAAACTGCAACATTTCCCTGTGCCTCTAGCCTGCAGGCCTACCTGAAGATTTTAGACTTCCGGAATCACGTGAACCAATTCCTTAAAATGAATCTCTCTCTCTCTCTACACACACACACACACACACACACACACACACACACACACACACACACACACACACACACACACACACACACACACACACACACCCTGTTAGTAGTTACGTTTCTCTGGAAAACTCAAATACAGAATTCAAATTCAATCTCAGTTACCTTGAAATTAAATGTCTTTTTTTTTTTTAATCACCAATATTCCCTTTCATGGAATATTTGACAAGGTGTATGTATAGAAATCCTGATTCTGGACTGCCATCTCTGCAAGACAGCAGCAGAGAGTTAACTGAACAGATACAGAGATAAGCATCACAAAGGTATGCATTGCTCAATATTTTTAAATTATATTGATGCTTTTTAAAAAACTTTTTTTCAGTTAATATAATACTTCAAAAAGGAGTTAATAAAAATCTCATTATTTACCTTTAAATTTAATTATTTTAAGCTCCTAATCTCTTCAAATTTTTATCTAGTTATTTAATATGACAGAACTATTTTTATTAACATCAATATCTATAAATTGCTCTAAATCTACATTTCCTGTATATTTGGGCAGTTCCTATTTATCAGTATGATAGGTGGCCCATTTTCAAATCAGCTGGTTTCTCCATAGCTGTCATAATAAAATTAATGTTGGACATCATATTCTTAAGTAACCTGGCTGATTAACATAAGGTGATTCCAGGCTCCCAAAATAATTAATCAACACAGGGATTAATGTCCATGTCCTTCTACATGGACTGATGTCTGTGCAATAAAGCAGTTATGGGAGTAACCATTACTAAGAAATCATATACAATAATAAATATCAAAATCTCATTTTTTTTCAGTTTTCAGTTCTCAAAACCTTTGAGTTCTTTCATTCTATCTAAATGCCAGTCTGTTTTGATATAATCCTTAGTGGTGAGAATTACAGATAACTTTCAAGAGTGTTCTACTGAAAAACAAACAAACAAGCAAAAAACAAAACAAAACAAAAACAAGAAACTTCTCTGCCCCTAACCAAAGAATAAGAGTATTGCTCTTGACCCTGACCATTGGCGATAGTTGATTTTATGTGTCCACTTGGTTAGGCTCTGCGATGCCCAGCTGTTCGGTCAAACAGTAGTCTTGCAGTTAAGGTATTGCAGATGCGATTAACATTTACAATCAGCTGACTTTAAGCAAAGTCGATTACTCTGCATAATGTGGGTGGGCCTCATTCAGCTGAAGGCCTTAAAAGCAAAGACTAAGTTTTCCCAGAGAAAAACGAGAATTCCTCAAGACTGTAACATGGAAACCCTAACTGAATTTCTATTCTGCCAGACTATCTTACAAATTTCAGACGTGTCAGTCCCCACAATTGCATAACTACATGAGCCACTCCCTTAAAATGAATCCTATTGGTTCAGTTTCTCTGGAGAACCCTAACTGATATGAGCATATACAAATCTAATGTAAATTATAACATCTAATATCCACTTTTACAGTTAGAAATCCCATGGAGACTTTATTTGCTTTACACTTTTTTGGCCAGTAACTTTGGGGTATACGCTCCCGTAGTTACTCTTATAACCGGCACAGGCTTGAAATATAGTAGACACTTTTTTTGTCTATTTTGTTTTTGCAAACAACATCCTATTCTTGGGTGAGCACACAATTTTTGATTTACTTTATTCCAAAAGAAGAGTGGTCCTGATTTACAGTTGGCTTAAAATTGGTCTTTGGAGTTATTTGAAGGCCAAACACCTGGACACAAGCTCATTCTATTAAATAAAAAGCAAGGCCTAAGTGTTAAAAGATCTAATGATAATCTGTGTTTCACACAAACTGAAAAAGAGCCAAGTTGCAAACCTGAGAGTAATGAGTTTGAGGAGAATTTCTTAACAACTCAACCTAAAATGTCTTTCTATCTATATTTTATCGATTTTAAATGGATAAAATCTAGATTAACTATTAAATTCAAATATTTATTATTTTCAGTATAATGTTCTATGTTAGACAACATAATCCCAAAGATCTTAATCCCAAAGAAGTTCACATCGTAATCCCAGAACCTCTGAATAGTTACATGGCAAAAAGGGACTTTATAGACATGATTAAGTTAAGGATCTTTAGATGAGAAGAGTATTCTGGATTATCCAGATGGACTCAAATGTAATCACAGAGGTCCTTATACAGTATGTGAAAGAGGGAGACAAAAAATTTAGGAGGCAAAGGAGGAGATGTAACAAGGGAACAGAGTTCAAAGTGGCATTGCCACAAGCCAAGGATTGTGGGTAGCCTCTAGAGGCTGGAAAAGACAAGGGATGTCATCTCCCCTAGAGCATCCAGAAGGCAGGCAGCTCCGCTGATACTTTGATTTTAGAAACATAAGACCCAGTTTGGACTACTGACCTCCTGAACTATGGGGTAATATGTGATATTTTAAGCCACTAAGTTTGTGATAACTTGTTAAGCAACAGAAAACTAATACACCTTCTTCCCCTAGACAGGTCTGAATTTCTATATCTGTCTTAAACCTGTCATAAAGGATACCTATGATTCCAAATTTATATAGTTACCTCAAGATAATCTTATAAAAGATAATTTAACTGTATATTAGCTTCTTGGCTGTAAGTTCCCAAAGCAGATATTCTGCCTCTGAAGAACGAGTCCCCAATGTATTAATTGCCCATTTGTTTGCTTATCTTTTCACAGCTGCATTTTTGAGTACAGAGACCATGTCTGCCTGGTTCACAACTAAATCCTTAGCAGAAGTTCAGTGCCTGACATATAGTATATGCTAAATATTTTTTTTTTCAATGAAGAATTTTTGCTTTACCCTTAAAGAGAAAGAAGGGAGCTGGAACATACATTTATTTTTAAAGTAAATAATGATCTAGGAAAAGAAAGGCTGAGAAACAATCAGGTCAGTGTTCCCAAGGGCCTTCTCTTATGTGAATAATATTTGCTAACCTAACTCAGAAATTATTCCTCTCACATTATTTAATATATTGATTAGAATTCAACCTTTGTCAAGTTACTTAAATTTTCTGAAACTGTCTCTTTATCTGAAAATGAGGATAAATCAGATAGGAGCATGATTCTAGACTTCCTGAAATCTGTGTTATAGGGGAAGGGAAGAAGCTTGTGAAAGTTTAACGTAAGGAAACATAATAAGCAGCATAAGCACACCTGGATGGTTATACAACAATCATACTTATTGAACATATAAAGAACTTAGCACCATTCCTGGAAAACTGCAAGCACCATGTGTGTGTGTGTGTGTGTGTGTACACACATATACATGTATACAAGCCACTGTCTCCATTATCATCATTAATAAGGGACCTCGGAGATTTTTCTCATATTCCTCTATAGTTACCTAGAAAATGAAAATTAGGCACTGCTATATAAAACATCAATGTTCCACTGGCACTCTGACCACTCTCATCTTCCTCAGTAGCTTGCAAGATAGACAACATTCATTGCTCTCCATGTACAACTGCCTCAATTCAATCATTTAGATGAGTGTATAACAGCTACAGATTTCTCCTCATATGCATTCACACAGCCCTTTCTGGTTGCACATAAAAGCACAGATGGAAATCATGGTCCAGGAACAGCCCCATAGGCCTAGACAGGCCTAGCATAATCAAGTCTCACAAACAAGCAATCTTGGCACACACCAACATTTCCTCAGTATTCCTCTCTCAAACTATTTGAGGCATCAGTGGTATAATAGATGGGCTTATTGATATAAATAAACTATATACATATATCATGTTGAACTCTTAGTAATATAAATGATGTGGCCTCTAGGAAAATGACATTTCAGAACTTCCAGTTTGTAGAACCTAGATAAAAGGCCATTTCCCCTTCTTTGACACATCACTTAATACAGAAAAAGAAGCTAATTGTTTCTCCACTACTCAGCAACTGCTATGATGAAGGACATTGAGAGACAATTTATTTAGTTATGATAATAAATCTTAGATTTAAAAGTCATTGGGCATCATGGGATCCTCAGCTTAAATCATGGGTTTGGTTTTTGCCAGGACCTTCCCAAGAACCTAAGAAAATTACCTGAGCTGATGAAAAACAACTCCTCTAGCAACAGTGCTTTTGATTTTCTAAACCACAAGCCCATAACCAGAAAAATCATAATCAGATTTTATCATAACCAGAAAAATACTTATCCTCAAATGGCTTCACTCACACTCTGAATTCATTAACAACAAACCATGTCAAATAACTAATTTTGCTTCATCTATCAAAGGTTTTTCTGACTTTTGAAAAGTAATTTTAAAATGAATTATATACCTAATACAGACAATATTCACTAAAGGTACACTGCTTCTCCATAAGGGTTTAATTTGCATCTTTTTTTATCATAAATTTTTTAAATTATAAAAATGAAATATTCCATATGATAAGGAATTAGCACCCTCTCCCATCTTTTACCCTTCCAGTTTTTGAAATAATCAGAAACATTTAGATTTACTATAGCTCTCTTTTTTCCTAGATTTAATTTTGCAGGAAGGAGGGGAAAACTATCATTTTCTTCATACTTAAAATATATCTAGCATGTTTTCACCCATATTCTCTCATTTCATCCTTGTAATTACTCTTTATAGGAGTACATGAGAAGTAAAGTAACTCACCTCCCTAATGAAGTAACATACCAAGATTCAAATGATCAAAATCAACTATCCCAGGACCTCAGAGAAAAGACTAGGCCAAGATGAAAATGGGCAGCAGAGAGAGACAGTAGTCAAGTCTGAGTTGTCTATTAATCTCCCACCGAGCTCTGAATCAAGGTTTGTTCACCAGCACCAGACCTTCTGAGAAAGCAGCTGCCCATCCTGAGAAGGGACAGCATACAACAGATGGGCTCCTGTGGTGAACATCTACTCCACAGTGACAGTGTGCAGACATCATCTCAAACAGCTCAGATTACTCAGTCTGTCTGTACCCTGGGTCATGGTCAAGTGAAGGAGGACTATACAAGGAAGAAAGCATTCGGAGATGGTTACCAAAAGCAAGCAGGTCTCCTATGAAACTTTGAGCTCCGGCCCCATGAAGACAAGTTCTGATTAGCAGGAAATAGTACCAATTTCCTTCCTGAAGAAGGGGCATTACTCAGATACTTATCAATTTTTTTTTTTTTTTCCCTCAAGTTTCTTGAGTCTACAGAACCATTTTGACGTGGCTTTTTGCCACATTTACATCACGGAACAGGTTGGCTGTCCTCTGTTCTTTGATTTCTTTTCCTACTTGGCAGTTCCATTTCCTCCTGACTCAAATGTGCTTCCTCTCTTTGGGAAGGAAGGCACAGGATGTCACTGACCCAACCCCAGAAGAATGTGTGCTTTGGGTCGTTTTGCCAGCAGTGGGCATGGTCTGAGTGAAAGAGGGGAGTAGAGGAAGAGGTGGTGCACGCATGGCTGGCTCAGCTTCTCTGCTCCACTTATAAGCTGCATGACCTTGGGCAAATCATGCTGGTGTCTCCCACTCTGCATTTGTAGAAAATTAGAGGGGAGGATGTGATAACATTATACCTACCAAGCAGAGGTGGCTCATACCATGGGCTTCCAGAAGTCTCTTCTAAGTTGAAGTCCAAAATTGACTGTCTACTGTGTTCCGAGATCCTTGTTGATCATCTTGTACATAGCATCTCTATTCCTCACAAAATCCTACATGGTAGGTATCACTAGCCATGTTCTACAGAGAAAAACTCTCAGAAGAAGGCTGAATAAATTGTAGTGGTGGAGTTGAAGCCTTTAGTCCTTGGTCTACATGAATCCCAAACTTGTGTTCTTTCCTTTGTGCTCTGCTGCTTTCAGGTCTATGATTTATACTATGTGCGATCAACGTTCCCTGTAATTCTTTCAGGCTGAAAGCAGTCAACCATGTTTCGTGAGCAATAGTCTTTGATAGTTGAGTAGGCACAAGAGGAATTTTGTGTGGCAATTAAAATTACAACAAAGTTAATCAGACACATATATAATGATATGTATAACAGCTATTGTGCTACACATCATTAGGCATAAATGGTAAGCTGGTTCATAGGAATGAAAATAATTATTTTTACATTGCTGAAGCAAGTGTGACTATACTCAGACAGGAATTAAGATGGGATGGACGGCTTCCCTGGTGGCGCAGTGGTTGAGAGTCTGCCTGCTGATGCAGGGGACATGGGTCCGTGCCCCGGTCCGGGAAGATCCCACATGCTGCGGAGCGGCTAGGCCCATGAGCCATGGCCGCTGAGCCTGCGCGTCCGGAGCCTGTGCTCCACAACGGGAGAGACCACAACAGTGAGAGGCCCGCGTACCGCAAAAGAAAAAAAAGATGGGATGGAAAAAATTTTGGAATAAAAATAATTATTTCCATTTATTAATTTATTACTGATATCCAAGCATTGTGCTAGGTGTTTTACATGCATTATCTCATTTAATCCTCTTATTAACAATATGAGAAAGATATTATTAGTAATAAATCTTTTTACAGATGGGAAGACTGAGGCTTAGAGAAGTTAAGAAAATTTTGCTAGTACTAGTTGGGATAACATACCAATCCAGGAGGTGACCTACAGTCTTCCTTCTACACTCTTGTGTCCCACAGCCATCTCAGAAAGAGAGAACCACTCCTTCCTCTTTCTCATCTTGTCGGCTTTGCTCTAAATGTGAAGTGCTGTCTTGCTTTCAACCAGTTTGGCCTTAGAACAATACTGCTTGTTTATACCTGAATTACCTATTGTAAAATATGAGCAACTCTTCAATGTCCTTTTTCAAAAGCACAGGTCCATGGACTTTTTATCAGGAGGGAAAACAGTGGAAAACGTATCGGTAAGGACAGACTAGCTTGTGCCAAGGTTTTGGTAACAAACCAAACCAATATTTCGGTGGCTTAGAGTTACAAGTTATGTTACCTGTCCATCACTGGATGGACGCTGAGAGCAGTCTCTAAAGAGAACAGTACTGACCATCTCAAGAGAAGAAAAAGAGGACTGCAAAACCTTAGCTCTTTCCTTGTCCACATTATATTCCACAAGTGAGCTGTGGGTCAGCCAGAAGCCATTTTCGATCAGAACTCCAGGACTTCAGTAGACAAAGAAGTTTTCTTACTGATTAAAATAGAGAACCATAAAGGGAAAGTTCAAAGAAAACCTTCACTAGCTTTAAAGATTTGCTTGAAATCTGCCTTCTCTGACCTGAAAGGTAAATTAAGGTATCACTTAACTCTGGTCCATTCTCCTTCCCATCTCTACCCTTTCTTCACCTCCACTGCCTAGAATCCGGAGACTAAGCAAGCAGAGAATGTTGAGATATCCTGGTGATCGATATTGCAGTGCTCTGGGCGGCCTCTTACATATTAATAGAATCTATTTGCAAAGCATTTTATTCCTTTAGTGGTGGGAAATTATGTACAGATTTGTGAAAACTGTTTGTGCCCTAGGATGTGCCCAATCACAATGTTTGGCTTGAACCAAATGCTGGAAGACAGAGAACTAGATGGTCGATGATAGGTATAAACATGGATCTGATTAGTTTAGTGCATGCATTGATACAAATAACTAAGTACCAAGGGGCCATGAATTTATATGTCAATAAGTGATCAGAGTAATAGAATACTTATTAAGCTTAATACCAGGAAGATTAAGCAGCAGGAACCCACTTCCCTTCTGTTCAATCAGCAGTATTAAGAAAATGTATACTCAACATTGCACAGTACGGAGGGAGTGGTCCTGAGTCAGAAATTTGAGGACTCAAGGTTTCTATTCCCATTAGGTGATATGACATTTCTGAATCTCAATTTCTTTTTTTTGCGGTACGTGGGCCTCTCTCACTGTTGTGGCCTCTCCCGTTGCAGAGCACAGGCTCCGGACGCGCAGGCTCAGCGGCCATGGCTCACGGGCCCAGCCTCTCTGCGGCATGTGGGATCTTCCCGGCCCGGGGCACGAACCCGTGTCCTCTGCCGATGCCCTGAATCTCAATTTCTTAATTAAACAGTAAGAATAAATGAGGTATATCTGAAGTCCTTAGGAACCAGAAGCCAGCATTGTTTCCTCTTCGGGTTTAAGTTACATTGCAAAACCTTCCCTTAATTTTAGTATGTGAAAACATCCAGGAAAAGGATGAGGAATGGGGGATGGGGGAGAAATACTGGTGCTCCCATGCTGATACAGAATTTCATGTTTAAATGAGGAAATAATGAAGATGGTTTTGCATCACAAAGATCTAATCAACTAAGAAGCAGTATGCAGCACTGATGAGTTAAGACATTTTAAATGTCCCTACAAGAGCTGGGTCAGTTGGATGCGTTTGGCTTCAACTTCCTTGAAAGTGTTTTTCTTTGTCCAGGGAGGATGGTTTCAGCCTGTATTTAGAGACTGTGAGTCACTGAGACCTAATGGGAACAGGCTCTCCTGACATTATGGGAGTCTGGCACCTCTAGCCCTAAGATGTGGAGCCTTTTCTGCTTGAGCTGAGGTCCTTGATATCAAGTGGTCTCTCTTCCTTTACCTTCCCCTCCTTGCTTTATTCCAAGTTCACTTACTTTCTTTTATCTCCCCCTCCAAATTTCCAATACAAATCTCTTTCTGACAATTATGTTCCCACTCCTGTGTGCCACCATTCTGACCACTGCAATGAAGTGTGACCATACTGATTTCCTTATGGCCAACTCAAAATATCAATTCTGCTGAGTCAGTTTTCCCTGTCCTAAAACCTTCCAAGCTCAGATGATTTGAAACCATGGTGGGAAGTGAGATTGGGAACAGTTGGACAAGCTGTTCAAGCACTAATCGTGCTTATTCATGGAGGAAAACAGATGGAAGGAGAGAGATTCCTGAAGAGGATATAGTTGGTGGGGTAAGGACCAAGTCTACTGAAATTACTTGCCGATTTGGAGATGGGAGACCTGGTTCCACGGCCTACCATGGAATAACTTGCTTAGCTTATGCAAGATTTTTGAGATCTGAATTTCAATTTAATAATCAGCAAAATTAAGATTTTAAAAACTTACTTCTTAGGGTTCAGGTTAAAAGATACAATCAATTTGAAATTATCTATATGTTTATTACTATAATTACTATTGTTGCTGTATATCTCGTCGTCTAACATGACAATAATGGACAGAGTAGAATACGTTGAGTCTTAGATAATTTTGAAAGTCTGACCTTGACAAGAAAAAAGCAAGAAACTTTCCCAAGAAAAATGCTCACATTACAAAACATAGCACACAATTTCAGGAGCACACGGACCCTTTTAAGTCCAACTGTGGATTTCCAGAATGAAATAAAACAAATAAAAATGCCCAAAGATATGAAAAGCTTAACTTTAAGTAGGAAACTGCTGGAAAATTATCTTCTTGTAAATTACTGTATCTTTATTGTATGATTTGTTCCATAGGGTATCTACTTACTGCTCATTTCTAATTATTAAAATTCACAAATTCCCCACAAAATAATTAACAGGTAATTAAGTAAGAGTGAGGCTGAAGGAAGAATAAGATTTGTTTTGATTATTTCATTTGTTTCTATGGAACCTGTTTGGAAAGCCATGTTGGCTGAAGCATGGAATTTTGGAAGATACTCCCATCAACTAAGAATGTACATATGTGTGTGTGTGTGTGTGTGTGTGTGTGTGCAGAAAAAGAGATCATTAAAATTATATATAATATATATTATATATGAACATATGTATGTGAGTATATATTTGTGTGTGTGTGTGTGTGTGTGTGTGTGTGCGCGCGTGCATAGAGAGAGATATGAAATGTCTAAGACTAAACGTCTAAATCACTTAGAATCACCACCTCTCTATTCCCTCCAGGTACTAAGGAAGCATCATCAGAGAGCCAGAAATCCCTTGACCAATTTTTTTTTTCATTTTTCTAGAGATAATGAATTGCTTTATAAATTTTCTACTCTATTGTCAGAATTATGATACTGGAAAGGATTTATTTAATTCACTAGATATTTGGCAATCATAGACTATGCTAGAAATAGATTAATAGGAACAGAGTAAAGCAAGAGACAAACATGTGAAGGAATGAACTGTACTTGGAATGCACAATATAACAAGAGTAGTGCACACCTTTGTTGTACTGAAGAGGAGGGAACTGACACTGCCCGAAAGGGATCAAGGGATGCTTCCCAACAAGGTGACCTGGAACACAGACATCTGTCCTCCAGTAAAGACAGAAGAAAAGGGAAGAAGGATAAAGTCTTTCGTAACGGAAGATTATGCAAGGAACAACAGAGTTTGGGAGGTACTAGATGAAATAGGTAGTGCAAGGAAACAGAGTTCTTTCACCTCATAAAAAGAGAATCGGATTACTCGCTTATTACCTTTCTCATTGTATAGCCACAGAAAGGCAGTTGCTTTTTCTTTAGTACCTCACCTTGACTCTAATTCTATTCTAAATGGAATAAAGACCTCTTTTCTAATGTATCCGCTTTGGGTTTATCTGTTTGATTTTATAAGGGACCTTATTGTTAAGACTGGTAATAAATATCCAGTGATGGTCTCCCAATTCATTCATTCAATAAATACTCATTAAACATCTACCTTATGGTGGTTTCTATCTATAAAGGTAGTCTTTCCCAAGACCCATTTTCTTCAAATGACTACACTTCTTTGGGATTCCAGTCCCTCCACATTCTGGGGAAAAAATCTCCAAACTTATTTCTCTATTCCTCTAACACATCTATCCCTCCAGCTAAAATTGGAGACTGTCTCTTGGTTTCTGCAGCTCTACATTAGTATTACTGTCAAGAACTTCCTTCCCTCATCACATTGACCTGTGCAAAACTTTGCCTTCATTAAGTCTCACTTTCTCTTCTACCAAGGAGAATTTCCAGAACAACCCAACCAAAAATAAATTCCCCTTTCAAATATACCACCTTGAATCTTAGTTACTGCTGAAATATTTTCTCATCTTTCCTACTAGATCTTAATCATATTTGGAATTAGAACCACATCTTACACTTTTTTTTTTATCCCTATGGTAGCCAGTGCAGTGCTTTGCACACTCTACTGCATGTTTAATAAATAAATGTTTAAATTTTAGATTGAATCTCCACATTCTATTCTATTCACCTCTATTCCAGAGGTGTTTGAATGGCATGAATAAATATTGAAATACCTTTAGATTAAAAGGATATGGAAGGTCAATGCTTAGTCCCAGAACTGCTTGACCATTCTTTTATCACTTCCTTTTTAATTATAAGAGTTTCAAAATGATAACCAAGGTTTCAAGCATGAAACTATCTGAATTTTATTTCTTCTGCATAACTTTAGCTTTGCCAGAACCCTGATTATTTCCCATTTCTAGGCTTCAGCACATTATTACTAATATCAAGAAGTTTTTATCTCCAGATTACACTGCTCCCGCCTGCCCTTGGCAGTGTTAATTTGAGCTATATAAAAATCAGTAAAGAAGTTCTTACTGTTATGTTTTTCTATCTGCTGTGGGGAGAATTGGCACCTAAGGCTATGTCTACATTATTTATACCACTTTGATAGATTAAATCTTAACTGTACCATAGAGCTTTTAAAGACATGTCTGTAAATGTTTTAGGATTCCACAGGTGTTCATCCTGACTACAAACAAAGACTCCTTTTTGTGGTTGAAAAACAAAATTAAAATGTAACAGTGTCCTGCAAGCCATGGTTTCTGCTTAAAACAGGTCCTTGACCGGACATGTCAGATAGATTTGTTACTCTTGACACATTTTTGGAGTTCAACAAAGTAACCTACATCAAGGAAACATTTCTGTGATCCTATACTTCTAAGATTAATCTCTCTGATGGTGACATTTCATAAAGGAACTATAACGTTGGAATTCCACCAATGTGACAACCTCCTCAAGGACTTTCATCTTGAAATGTCCTCAAGCACTAAAGTATTCTTAAAACTGTTTCATTCTTTTCTCTGCACTGTTACCAACTCTATGGTACAATTTTGACACATTATTAAAGACACGAGCTTTATTTTTGGAAATTATTGTTCACAGGACCCCTGAGGATTTTTTTCTTCTGTTTATAACTCGAGGATCTGATTCTATTCTCTGAAACTCAGGACTTGTTAGAGTTCCTTTTCAAGCACGTGGTAATTTCATTAGCTTTCCCTGAAAATAATTATAATCACCTTTGATTCAGTGAAAGATAAACACTCTCAGCTAGCTAAGGTCCACATCAGTGCATAGCATTGATTTACTCAAAATTACAGAAGCTGTAAGATAAGTCATGGAAATATTTAACAAAGAATAAGGAAGGGCTTCCTTGGTGGCGCAGTGGTTGAGAGTGCGCCTGCCGATGCAGGCGACACGGGTTCGTGCCCCGGTCTGGGAAGATCCCACATGCTGCGGAGTGGCTGGGCCCGTGAGCCATGGCTGCTGAGCCTGCGCGTCCGGAGCCTGTGCTCCGCAACAGGAGAGGCCACAACAGTGAGAGGCCTGCGTACCACAAAAAAAAAAAAAAAAAAAAAAAAAAAAAAGAATAAGGAAAACTATAATGATAATTATAAGGTATTTTTACACTCAATTAAACCCAAAGAATTTTAACACCCAGTCCCTTTCAGGAATCACACAGGTCAAAAAGGGATCTGGGATGTATTCTCTACAGTGCCCCCCCAAACAGGCAGAAAGGAAAACCATTCTCAGAAGAGTGAAGGGAGCAGCCAATGACATTTTTGTGGCATGTGTTAAAAGGAAGAAAATCTTCCTTAGCAAACTGTGATAAAGGTGCAGCCCTTAAGTGGAACTTTAAGCAAGGGCATTAGCAGAGAGTGAGAATTCCAACAAATAGTAATGAGGGTCTTCATACCTGATTTTAAAGTCACAAGTATAACAATTTTAAGTCAAAATTATTTAACAACGCATTTTTAGTGAATTCTAGCCTCCGTTTCTGCTCCCTCCACCTGTTGCATCCCCCTCAAAGAAATCATCTGTATTCATTTTTTGGTTTTTCTTTCCATTTTTAATATAAGGAAATCCATATATTTACACATATATGTATAATATGTAAACATGGCTATAGCATACAAAAATATGGCAACTTGGCCACATTTGCACTCCGTCTTAGAGGAATGGCAGCATACTATAATGCTGTTCTGTACACTGATTTTTTAAATTTTAATCAGTAGTTTATAGAGATAAAATTTTTGTTTAAGATGGGAGAAATAACAGCATATTTGTACACTGATGGGAATAATCCAGGAGACAGCAAAAAACAAAATTGGTGATGGGAGACAGAGGGGAGAGTTACTGGAGTGACTGGCTTTAGATAGGAGCATGAAGAGTTCAGCCATGGGAACAGACCAACTTCTTAGTCAGAGTGTGGGCACAGATGCTGGTAGGTGGGTGGAGATGGGATGGGACTCTATGGGACTATCAGTAGATCGAGTAGAGAAGGTGTGAAAAAGTCACGTAGAAGAGGAGACAAGGGAACAAAGCAGGGACATACTGGATGACTGACTGCCAGCATTAAGGTCGTACTTGAGTTAGGTTTATTGTCTGCAGAGCCTTCTTACATTAAACTCAGATAAGGTACACTTATGTGAGGAAAATACTTTCTTAAAATCGATTTCACTTTTACTTAAAAGTGCAGTGCTTATCCTGAGTCGTAGTATGTACAACTAATAGTCCTAATGTTACTGGCTCTTCCCAGTGGAGATTTTCTTTTTTTAAAGACTAAGCATTGGAGTAATCACATAAGTCAGGTTGATGAGGCAGAGATGATCTGAATTTTTTTAATCTTATCTGTCCTCACGAATGGCTACCTAAGCTTGTCAGGAAAATGAAATCTGTCAGCTAAATGACATAAGCTATCATGTATTAATTATGTACATCATAAGCCTACTATATGCTATATTTTATATCTCAATATTACTGGGAGAGAAAGAGAAAGATTAAAAAATAAATTCTAAGATTCCAAAAGCTACTTTAAAATACTTCTAAACTTAATCAGAATATTGAGCTCTAAAGTTTGTGTAAGTGATAACCATAGTCAAGTGAAAATACTTCTGTAGTCATGAGATTTTGATTCCATTATAAGAACGAGATTTATGTAATATCATTTTCCTGCACTGATTTTATATATTCTTGATGGTAAATAAAATGGTTATAGTATACTAAAAAAAAATTATAAGGTATAAAGATTGTAATCATGTTTTCCTCAATAAGAAAACTGAACTCTAATTGGATTTTAATTTTTCAGGTGTCATAGTTTCTAAGTACAAACTCAGTTGTATATTGAATTCAACATTTCATTTTTCTCTGACCCTCCTTTGTTTTTTTACTCTCCCATTTTTCTTTTCCTCAGATATTACTATGGAAATTTCCCACCCTGGAACAGAGAGAAACAAGATACCTCTTACGAATGCTGAATTTGAAAGGTAAGGAGAAAAGACACATATAAATGGAGAGAAGATTTTTAAAACATTAATCAGTGGTCCTTTGGGGTCCATATTAGACTTCCTTCACATTCCTCCATTTTCTCTAAGTGCCATTACTTAAGCTTTCTAAATCAAATAAGCAGAGCTGACAAACACAATAGGTATTGTTTCACTATATCATCAGAGAACAAAAAACTTCAGACTCAGGAGAATGGTCAAGCTAATCAGGGATCAAACGATTTCCATTCTAACTCCTATCTGGGCTTCAGAGGATACTGTGCATTCTACCCCAGATCAAGAGATTTCAAAATACCAGTAGTATCTCATTTTTCATCTATTAACTTATTCTTAAGTATGTCAATGTAGAAACTAGATTGTTGGAAGACCTAGCTAAGCTGTTTGATAGAGAAAATACTAGCTGCATGTGACTATTTACATTTATACTTAATTAAATGAATTTTAGAATAAAATTAAAAATTCAGTTCCTCAATTGCACCAGCCATGAATCAAGTGTGCAACAGCCATAAATGACTAACAACTACAGTATTGAACATCTCAGATATGCAACATTTACATCAGCATAGAGTGAAAATTAAAACTGGAAATTAAAAACTTTTTAACTTCTATTTATCTAAGAATAAATCACATTGTTAGAAAATATTTTTAAACATGAATATTAAACATCACATATGATGAACTAAAACTGTAGATACTGTTAAACAAAGAGAAACATATAGTATTAAGTACCAGAGTGCAATATAAATAGGAGTAGAATCCAGAAAAATATAAGCACATTAAAAAAAAAGAATTATAAAATCAGAAATTCACAGAAGGAAAATAAAACCACAATAGAGATAATCAAAGCCAAAGATTGGTTCTTTGAAAATATTAATAAATTTGATAACCAACTAGCATGAGTAAAAATGAAGAAAGGATGACAAAACAAATTGACAATAATAAGAATAAAAAAGAGGGGATAGAGAGCTTCCCTGGTGGCGCAGTGGTTGAGAGTCCGCCTGCCGACACAGGGGACACGGGTCCGTGCCCCGGTCCAGGAAGATCCCACATGCCGCGGAGCGGCTAGGCCCATGAGCCGTGGCCGCTGAGCCTGCGCGTCCGGAGCCTGTGCTCCGCAACGGGAGAGGCCACAACAGTGAGAGGCCCGTGTACCGCAAAAAAGAAAAAAGAGGGGATAGAGATCCTATAGATTTTTTTTTAATAGATTTTTTTTAAAGAAGATATAATCAAATTTATGCCAAAAATGTTAATTTCAATGAGCAGTAAAAGTCCTTAATAACACAAGTTACCAAAATTGACAGACACCTTATAAATCTGAACATTCTTCTAAAAGAAAGTGAGCCATTTAAAATTTTCTCACAAACAAAACCCCTAGCCCAAATAGCTTTAACAGTGAATTCTTCCAAATTTAAAGGAAAAAACCCAATATTAAATTTGTCTGAAACAGAGGAAGAGAACTTCTCCAACTTTCTATGTGGCCAGCATAAATTTGATACCAAAAGGTGACAAGGATATTAAAGGGAAGAAAAGTTACAGAGCAATTTCCCTCATGAACACAAAAATCCTTAACAAAATATTAACATATGTAATCCAGATGTATATTAAAAGGATAATTTCCAAACTGTTTCAATATTATAAATGTAGGTTGGCTCAACATTTGAAAATCAATCCATATGTTTTAACATATAAATAGAAAATAAGGTGAAAAATCATAAGATCTCAATAAATGAAGAAAATTTATTTAATAGAATTCAACTCTCATTAATGATAAAAATTATATTTAACATTTCTTGGAGGTTCTAGCAAGTGCCATAAGAAAAAAAAAAAAGGAAAGGAAGAAATAAAAGTATTATTTCAGATCAAGTGGAACCCTCATCTACTTCTGGTCAGAGTAAAAGTTGGTACAACCCCTTTGAAAAACTCATTGAAAAAAGAAGTTACATGCACCACCAAAGAAATACAAAGGATCATAAGAGACGACTACAAGCAACTATATGCCAATAAAATGGACGACCAAGAAGAAATGGAAAAATTCTTAGAAAGGTACAATCTCCCAAGACTGGACCAGGAAGAAACAGAAAATGTGAACAGACCAATCACAAGTACTGAAATTGAATCTGTGATTTTAAAACTCCCAACAAACAAAAGTTTAGGACCAGATGGCTTCACAGGCAAATTCTATCAAACATTTAGAGAAAAGTTAACACCTAACTGTCTGAAATTATTCCAAAAAATTGCAGAGGAAGGAACACTTCCAAACTCATTCTTTGTGGCCACCATCACCCTGATACTGAAACCAGACAAAGATATCACAAAAAAAGAAAGTTACAGGCCAATATCATTAATAAACATAGATACAAAAATCCTTAATAAAATACTAGCAAACCAACTCCAACAGCATGTTAAAAGGATCATCATCAAGTGGGATTTATCCCAGGGATGCAAGAATTTTTCAACATCTGGAAATCACTGTGATGCACCACATTAACAAATTGAAGAATAAAAACCATATGATCATCTCAATAGATACAAAAAAAACTTTTCATAAAAGTCAACATCCATTTATGATAAAAGTTCTCCAGAATGTGGGCATAGAGGGAACATACCTCAACATAATAAAGGTTATATATGACAAACCCACAGCTAACATCATACTCAATAATGAAAATGTGAAACCATTTCCTCTAAGATCAGGAACAATACAAGGATGCCCACACTCATAATTTTTTTTTTTTGCGGTACATGGGCCTCTCACTGTTGTGGCCTCACCCGTTGCGGAGCACAGGCTCCAGACGCACAGGCTCAGCAGCCATGGCTCACAGGCCTAGCCGCTCCATGGCATGTGGGATCTTCCCAGACCGAGGCACAAACCCGTGTCCCCTGCATCGGCAGGCAGACTCTCAACCACTGCACCACCAGGGAAGCCCCCCACTCTCATACTTTTATTCAACATAGTCTGGAAGTTGTAACCACAGCAATCAGAGAAGAAATTAAAGGAATCCAAATTGGAAAAGAAGAATTAAAACTGACACTGACACTGTTTGCAGATAATGTGATACTTATCAGAGAAAATCCTAAAGACACTACCAGAAAACTACTAGAGCTCAATGAATTCAGTAAAGTTTCGGGATACAAAATTAATACAGAGAAATCTGTTGCATTTCTATATACTAACAACAACAGAAGGAGAAATTAAGAAAACAATCCCATTTACCTTGGCATCAAAAAGAATAATACACTTAGGAATAAACCTACCCAAAGAGGCAAAAGACATGTACTCCCAAAACTATAAGATACTGATGAAAGAAATCAAAGATGAAACAAACAGATGGAAAGATATACCATGTTCTTGGATTGCAAGAATCAATACGGTCAAAATGACTATACTATTCAAGGCAATATACAGATTCAATGTAATTCCTATCAAATAACCAACAGTATTTGTCACAGAACTAGAACAAAATTTTTTAATTATGTATGTAAACACAAAAGACCTCAAATAGCCAAAGCAATCTTAAGAAAAAATGGAGCCAGAGCAAACAGGCTCCTTGACTTCAGACTATACTACAAAGTTACGATCATTAAAACAGTATGAGGGGCTTCCCTGGTGACACAGTGGTTGAGAGTCCACCTGCCGATGCAGGGGACACGGGTTCGTGCCCCAGTCCGGGAAGATCCCACATGCCGCAGAGCGGCTGGGCCTGCGAGCCATGGCCACTGAGCCTGCACATCCGGAGCCTGTGCTCCGCAATGGGAGAGGCCACAACAGTGAGAGGCCTGTGTACCACAAAAAACAAAACAAAAAAAGAAAAAACGGTCTGAGACTGGCAAAAAAACAGACATATATATCAATGGAACAGGATAGAAAGCCCAGAAATAAACCCACAAACCTATGGTCAATTAACCTATGACAAAGAAGGCAAGAATACACAATGGAGAAAAGACAGTCTCTTCAATAAGTGGTACTGGGAAAACTGGACAGCTACATGTAAAAGAATGAAATTAGAACATTCTCTAACATCATATACAGAAATAAACTCAAAATGGATTAAAGACCTAAATGTAAGACTGGAAACTATAAAACTCCTTAAGGAAAACATAGGCAGAGCACTGATATAAATCACAGCAATATCTTTTTGGACCCATCTCCTAGAGTAATGGAAATAACAAAAATAATCAAATCAGACCTAATTAAACTTAAAAGCTTTTGCACAGCAAAGGAATCCATAAACAAAAAGACAATCTACAGGATGGGAGAAAATATTTGCCAATGATGTGACCAACAAGGAATTAATTTTCAAAGTATACAAATAGCTCATATAGCTCAATATGAAAAAAAATCAAAAAAAAGGGCAGAAGATCTAAATAGACATTTCTCGAAAGAACACATACAGATGAACAAAAGGCACATGAAAATCTGCTCAACATCACTAATTATTAGAGAAATGCAAATCAAAACTACAATGAGGCATCACCTCACACTGGTCAGAATGGCCTTTATCAAAATGTCTACAAATAATAAATGCTGGACAGGGTGTGGAGCAAAAGGAACCCATCCAAACTTGGTAGGAATTTAATTTGTACAGCCACTATGTAGAACAGTATGGAGGTTCCTTAAAAAAACAGAGTTACCATGTGCTCCAGGGATCCCACTCCTGGGCATATATCTGGAGAAAACTCTAATTCAAAAAGACACATGCACCCCAATGTTAATTGCAGCACAATCTACAACAGCCAAGACATGGAAGCAACCTAAATGTCCATCAACAGATAAATGGATAAACAAGATATGGTATGTGTGTGTGTGTGTGTGTGTATGCATAAATATATGTATATATATATTATATATGTGTGTGTATATATATATATAAATTTTGAAAATCAATCCATGTTTTAACACATAAATAGAAAATATGGTGAAAAATCATATGATCATCTCAATAGATGAAGAAAATTTCTTTGATTAAATTCAACTCTTATTCACGATAAAAATTATATTCAATATTTCTCAGAGGTTCTAGCAAGTGCTATAAGACATGAAAAAAACTGGAAAGGAAGAGATAAAAGTGATATTATTTCAGATCAACTGAAACTCTTATTTCTGGTCACAGTAAAAGCTGATACAACCCCTATGGGAAATCCTTTGGAATACCCACCAAAACTAAATAAATGGAGACCATACAACTCACAATTCTATCCCTTATAGGTGTACACCCAATAGATTCTCCAAATGACATTTACAAGAATGTTTACAGAGCACACTTTTAATAATAACACCTGGAAGATTGCTCAATTGTTTATGAATGGATAAATTGTGGTATAGTCACATAATGGAATACTATATAGTAATGAGAATAAACAAATGGCAGTTGCATAGCAATATGGATGAATCTCAAAACAATGTAAAATGAAAGAATACATACAAGGGTGCATACTGTATAATTTTAGATACATAAAATTCTAAAACCTGCAACAATTAATCTATGGTGTTAGCAAACAGTATATTACCATTGGGGTGATAGTGAATGGATAATTACAAAGGTTAAAACAGTAACTTCATAAAAGAGATACCTCTTAGACACCACTTTAACCAAAAGATCAAAGTTTACCTAGCCATAATTGAGACAAAATAACATCATGTTGTCTCTTGATATGATTAAAAAGGACATATCACTTCTGTGGTTTTTCACCAAAAATGCAAAGCCTGAACCTAACGATAAGGAAACATCAAGCAAACTCTAAGGGATATTCTACAAAATGCTGTAAAAATGTCAATTTAAAAAAAGACAAAGGATGGGTGAGGAAATGCTAGACACAACAAAATGAGAAAAAGATGACTATTAAATGTAATGCATTGTCATGGATTGGACACTGGACTAGGGGATGGTAGAAGGGGCTATAAAGGACATGTTGGGAATGATTAACAATTTAAACATGACTATGGATTGGATAATAATGTATCAAATTAAGATGTTAATTTTTCTAATTTTTATAATATGTTTTTATATGAGAGAATGCCCATTTTCCTAAGACATACATACTGAAATATTTAGGGGAAAGGGAACATGATGTTTCTAACACATCATTAGAAAAATATTCCTGTATGCACACATATGCCCATATTTATATGTACATGTACACAGAAAATGATAAAGAAAATGGGGAAAATATAAGCAATTTCTAAATCTGGTTAAAAAATTTAACAGTAGTTCCTTGGATTATTCTCAAATCTCCTGTAAATGTGAAGTCACGTCAAATTAAAAAAAAAAAAAAGGATTGAGGGGTACAGGATTTATTCATCTTCTGCAGAACTGTGTGATGGGGAAATCAGGTTTCAGAGAAGTTTTAAAGGGCCAGATAATTGATCATTCAGGATCCAATTATGATAATGTTCAAGGAGGCTAACTCATGTTAACCAAGCTCAGAAGAAGCTGATACATCAAGTAGAATGCCAGTTTATTAATTTAACAACAACAAAAAAATGCTACAGCTAAATGGGATGTAAGACTTGCATGAGCATAGCTGTTACATTTGTCTTCTTGGCAGATGTAGATGGAAAATCAGTTATCAGAGGACTGCCTTGTGAGCAGGGTTTAGAACATGCAGAGTTGGATGAGCACATCAGGTGCTTAATGTTCAGGTACAAAAAAGTTAATATATCTATTTCTACGAACATTCTCTTTAACAAGGAGACATGTTACTTCTAAACTGTTTTGCCTAGGGTTAATTATACATCATGCTTGATTATACAATTAAACTGAGTGTCAGGAGGGTCTTGCTTAGATCCAGCCTACAGATTATATATATTTTAGGCTCTTGTCAAGTCTGAAAAATCAGGACTTATTTTCTTGATTGCTAAAAATGTCCATATATATATTTTTTACTAACACAAGTAGAAGAAACAAAGTCAAAAGTGAAAGCTTGAACTGATGAATTTTTTGGCAAGACATTTTCACTAAATACAGAATTCTGGGCTGACATTTTCTTTCCATACTTTAAAAATCTAATTTGTCTTCTGATCTTCATTGTTTCTGAAGAGTGGTCAGCCACCTTTCATATTGCTTTTTCTCTGTGTATAAAGTATTGTTCTCTGGCTCCTTTCAAGGTAATCTCTTTAAATCACACTTGGTAATATGGTAACTGTGCTGGGAAAGGGTCAACTGTACTGCTTCTGCACCTATTGAGATAATCATCTTTTTCCCCCCTTTATCCTGCTAGATTTGATGTTCTAATATCTAAAGATTTTTCCATCTAAGTTCATAGAGATAGCAGACTCCATTTTTCTCTTCTTATAATATCTTTGCCTAGTTTGGGTACCAGGGTAATACCTCCTTCATAAATTGACCTGGTAAGTATTAACTTCTGTTTCTGAAGAAAATGTGTAGGACTGGTATTATTTCTTCCTTAAACTTTTGATAAGATTCATCAGTGATGCCATCTAAGATTGAAAATATTTCCACAAGGAGAATTCCTATTACAAACTCCACTCCATTATTAGCTATTCGTTAATTTTTTTTTCCTTGAGTCAGTTTTGCTTGTGTTCTTTTAAAAGAATTTTTCTATTTCGTCAGTCTTTCAAACATTGACATAAAAATGTCATATTTACTTATCAAAATGTTAATGGCTGGAGACCCTGTACCAATGCTTCTTTGATTCCTTCTATCAGTACTGTGTTTTCTATTTTTCTTGATCACTCTAGAGATTTATAAAATTTATTGATTTTTTTCAAAGAGCCAAATTTTATTTTCACTGATTTTCTATTTTCCATTTTATTATTTTTTTTATTTACAGTTTCATCTGTATTATAGCCTCCATTCTATTTATTTTTGGGTTAATTTGTATTTTTCTAAATTTAGGAAAATGCTTAGAACAGTGATTTTAGGTTTTTTTTTTCTAACAAGGCATTTAATTCTATATATTTTCCTCTAAGCAACTTCTTTAGTTGTGTCATAAAGTTATTGTTTTAGTTGAGTCATAAAGTTATTGTTTTCATTTTCATGAAGTTCAAATCATTTCTAAATTCATATTGATATTCCTTTTGATCTGTTCTTTGACCTAAGGCATTTATAAAGAATGTTTTTCATTGTCTCATATTTTAGAATGATCTAAATAATATTATTGATTTCTAATTTAATTCAGTTTTGATCAGAGAACATATTCTATGAACAATACTTTCAACTTTATTAAAACTTGCCTTGTGGCCCAGAATGTGGTCAATTTTTATAAATTTTCCTTTTGCACCCAACCTATATTCTGCTGCTTTGGGATAAAGTACTCTTAAAAAAAAAGAAAAGTTGGTTTGTAGTGCAGTTTTAGCTTTCTAAATCTAAATCTGACTTTGTCTATTTGTTCTATCAATTACAGAGTATTTAAATCAACTAAAATTTGTGTATTTCTCCTTTTCTATCAGTTTTTGTTTCACTATTTTGAAGCACTGTAATTAAATGCATACATTTGGGATTGTCTTTTTGATGCATTGACTCCTTATAATTATAAATGGTCCTTTTATTTCTAGTAATATTCTTTGTTTTAAAGTCTGCCTTTCTGATATCAACACAATCACTTCACCTTCCTTATGATCGATATTTTCTTGGTATCTTGTTATTTGTTTTATCTGTGTTCATTCTCTTATTTTGTTTCTTCTTTTCTCCAGCTTTCTTTTAGAGATGAATATATATTTCATTTTATCTCTGCTATTGGATTATTAGCTATACCTCAGTGTTTTATTTTTAGAAGGTTATGGAGAATTTACAATAAGTTTAACTTGTCAGAATCTACCTTCAATTAAGATTGTATTATGTTACGTATAAGATCCTTACAGCAGTATATTTCTAATCTTATATTTTCTTCTATGTATATTTAAACCACACATTTTATTTATTTTTTTGCTTTAAATGGCTATCTTTTAAATTAGAATGCCCCCCTCAAATAATAATTACCAATATGTTCCAATTCTGTTGCCCTGCATTCCTCTATTTAGCTTCAGTCTGAAATTGTATGCTTTCAGCCTGAAGAATCACATTTAGAATTTCTTATCTTTATCTTATTGCCTGGAAAATTTTTTATCTTACCTTTTCTTGGAAGTACATTTTTGCTGATTATAGATATCTATGTTCACTTTTTTCTTTAGCATTTTGAACGCACTATTCCATTGCATTAAAAATAATGCAAACAGAAGACAAGATCTCCATTCATTCTTATTTTTGTTTCCTAGAATATAATGTGTCCTTTCTCTTGCTATTTTTAAGATTTTTTTTTTTTTAAATCAATGGTTCAGCAATTTGATTATGACTCTTGGTGAAGTTTTTGTTGTATTTGTTCTTTTTGGAGTCATCATCACCTTGGAACTGTGAATTCATCCTTGTCATTAAATTTGGAAAATATAGGTCATTATTTCTAAATACTTTTTCTGCCTTCCTATCTCCTTTACTTCTGGGACTCCAGTTATATGTTAGATCAACTGCCACTGTCCCATCCTGAGATTCCATTCAATTTCTTCAAACTTTTTTACTCTTTTTGCTTCAGTTTGGATAGTTTCTTTTGCTATGTTCTCAGTTCTTTAATCTTTTCTTCTGCAGAGTCTATCCTGTGGTAAGCCCATCTAGCAAATTTTCATGTTAGCTATTCTATTTTTCAGCTCTAGAGGTTTCATTTCAGACAGTTTTAACTTCTCATTATGGTCATGTTTTCATTTAAATATTGAGTATATTTTTAATAACTTTTTAAAGTTCTTGTTTCCAAATTATTTTATCTTTGGCTATATTTCTATTAACTGATATTTTTTCCTCTTTAGGAATCACATTTTATGCTTCTTTATAGGCCTACTAACTCTTGAGTAACAGGCCTTATGAATACTGTTATTTAGTGTCTGGATTTTGTAGTGTTACTTTAGAAAGTTTCAAATTTAGCGGTAAGAAGCAGTTAAATTACTCATGGATCCGTCTGATATATCCATGATATGTTTTTAAGATTTCTTTTGGCTTGTTTAGAGTAAACTTTACTCAAGTGTACCTTGGACCTACTTCCTGGTATCCTACATAGTGCCTCAGGTGTCCAAATAGATCTCTCTATTCTGCATGATGGAAACTCCCAACTTTGTGTGAGCTCTGGGAATTATTTGATTTATAAATTCCTTGATATTTGTTGTCTCATAAGGTTTCACTCTGCACACACATCCATCACCATTCAGCAACAGACTGAAGGCAAGCCTATGCATATTTCAAGAATTATTTTTCTAGAACTCTTTTTCTTCACAGTTTTTAACTCTTTGATACTGTTATGTAAATTCAAGTTCATTCAACCTCTCCAAATTCTTCCCTCTCTACCTCCTGAACTGCCCCCCTGTACTATGGAAAGTAATTCCTTCCAAAAGCCAGAAATATCCATCTAAAAGCCAGGAATATCTCAGAGCACACCTCACTTGTTTCCTTCTCTTAGAGTTCATAGTTCTGTATTGTCTGTTGCCCAGTATCCAAAACCAGTTATTATATATTTCGTCTAATTTTCTAGTTGTTTACAGTGGTAAGGCAGGACCAATACCAGTTACTTCATCATGGCAGAAGTACAATTCTACAAAATTTAACGTATATAATAATGTTAATTCTATAGAACCTAGGATCTTTCCAGTTCCGGAGGGATTATACATCTTTTCTCGATTACTCAGCCCAATGGAAGAAATCACAGATTATATGGTTAAATCTTCTCAACATTTAAGACTTGTTTCCTCACTACCACTTACAGCTGATATATTGTACTTGATTTCCTGGCTTATTTTTTCTTGATGGTATCTTTCAAACCTACTCATTTCCTTTTCTACTCCCACTTTAAATATAATCATCTAGGGCAGCTGCCAAAATCTCCTAGCTGTTTTTCTTAACTCATCTTTTTTTTCACCACATCACAAGTAATTTCAAAATTATAATTCTTCAAATATCACTCCCATCATTCAACTAGCATATTCAATCTGATCAACAATCTAGACTGGCTCTGTGGCCTACAACTTCAAATAGCACCTGCCTGCCCCTTCACAGAATGTGCACATGCAGAGCATAAACTATTAAGCGGGATTAGCAGACATTTATTCCATCATTCATTCATCCAGTACTTCCAACATACCAATTACTGTGTTATGCACTGGAGATTCAAAACTAACAATTCAGCAGGGGACCCAAACAAATCAATATGATAAATATTGTGATAGTACAATGCAAGATAAAAATATCCAGAGTAAGTTCTACCACCCTATATGTGGCAGTCAGTGAAAGCTTCACAGTATTAATGGCTATGTTTAATCTTAAAATATGAGTAGCAGTGGAGCGGGCATTCCAGGCAGAGAAAATAGCATGAGAACAGGGACAAAGGAGGGAGATCTAGCATGATGTAAGTGGAAACTGCAGACAGTTCATGTATTTCATGAGCATTAAGTCAAAGGCAGAGGGCAACAGATATGTCCAGAGTATATGCAAAAGAAAATTCAAGGAACCAATTATTTACTACATTTCAAAGCTTAGATTTTAACAAGATGCTGATGGATTTTTAATCAAGGGAGTTATATATTCAGATTTTTGTTTTTTAAAAAAAACTTTCTGAATATTTTATTAAAGATAAAAAATTAATAGGACAAGAGTGGAGGCAGGCAAGTTGTTGAGAGTCTAAGCAAGTGATGGAAAGTCTGAACTACGCTAGTTGTAATGACAATAAAGAGGAAGGAATGATGGTAAACTTAACGCTATGTAGTAATTTATAGGACATGAGGGGTGAAGGTATAACTGAAGTACCTAGGGTGACTCCCTTTCTAGATTTGGTAGCAACTGAGTGGATAATTGTGTCATCTACTTCAGATGACACAATTAACACAAAAGGAAGAGCATACTGAAGGGTGGTTTAAAAAATGATTAGTCACAGTTTATCTGGACATCTGAGGTACCTATGACATAGCCAGTTGAAAAGGTCACATATGTGATTAGACATAAATCCAAAGTATATTTATATAAAACTTAAAAGCCATCACCCCACAGTAGGTAGCTGAGACTATGAGAGAGTAAAACACCTAAGAGACAATGTGTGAAGTAAAAGAGAAAGACATCAGCATTTAGAGGTCAGGCAAAGGCATAGAAGCACCATGTTTCATCTAAAGTAAAAATAACTTGGGGCTTCCCTGGTGGCGCAGTGGTTGGGAGTCTGCCTGCCGATGCGGGGGACACGGGTTCGTGCCCCGGTACGGGAGAATCCCACGTGCCACGGAGCGGTTGGGCCTGTGAGCCGTGGCCGCTGGGCCTGTGCGTCCGGAGCCTGTGCTCCGCGGCGGGAGAGGCCACAGCAGTGAGAGGCCCACGTACCGCAAAAAAAAAAATAATAATAATAACTTGGCTATAAAACACTCATATTTTTATTCCGCATTCTCCTAAGGTAAGGGGTATAAAATACATACTTCATTAATTAAGGTGGCCCTATATTGGCTTTATCCCATGATGTAGTAGATAGCTGATCCACTGATGCCCTTGAAAACTCAGGTAGTTGAAGTGTACCTCTTAGCATTTCAATTTTCCACTCTGTACTCACCCCTAAAACTGCAAGGTTCTTGTCTCAAATTCTTAGTGGTCTCTTTAAATTCTCCTCTCTTCATTTGAGGTGGAGTTGGAATACTCCATACTCCTTCCTCTTGGGAGAAGATGTAACTCAAAATATGGTGAGAGCATTAAAAGGCATTCATTTGATTCCTGTCCTCCTTTGGAACTGATTCTTACCTCTTTTACCATGCGGTATCTAGTGTTTCTTTGGTGCCTGTTATAACAGCTACTGTAACATTAAAGTATACGTCTGTCTCTCCTACAGGAGCATGAGCTCCGAAATGAGAAGAGTGATTTTTAAAATTCTTTGTATCCCCAGTTTTTATCACAAGGTAAGAACTGAGAAAACAGTAGTGTTAAAATGAACATCTAGGGCTTCCCGGGTGGCGCAGTGGTTGAGAGTCCGCCTGCCGATGCAGGGGACACGGGTTCGTGCCACTTTCCGGGAAGATCCCAAATGCCGCGGAGCGGCTGGGCCTGTGAGCCATGGCCGCTGAGCCTGCGCGTCCGGAGCCTGTGCTCCGCAATGGGAGAGGCCACAACAGTGAGAGGCCCGCGTACCAGGAAAAAAAAAAAAAAAAAAAGAACATCTAGGAGTGAAGGAATGGCATATGAATAGAGTTTGACATCTGGTACCTTGTTTGGTGGATTCAAAGCCCCCGACGGGAGAAAACCATTTTAATTATTTGGGGCAGAGAGATACAGTGTCTCTCAAATTCAGAGAAAGATTAAATTGTGTTAATAGAGATATATCTTTTAATTCATTGATTTGAAGCTGAAAGGGATCCCTATCAAAAACCTCAAAACTCAGATCTATGAATGGACATTACAAAAAGGGATATATGGGCTCAGGGTTGAAAAGGGAGACTGTAATAATTATACGAAGATGAAGACAATTCACTTGATCTTCAAGGCATAATTCCAGGAGTCACTCTTGTGTACAGTATTTTGTTTTACTATAAAAGGAGATTTTTTTACAGATTCTTAAGTAAAATTTTTTCAAACAAAACTTTATATAACCAGAATCTGTCTATCTTTAAATAAATGCTTTGAAATATTGGCCCATGTCTAGGGAAAAGTACTAGATGGTATAAGCTTTATTTGATGAACAAGTAAACAAAAGTTATTCCTAAATTCAATTCTCCTCCAAATTTCTATACTACCACAGACAAGAATGCAGCCTACTTTTTCATAACTAAAATCTGAAATAACGATATCTTACTCCAGAGACCAACATAGTTCACTTTTCATTCTGATGGGTATCTCATTTATTAGGCACAAAATTCATGGTGCTCCAGTGCCAAGAATTACTAAGCAACAGAACATATGTAGGCGGATGTGATGTTTGCATATTCACACAATATGACATTTACACCAAGATCAGAAGTATATTATTGCTGAAAGAGAGTAACAGTAACAGAACAAGAGGGAGTAATATTCTTTTATTTTATAAGATACCATTCACAAAAGTAACTCCATGATCTTAAATAACCCTCTCCTAGAGAAAACAAGCAAATCCAGAGGGACATTCACATCTCCCCACGTTTAGTTCCTCCTAAATGCCAGAAAGGAAAACATACTGCTTGAAGCAATTTTTGTGCCTTCTATAGCATAACACCTATTACAGCGTGAATACAGGAACTGCCTATCAGCCTGAGCAGAATACTAACTACTTTACAGCATCGAAATCAGGAAATATTCTGGAGTGTTCTACTCAAGACATTTCCCTAGGGACCCTGAAACTTGGCAACTTTCTCTGATAGGCAGCTACTTCTGTTCCCATACTGTCTCTCTGCTGAATACAGGAACCAATGATCAAGACAAGGTTGAATGTCTGAATAAACGTAACTATTTCCTCACAGGGGGAAAATAAATTCCCAATGCCAAATATGTGAGCCAGCCCCCTTCAAACTGATGTGTGGTTTAAGGCAGTGACCTCAACACAGCGTCGCTTTGAGGCAACCACCCACGTGCCCATTTCAGTTGTACAACTTTTAACACAAATACAGACTTATTAAAATAAGTGAATGAGGAAATGTTTTTAAAGGAAGATATCCAGAACACGTCACCCAACAAGATGGGTCATTCTGTAAGCATTAATTCTTAGTGAAACATAGTATTTTATACATGCTAAAATTCCATGTTTAACAATAGGTATGCATATCCTTAAAACATCAAATATTCCTTCATATTCTTTCTAAATGTCCTCAGCTGATACTTTTCATGGTTTCTTGACAGATGTCATTAAATTTCTAGATAGAAGAGCTTCCTCTGGCAGTATTTTGCTACAATGATTTCTCCACTAAACTTGTTTTTAAAAGAGTTAAAGGTTCTTGAACTGTACTCCTCCTTCCTTCTCAGTGAATGGATTTTATAATGACTTTTATAATTTGCTTAAAGATTTAAATATGCCAGCTACATTTCTTGAGGAATCATTTCCTGTTCATAACCCTCAGGAAAACTGCACCTACTACAGAGGGTGGAAAGCAACCTTTTTTCCTGTACAAGAAGATTTGAGGTTCATTATAAGCATGTTACTATCCTGTATTACACTGGGTCCTAAACTGGGGATTACAAAAGGAACAAGAAAATAAAAACCTAGCAACAACCGCTGATACTTTTATTTTTATAAGTGCTGTATGTTTGCAAGTCACAACTGTTGACAACAACCCTATCTGTAGAGATTTCCATCAGTATGGCAGGAATATGGTAGCTATGATATGGAAAGCTGATGAGTCACTGGAATTTGTTACGATGAAGCTCTGTGCACTTTCCCCATGTGCTCCTTGTTACTTGAGCTGATTTCTACAACTGCGAATAGTGGACCTATAGAAGGATCTCTCACGGCTCCTGAATTTAGATGGACCTGACAGTTATATTATATAAAAATGTCCAATATATAAGAATTTGCTCTTCAGATTATTTTTAAGTAGTAAACGGAACCATTTTCAAATAAAGACACCTGGAGTTAGAAGCGGAAGAGGCCATTCTGAAAGCAAAGCAAAAGTATACTTGAACTACTCTCAGAAAAATATTTCTATTTTATGACTAAATCTCCAGAAATGTTCAATAACATGATAATAATAGCAATACAGGCCCTCGGTTCCCCTGAATAAAGAGTTCCAAACGAATAAATAAGTAAAAGACCATTTGCAACAAACTTACCCGGGTCGCTTATTGCTGGGCTTCATCCGAGATTTCCTGAATAGAGGTCGCAAAGATGAGCCTAAGTGTCTGAATTTTCAAACAAGCTTCTACCACCATTTTGCTGCACCTTAAGTTTTGGGAAACAGGAGATAAAAATTTGGAAACCAGAAATTAATCTTCTCAGTTAAACTATTCTAATAATAATCATTTGGTTTTAGATTCACTAGCCCTTCTACTTCTTTAGCCCCTGGGGGGTGGGTGTCTCCCACTTACTCAGGTCTCCCACTTGCGGAAGAGCAGCACGGCCTTCTCCTTCCCCCATCCAGCAAAACCTCACCAGCTCGGAACCCCACTCCTGAGGACCCTTCCTTCCTCAAAGCGCTGGTTTTTATAGTCCCAGGAACAGGCAACGCCAGCTCACCTGGAACTTGTTAGAAATGCAAATTACTGAGCCTCTCCGCAGGCCTTCAGAATTAGAAACTCTGGAGGGGGGGGCATAGCAACCTTTGGTTTAACTAGTCTTCCAGGTATTATGAAGTGCGCTGATGTTTGAGAAGCACTGCTACAGAAGAAGGGCTACTGTTAGTAGGAGAAACTGTATCCATCTATATTAATTCCAGATGTCATCTCTCACAGATAACATTTGCATTTCACAGAGGCCTTCCAGGCTGAAGTAAGCAGTAAAGGATTAGGGTGAAGGAGTTCAGGTGCCACAGATGCGAAAAGGGAGCGACTCTGAATCATGGAGGCCTGCTAAAATTACAGCTTTTAAGTGACTTACTTTACCTTGTGCTTGAAAGCACAGTCTAGAGAAATAGGTCTCAGCCCTGTTTACCTTGAACTCTCTTCAGGTGTTTTGCTTTTGTTTCTTTTTGTTTTTACCTTAAAATAATTGAATTTCTGGGGCTGCAAGCACCCCAGGTGAATCTAATATGTAATCAGCTTTGCCTTCCACTAGTCTTGGTCCCGGGAGTCTCACAATTCAGCCTGCATCAGAATAACCTGGAGGGATTGTTGCAGGAAGGATTGCTGGGCCCACCCCAGAGGTTCTGAGTCAATAGGTCTAGGGTGGGGCAGAGAATCTGCATTTCTATAAACTTTATTGGAGCTGGTTCTGGGAGGAAAATCTGAGAATCACTGCAGTGAAGCTTGCTATCAATTCCATTTGCCTAAAGCAGAGGAATAGGTTGTGAGTCTATAGCCAGAACATTTGAAACGCAGTCAGGGTAATATTTAAATTCATGAATTTGTAAGTTGTCTCATTCACTCCAAAAGGAAATTCAGTTCAACAGTGTAACACCTCACTTTTTCCAAGGCAGCTTATCTAACACCTTCACTTTTAAAAGCAAAACAATTCCCTGGAAAGCAAAACAGATCCTACCAAGTACAAAATCCCTGTGGTCAAGAGAATTTGCTTTACACAGAGGGAGAGCACGCCAGGTGCTTCCTCTGAGTCAAATTACTCCTAATTTATTTCAAATTCCAATTGGGTTGATAATCTGATTTCTTGGTGTGCAGAAGATTAAAATCAGAAAGTTGCAGGCTGAGCAACTGACACAGGAAGCAATAAATGAAAGCTAATAGTTTAAAAGCAGAAACAAAAAAAATGATAAAAAGCAAACAGAGGAAGTTAAGATTTGAAGAACTTCAGGACACTTACATTTAAATGCTCCTTTAAAGTAACACTGAATTCCTAACAGAAACAGGTGCGTCCACGCAAATGTAAGCAGCTGGATGGAAATGTATTAAGAAGGGAGCTGCTCAAGGGCAAGGAGAATAAACTCAACTCATGGGATGCATCGACTGTTGGTAAGACACTGCTCTGGTGCTTTTCCATGAACTAAATTAATCTAATTCTTACATCACTCCTGTGGAGTAGTAACAATTACCTTTATGCTCACTTTACAGATAAGGAAAATAAAGCATGGAGAGATGAAGTAATTCACCCCAGATCACATGGCTGAAAGTGCAGAGAGGATACTTGAACCTCTGAGAGGGCTGTGCCCCAGAGTCTGGGTAGTTGACCACCCCCTACCCCCATCCTATCACAGCAGTTTGCTATTAACTACTCATCATCCTGAATAAGGCAGTAACCATGGACTGTGTTTGGGGAGATGGGGGTACAAGGGACTAGTGAATGATTTTCTATTTTTAAAAATTATGTTAAAGAAGACAATGTTTGGTTCAAAAGGGGACCTTAAATGTAACTGGAAGAATACTTGGACTATGTGAGACTCTAGTTATTGATCAAATTAGCCTTTATCTTATGATTTTAGCAGTTCTACACTAAAAAAATGTGTCTCGGGGGGAATATAAATCATTTCCAGAAACTTTGCTAAGAATTTTTGAAGTTATATTTTCAGAACTATTGCAAAACAAATTAAAAGATTGCTTCAAATAGATACATAGCCATTGTGATTGTTAGCCAACAGCATGCAGACTCCATGGGAAATAAAATAACCATCCAAAGAACACAGGCTTCTGTTTGTTGAATTAAAAGAACAGTTCTATTAGCTCTGTGGCAGAGAGAATTAATAAACGTCTGGTCCTGCTGTAACATTCAACCAGTGGAAAGCCACTTTACAAAGCCTGCGGCATTTCTAACAGTATATTTTTAAACTTTTGTTTGGCAAATTAAATGTGAACATTCCAATCATCAGGACAAAATATTTCAGTTAGTTTCAAAAAAAATAAAGTTACAGTTAATTAAAAGTTAAAAATTCTGCTGACAATTCTTTAAATTCTTTAAATTTCTAAGAGTGGATGATTTTCAATGTATATGGGAGAAAAAAGTCATCTGTGGGGAACCTACTCTTATTTGGAGGATGTGGGATTCTTAAGGGACTAAAAAGAGAATTAAGAGTTGGATTGGATTAGTTTAACCTATGATTCAGATTTCTCTGAAAGTTCCAAATCTATCCATGTTTGTTTATTCATCTCACTGTCCCAAGTGAATGAACTAATCGTTAGATTAATGCTTAGTGTCATTTATGTGAAAATAAACCCTTGATATTTCTATTGCGAAGGAGGAGGCACTACTTGGAAAATTATTCTGGTCAAAGTTTTCTCTGTCATTCTCCATGGTTAAAGCATTTTTTAAAGTGCTATAGAAAATCTAAAGATGCTTTCCTGAGGAAAATTTGTGCTGTCCCTTCGGTTTACTCTTTTTCAGGAATGATTTCCTTCTGGGTGAGAATACTGCTTCAGTTTTTCATCTTATTAACATAATGACAACTCTACCTAGTTAGCATTCTTCTGGTCTTCAAAGTATATGGAGCCATATTAAGTCAATAACATATAATATTAGCATATAAGAAATTACAGTGATTTTAGACTGATACTACATGAACTTCTAACTAAAGTTTTCTAGGGAGGTGAAAGTTTAAGGGATACACTTATTCTCAGTTCTAAATTAACACATAAGATTCACAAGAAGGCTACATATGTGAAGTTCATTGGCTTAATTTCTCACGTAACAACTCACCTTCCCTGAATTGTACCCTCAAATGCTTTGACCTTGAATTCACCTAATCTCCTTATTTTAAAAAATCACATGCCAATCACCTCTATATTTATTTTAAAATGACTACAGAGAGCAGTATTCATTACATGACCTTGTACCTCCTACATAAAATCCAAGACTATACCTTTTTCCTTAAAACCAGTTCTTCATTAAGGAATTTGAATCTTCCCATATTTCTCTTTTTGCCACAGACACTAGGAAACTCTGAGGCAAAACTAATGCCCGGTGATAGCAAATATATGGGACTTCATGGTCAGATCACTAATTTGTGTCCATGATATTGACTTAATCATTGTTACTTACTTTTGGCATATACGTCTTTAGGTCTTCTCAAAAGTGTTTTAAAAACTCAACATCAGTATTTTTTATCTTTTATGTAAAGTTACAGGTAGAATGTTTCTCAGAAGTTTTACAGGTCAAGTTATTTTAGCTATTATGATGGACCTTCAAAAATGCATTTTTCTCTGTTATATTTCTTTTATTTTTTTCTCGGAGTATAATCAATAAACAAACCCTCGCTATCAATCTCCAAAATATATAGTCATATTTCATTTTCAAAACTAAACACCTCCTGTGATGAATTACAGTCATTAGCGAGATTCTTGTACAGAAACTTCAAACCATTTGGAAATGACTGAGCAGCTGACAGAAAAGGTGGGAGGAGGCAGAAGAGTTTCTGTTCCCACTACTTTCTGGTTCTCCAATGTAAATATTTCTGAATCTATGCAGTTCTGCTTGACACTTTATCATACTAAACTTTTTAAAAGTTTCCAACATTTTTGTTGCTGCTGTTTGATTTCCAAACGAGGAGAGAAAAGACTTTTCTCTCCACCTCAAGCTTTTCCCCAGTACACAAGGCCAGATACTCTGCCAACACAACCTTATCATCCAGTGTGTGGAAAGATCCAATCTTGAGAAATTAACACCAAGAAGGATGCATTTTATATCTATTAGCATTATTTTATGAGAAATCGTGTCATCCAAATTTAGGTTTTAATTAAATCAATGGCCAGGATCTTAGAAGGAAAGCAAGATGAAATGCTGGTCTATCACCACACCACCAAGGCCATGAGATAAAAATTAACTTAACCAGACTTTCTACATTGGTTCCAACCAGACACCTCAAGATTTCTGGCTATAGAAATAGGGTTAGGCAATATACGGAGGCATTAAATTCTGGTTTCCCAATTATCAAATTATCCAAAAACTTTAAGTGCTCTTCTGCTTGGAAAAAGTCATTCTGATTTCTTTTCAATTCTTTCCCCATGAAAGAATTTTCCTCTAGCTAGCCTCTTATCTCCTTCCCCAACCTTAGCCCAACCTTTTTTGCTAACTCTCTTTCTTCTAGTTCAATAATTTTCAAACTTTAATGAACGTTAAGAATCACCATTAAGGGTTTAGTAAACACAGATTGCTGGTCCCATCCCCAGAGATTTTGATTCAGTAGATCTGGTGTAGTACCTGCAAATTCCCGATACCACACGTTGAGAAGTATGGCTAAGGACTATCAAATCCACCAGAGAGAAAACAGAAATTCCCACCTCACTTAGAAAGGCAATTTAGATGACTTTTTTAAAATTAATTTTTTTTTGGAGTATAGTTGCTTTACACAGATGACTTTAATGACCTACAGTAGGAGCTGGCAATCCACCGTTTTTTACCCAATCTTGGCCAATTTGATCATTTTCTACATATGGCACAGGGTTGCCAGATAGTAAAACCACATTCAAAGGCCCTGCCCAACTTTTTAGGCCTGGCTGTTTTCCTGCAGTAATTCTTGTAATCCTTTAAATAAAAATTATTTATCAGGACCTCTCTCCCATCCGGCACTAACCACTATCTTACTTTCTCTTTTTATACCCATCCCCCTTAACTCCTTTGCCAAACTAAAGAAGGTTACTATATTATTCAATATCACAAGAATTTATTTCACATAAAATCTTTGTGTGTCTGAATGATTCTGCATGTGCTAGTGTGATGTAAGCATATAAAACACTGAAAGGCAAGTACCAAGCTTCTCAGATATGGGACTGGAAAACACAAAGGTAAACTTTTTTATCAATACATCTCTATCTCTTTTTTTGTACTGGTAAATAAATTTTTGTACTTTTCTTTTTATTCTTTTTAACATTTTATCCCAAAATTCAACACTAAAAGAATCATGCACTGCTAGAATTTTCTGAAACACTCATGTATTTATTGAAGACACGTGGTGTATATTCATGGTAATAAGTATGTTAATAAGTCTGGGGTGAGAGGAAAAGGGGAGCATTCATGGATAGACGTATTATGGAAAAACAATGACACATGGAAAGGTAAGATAACTGCCATAGAAAGATACAAAACAAGTGTGCTACAGAAGACCAAAGAGGAGAGAGATCACTTCTGACTAGAAATTTGTTAGGGAGTATATAGCAGTTAGTACTTGAGATGGTTCTTCAATAGGAGAAAGAACAGGCCTAAATATGTAAGGGACAAACAGAGTTAGATGGAATGCATTCCCAAAGAGTCATTTCCAGTGACTCAGTCAACATTCCCATGCCATTCCTATCACTGTGGACTTAGTGTTTTTCAACGAAAGACAAGATTTTGGATCAGAATATTTGAGTCCAAGTCCTTAGGCTAGTATAGTGTCATTAATAATAAAAATAAGAGACTTCCCTGGCGGTCCAGTGGTTAAGACTCTGTGCTTCCACTGCAGGGAATGTGGGTTCAATCCCTGGTCGGGGAACTAAGATCCCACATGCCTGCCATGCGGCACAGCCAAAAAATACATAATTAATTAAATAAAAAATAAAATACCAGGAACTGACAGTAATAAAAGAGAGAGAATATTAAAAAATAATAATAAAAATAAATTTTCATGGGTGCAATATATATCTGCGAAAAGAGTTTTGCAGTCTGCAAAGCTCTATGCAAAGGTCTTTAGGGGTTGCAGCCCACTTATTTGGACTGTCCAGTTTTGACATGCATTTTCAGACTAGACCACTCATCTTAGTCCTGCAATTAGAAAGAGACTCAGTTGTCTCTGAGCTCAAGAACTCATGCAATGAGGACCTAACTACACCGAGAACACTGTGTCATCCTCTGGCCATGGCACACAGCAGCAATTCATACCTAAGAGGCAACGTAAAAGAGGAAATAAAGCAAACTACCCACCCTCGGTTCAAATTTCTAGGTCTTCTGCTTCTGGCAGCTGCCCTGACTTATTCTTTGATCCTCCAAAGTCTTCTTGAACTTATGACCTTCGTGGAATTCATGGGTTGGATTTATTGCTTTGCCTGAGCAGTCACAGCCAACATTTTCTTTACAGAGCTCCCTAACACTCCAAATACAGTCTGACTTACCCAGCTACTGCCAACTTCCTTCCAATGGCTTAGATTTCTAGATTTCACCCTTGGCCAACGCTGTGGTCTGATAGCTTCCTTTCCTTTATTTCCCATCTTCAAAATGGCAGTTTACAATCATTCTCTTGAAAAAATTGATTCTGTGTTGTACAGGCCCTAGGTGCAATTACATACATATTTTTACAAGGTAAGAAGAATTATGCAAAAGCACACTTTCCAAATCTATTATCAATATACAATTTAAACTAAAAGGAAGAAATTCAAGTCAGATCACAAATCTTAGGCCACTTAAGGGAGGTGAATATTAGATTATCAAAATGACAACTGCTGGTTTGGCAAGGCCAAATTAACAGGAAGTTCAATGCAAGGCTTCAGAAGCAAGAGCTGTTTAGCAGGTTGGAAGGCAATCAATTAAAAACTGGAAGGAAAGGCTTGGAATCAGAGGAACCAGCTGATACCAAAGACCTGAAAAGGAAGTAGGATCAAGATGATTATAAAAGCAGATGACTTCTTGGTGTGGCTCATCTGCTACTAATGAGCTGTATAAACTCATCTGTCATGTCTCCACTGGATCAATTCAACAACAGGCCTTTCTGAACCCTGTAGCAAGAGACATCTTTCTAAATGCAAATCTGATCATGCCATTTCCTGGCTTAAAGCCTTTTAGAGGTACTTTATCACTTTCAGGACAGAAGCCAAGATTCTTAATTTGGCCCACACAACTCTTCATGATATGGTACCTGCCTGTCTATTACACCTCATCTCACTACATCTCCAATCCTCTCTTAAACTCTTTCTCCTAACATATATTTGTTAGACTAAAGAATTTGTAGGAAAAATGGTCTGGATACAAATCCTGGTTCCTTTGTATACTTAACTTTAGGGAAGTTACCAAACCTACCCTGAGATGCACTTCCTTACCTTTAAAAATGGGTCCAATGTGATGATAATATCTGCCATAGATGTTTTGGGGGGAGAATTAAATGTAAGATAATAAAGGGTCTACGTAATGCCAAGTGTTTAATAGATGCCAGTTATTGCCTTCTAGCCCACAGCCACCCAAGATCTGTAATTGTTGAGCCATCCACACACTAACACCGTACGCATATCTAAGCACTTACCTCCTCTCTACCTTACTAATACATTTTGACACTTAACCCAGGATTCATCTCCTTGAGGAAGATTCTTTGATGTCTCTTAAGGGAAAGAAGCTGCCCACTCTTGCTCCAACAAGCTTGCTCTGTAGAGAGCATTCAAAATTTGATCTCTGCAGAGGGCAATCAAAACCTGATTTGCAAGTATGCCCCTTCCTTGAGTCTGGAGCTCTTTAGGGCCAGTACCTTGTCCTTTCTCTGCATAGCCTCAGTGCCAACTGACTGCTGAGCTCTTGGTAAAAGTAATAAGTTAAAAATTGGAAAAAAAATTGGATGAATATGTGGTCAGACAACAGATAGATGCCAACAGTGATTTAACCTTAAAATAGAGATAGGAAGTAGATATGAATCCAAGTGTCTTTCCCCTCACCCTCCCAGACTTTATTAATATTTGAATGAGAAATTCCCAAATGTATCCTTTTTTCACAGTTTAGAAGGTATATCAGACTTATAGTCCATATGTGCTGGCAGAAGCCATGTCTACTCAAGTTTATACTGGTCCAGATAGTAGAAATTACAGGTAGACTTCGGGGGACAAGGTTCTTAATAACTCGAGGGGAGAAAAGTAACATAAAGGCAATCTCATGGAACTACCTCTTATAAGCCAGGGTATAACTAACATGACAGATGAAATGTCTAAGTTTCATAATATTTTCTGCCTTTCCTTATCAGCAAATTAAAATGTGAATTTAGTAGCTGCAACAATGAATTAATCGTACTGCATTCACCTTTATAGGCTTAGAATCAAAACCTTTTGACACCAATTTTCAAATTTATGGAAATTTAAATCCCCAGAGAGCTTTTTTGATCTGCTCTAAGCACCAGAGACAACTCCAAATTCTGGTGGTATCTCTGAGGAATATCTAATCTCCTTAGAAGAGGGACTAAGGGATAAATCATGAGGACTGGGAACGTTTGCAAAACATACACATTGGCAAGCGTTTCCCCATTATTTCTTACAGGAAAAAAAAAAAACAGAGGAGGACAGAAGGGAGTATAAATAACACATTTTATATCTGGGTGATGTGATTAGGGGACATTGTTGCAGAAAAGAGACCAGTAGCATCAGCACCACCATTGGCCCAGGAAGCAACACGATGAGAACAAACAGAAATCAGCAGCTGGTGAACAGAATGTGTCTTTACATGGCACGGGACAGGAGATGTCTGACGGACAGCATAAAAACAGCATCTGAAACTCATCTTTCCACCTTTTCCATGCCAACAAATGAACTAGATTAACAAGACCAGGATAATCATGCCCACCACTGAATTAACAGTTGGAAGAAGAAAATCAATTTAGGTTAAATGATTGGACTGGAACAGTTTTCTACTTTCACTACCCCAAAGCCAAGAATATTTAAGATGGGAGACTAATACATTCATTTAACCCACAAACATTTATTGAGCACCTATTATTTACCAGGCACTATACTTGGCAGTGGAAACAAAGATGAATAAGACACAATCCCTATCTTCTAGTTAAGTTAGTCTTGGAGACGATACTAATATGAAAATACATAAGCGAAATATTGTCTCAGAAATGATATTATAGAAAGACAAGGGAGTATGGAGCAAGGAAGAAAATGATTATTAATAATTGGCTAGTGATAGTATTTACATGGACTTTCTACAGGAGGCAAGGCTATGGGTCTTGATATGTGAGTGGTGCCAGCCTTTAGATAATACAGAATAAGCCATGAAAGTAAATATAGGGACATATAAAAACAACAACAAGAAACCGAGTTCAAAAAACTTCCATTTATCCCACATCTAATGTCCTGTGATTTCTGATTTGAGTTTTCAAACTATTCTTAAATCACTGTCTCTTTTTTCTACCCTAGATTCTGAGGCACAAAAGTCACAATCTTTGCATGAAATATATATACATATAATAGGCTTTAGGCACACCAAAAGGATCCGATGCCTTTTTGAATTAACAAACGTAATATTTCATGTAAACTTAGACTCCAGTCTGTCCTAGATATTTTATGCTTATTTATGATGCTGGGCTATGACTTTCTAGTTATTCATGTGGTATTATTTTGGCTGTTCAAACACCATAGTAAGCCTTGAATACAAGAACCATAGTTTCAGTCACTTTCCAGCTTGTCCAAAAGGTAGTTCAGTTTTATGTCCACTGTAGGAACTAATTAATGAATGAATGAATTTTAAATGAATGAATGAACTATGCGTAGAATGAATTAATGAACCAAGAAATGTATGGAGAGAAAAAAAATCAAGGTCCAAATCAAGGGAAAGAGGCCCAGGACAGCTCCTTTCTGAACAGTTGGCAGAATGATGAATAAAAGTAACTGTAAACACCTTCGATTTGTCTCTCATGAAAGCCAGTCTTAAAAAATTGTCTTCCTACACATCATGAACTCTGTCTTAAAGATGCTACCTACAGATAAGCAGAGAGGTCACAAAGTCTCTCCCACATGCATTTTCAAGGATACCTGCCCCCTCTTTAACCATTTTAAGGTGTTATCTGTCTTCTACATGATCACTAGAATGAAAACCCTGCTTTATACATATCCAAATTACACTACATATATGTAACCAAAACTGCCCTCAAGAGAGGGAGAAAATCAAAACAGGCCAAATTACAACAGAACACTATACATAAACGATATTCTAGGAGAGCTATTCATAACTCATATCATGAAGGGTTAGTTTCCTAATACTTAAAGAGCTCTCAAAACTCAATACAGGGCTTCCCTGGTGGCGCAGTGGTTGAGAGTCCACCTGCCGATTCAGGGGACATGAGTTCGTGCCCCGGTCCGGGAAGATCCCACATGCCGCGGAGCGGCTAGGCCCGTGAGCCATGGCCGCTGAGCCTGGGCATCCGGAGCCTGTGCTCCGCAACGGGAGAGGCCACAACTGTGAGAGGCCCGCGCACCGCAAAAAAAAACCCGAAAGAAAAACAAAACAAAAAAAAAACCCAAAAAACTCAATAGAAAATAAGACTAACATCCTAATAGGAAAATAGGCAAAGAAATCTTTCTCTACCTTCCTTTTTCCTGTATTTCTTAGCTTTGTCTATTGAGAGGACCTAGAAGCAGTGATCCTAAGTAACAAAGAAGACAAGTGTCTTCTAGATATTAGTTTCTAAATGGTATTCTATACTAAAAGAACCAAAACTCTTTGGAGAAAGGATTAAATCTTGGATTATGACAGGGAAAATATAAGATGATCCTGTAACATCTTTTTGTATCCAAAAGTAAATAAATACTCAATGCTGGGAAAATGTCAAAAGAATACAAGAGTCAGCATGAAAGGTTTCCACTGGCCAAGTCTGGAACAATTTGAGCATCAAAATAAATATTAATAATTGTAATAGGTAGTAATCCTTTGAGTAAAATAAAAATTTATGAATTCAAACTGCTATAAATACTATGGTGGATTTGTCTTATATCAACTGGACTAATCTGTGACTACATGTCCCAGAATTCCCTTTCCTCAGAGTTCTGAGTTGGCATGACACAGAAGTGATATTTTGCACAAGATCTGTAAGATGGAAGTAAATGAGCAGCAGTATTCCTTATGACCAGAAGGTAAGTTGAAAGAGCACGATGCTGTTGCAGCCCACTCACATTACTTATCTTGTCTTCTCAGGTAGGAGCAACCACTAGATCTTTGGCCTCAGCACCACTGATGCCTGGCCAGATGCATGCTCCATGGTGAAGGACACTGGCTTCTCCTGCAGGACACTCCATAATCCAACTTGGAGGCTTGGAGGTGATGAGAGAGCATTCTCCATTGGACTCTATTCTATCTTCACTAGTTCCAATTCATCCTTGCTTCCCTCATTTCATGTCCACTGGCCCTCCATGACTGCCCGCCCAGTGAGATTCCGAGTGCAGCTCCAGGCACAGAAACAAAAGGCTCACAAAACTGTGTAATCAGCTCTCATTCCTGCATCAAGTGATACCCCTATAATAAATCCTTTGTTCTTCTCTGCTCAAATCCTGATTGATAGAAATACATGAATGAATGAATGAATGAATGAACGAATGAATGAATGAGAAGAGAGCTTTATGGGTTAGTGAAAATCTCAAAGTGTCTCCCCAAAAGATACTTGATTGTTTATTAATTAATAAGCACGAATACTTATCAAATGGCTTTACAGTAAAGAAGCCTGGCATAAAATGTGCTAACCAAGTAATGAAATTTAATATCACTAGTAATGAAACAAATTGACATTGCATACCTGCTGATATGATATAAGATAAACACAGTAACATTTTGAGGTAATCCTGCTGAAAATGAGAAAATATCAGCAAATCCAAATTAAGGGACATTTTACAAGTAACTAGCCTATAACTTTCAAAAAGTCAGGTCATGAAAGACAGGGAGACAGAGGAACTGGCCAGCTTGAAGGAGACTAAGGACCATGACAATCAAATACAATGCATGACACTGTGTGGACAACAGAAAAAAAAATTGAATAGAGTCTGAAGGTTAAATGATTATAATGAAATTAAGTTAATTTACTAATTTTGTATTATGACTAAGTAGGAAAATACCTTTGTTTTCAGAAAATACATACTTGAAGGATATCATGTTTGTATCTCATTCTCAGATAGTTCACCATATATAGTGATATAGATGTTTGTGTATATTTACACATATCTTAGATTTATCAGTTGATAATATTTACACACACATGGAGAGAGAGGGAGGGAGGAAGGGAATGAAAAAGCAACTATGCTAAAACATTAACAGTTTGAAAATATGGATAAAAAATATATAGGAACTCTATTTTTTATACTGTTTTTGCAACTTTTCTGTAAATTTGAAATCATTTCAAAATAAAAGTGAAAAATATATATGTTATAGGGGAAGGTTAGGAATAGATACAGAAATAGAGATAAAATTAGCTCTTATTTCAAAATATTCATAGCCTCACTCATACTCAGAAAAATGCATATACAATATCTCAGCACTCAGATATATAAGGATAAAAAAAATACTGTTGATCTATGTTTTGGTAAAGATAAGGATAGTTGAATGAGCTGGGTATCTTCTGTGTATGCTTCTGGACCCACTTCTCTACCCTGTTCTGTACCTCAGCTAGCTAACCTGTGTGAACAGCATCCGGGGTCTCGTTTGCCCTCTGGCCACCTGTCAAGTTTGGGCAATAGGTAACAACAACAAGACATCAGAAGGAGGGATGAGAATGTGGTCTGAATATTCATCCTCCAGACTTCCTCCCTGAGGGTGTGCTTCTGGCTGGCTACTTCCTTGACCAAAGATCACAGCCCATTTAAGGAGGTCCTTTTCACACAACATCCTCTCTGTCTTTGGTACCAGTAAGTGCTCTCTCCTCTTGCCCTCTCAGGTCTAGTGGCAGTAATCCCACCCCCTTACCAGCTCTGGAATATTACAACATGTCTTGGGAGTTCTCTATATCCTGCCCATATTTTGTAAACAGTTCATTTACCAAATACCCAATTGATCCATCTATTTCCAGCTAGGCTCGTAAGGATACAATGTCATCCTCAAGAATTCTAGTTGTATTAAAACAGTCCAACTTCAGTTAAGGGAGACTAAGCAATATGTATTAAAATTATAATACACAGGCCCATTGGCCCAGCACTTTCATATACAGATACTCATTTTATATATGCACCACCTCATTGTGAAATGACAAATATTCATTGTAGCTTTGTAACATAAAATATTGGAAAGTCTCTAAATATCCATCAATAGGAGACAGTCCTAAAATGGAATGTTGTATAGCCACTAAAAGAATGAGACAACTCTTTATATATGACATAGAATGATCTTCAAGGTATAATACAAAAGAAAGAAAAGTGTAGAACAGTGTATTAGTATGTGTATGCGTGTGTGTATGTAATTTATATATCTACAAGCACAATGAACAGACACAATCACCATATCCACATAGGCTTGTGTGTACTATATATGCATGCATAATGACAGAAAGGATGATACAGAGACTATTAACAGTAGTTGTAGCTCGGAAAAACTGAATGGCTGAGGGTGGCATGGGAAGTGCCACAGGTAAAAAAGTACTAACCTTTATTTTGGAAGCTTTCAGTTTTATACTATGTACATGTGTTATCTATTAACAAAATAACTAAAATTGAATTTTGCCTGCAGAGTGCCTATGTGGACTTCTTTTAAAGTACATAGCAAAAGAAGAAAGCCAACAGGTGAAGTCACTGATCAACTTTAATTCAATTCAGGCTGTTTTAATAAGAGAAATGCTGAGGCGTTGAAAATATGAACCTGTAAATAAGGGGTTGAAGTTGACTACCTGTGGTGGGACTGTGGAAATAAATCAGTCATGGGGCAGGTACCTCTGGGTATAGCTTGGCAGTGCAATGCCCATTTTCTAACATGTGCATTATACAATTTCAAGTATAGCTCAGTGTATTATTGATTCTATGTGGAAATCACAAGTGAGGTAGGAAAGGAGGAAAAAAAATCTAATATATGGAACACTGAACTAAGATATATTTAAAGTCCAGAAGATGGTTGTCCTAGCACCGTCCAGAAGAAACCATCCATTCAAGGCAGGACACCAGCTGATAGCAGGCACTGAGTGGGCTGAGGAAGTAGAAAAGGTATGAGTGTAGAACAGTAAGTAATGAGAAGAGGGTCAGTTTTCTCAGTGGGAGGAGGCTGGCATGAGTAAGGCAGTGTGGCAGAGTCCCAGAGTTGAGCAGAATGACATTCAGGCAGGGGATTCACCTAGCAGGGAACTGGAGCATGGAGCTTGTTGAAGTGGGTAGGTAGTGCCTCATAGACACCCGGGTCTAACAAGGCATGCCCTCTAATGGCAGTGAGACCACACTGCAGGCCCCCTGCTGTCTTCTGTAAGTATTGGTGGGTTGAGAAACGAACAACAGGACAAATAAGAAAAACTGCGGTGGGCCTGGGTCCAGAGATGAGCTGTATCCATAATTCCAGAAAAGGGACTGTAGACAAAAACCCATGAAATGTGTCTGCAGATGAGAACAAATGGGATGTAAACTGCACCTTGCAGTATGGGTAGGATTCAGATAAGAGAAGACAAGCAGGACATTTTCTAGACCCAATAAGTAGTATGTTTATCATTGTTAATTGCTCTGAAAAGGCTTATTCTATGTAGTAAAGAGCTTATAGTCTTATGTTTTGAAATTTCTCCTTTCTCCTTCCTGAATTTCTTTTACACACTTTTGTTTTTCTACCTCTTGGATACCATCAAGGATCCAACTGGTTAAAAAGCTAGAAGAGTAAAACTTTATTATTCTTGCATCAGGAAACAAAATAAGTGTTGCAGTTATGATCAAAACTAGGCATAGTTATGGAAGGATATGCAACAAATAGGTGCTCTATATAAAGAAGCATTTATCCCCTCTGAGTTCTTTCTGTAAACAATTCCAAAGTTAATTTAAGAATGCATTTATGTCATTTTTTGTAAGTCTTAAGAAGATAAACATAAATATACCTGAAGAAGTACAAGATTTAAGGCCACTAATATTTTATGACTGGCCAAGAAATTAACTGATTTTTCAGATAAAAGAAAAAACCTACAAAGTAGATTAAAATTACAGCTTAATGCCCTGGAAGATAAATTATCTGTGCAAAGCCACGGAGACAGCCAAGCCCACCTGACCACTGCAGCCTGCAGATGCCCTTACTACAATTTCTTGCCCCAGTCCCAGTTTACAAAAATATGAATCAAATTCAATATTCAGTTTGAACACTTTAAATAAAGAGACAGGGAGCTTTCCATCCATACACACCTTTTTTTAAAAAACAAACAAACATATAAACACCATTTCCTGATTTCCAAACAGTCCATTTGTTGAAAACATTTCTATGATTACCTGGGATGCTGGAACCTATTGACAGAGTAAACGCAAAAGCGAAGTCTCAGAGGAACTGTACTCAAAGCAGAGGTGCTCAAAATAACCTTGGTATCTTATCTTAGCCTTCTCCCATTCATTTATAGCTATATCCAGGAAACCTGCTGCCTAAATGGATATAACAGTTCAAAACCTACCAATGCTTCCGCAAAAACTGCATTTTGATCTGTGAGTGTCACCTTCTTTTTTAAAAAAATTTTATAGGCTTATTTTCCTCATGACAGTTTCATTGCATTTGTTGGGTTGTAAACCATGTAAGGCTCAGCAATAAAATGACTGCAATCTGTACAAGTAATAGCAAGCATGTCTCATAAACAAGATAAGTTGTGCCTTGCCAATATTGCTACACTTCATAAATATGAACTCAAGTCTGTTTTGTGTTTTCTAGATCAGTAGCATAGTTTTATTTTAATTAAACACAACATATAAAATATTCATTTATGAAACAAACATCATTGTTTTAAAAGATTCTATTAAATTAAATTATACTCTTGCCATAATGCCATGCACAAAGGAACCATTCTGAATGTTAAGTGGATTGATACAGTTCAAGCAGCCATCAATAAAAACTATATTAGGAACACAGTAATGCTACCATGAATAAATGAGCTATTTATATTTCCTGATAATATAAGTGCTTATATGAACTCATTCCAATTTCTAAACACTAGGCATTTCAGCTATGGTGGTAATTAAGAAACTATAGTATCTACAAAGGAAAGGTAGATGCTGCCAGAGCCATTCCATACAGCAGATTTTAGTGTTGCATTTTATCAATGACATAATCTGGTGCTACGTTTTATTAGATCAGATCCGGCTAACTTTAGTAAACCAAAAGAAGAGCTCTTGAAGGTGATTTCTATACAAGATCGTGCTGTGTAAAGAGCATAGGGCTAGAAATGAACAGATCTGAGTTTTGTTCTTAGCTCTGCTACTAAATAGCTACGAATCAGTTGCCTCTTTGAAATCAAAAGGAACCATGGACACTAAATTTCTAACTTGCAGATTCCATCACTGTCTCCCAAACAGGGATGGATACAGGTTTTGTGGTGTCTGATTTATATAAACCAGGAGACCTTTTAAGAAAAAGAGTATAAAATTATAAATACAAAAATAGGTATGAAAGTGAATATTTACTTTGACTGAAACAGGAAATCACAGTAAATAAATCTCAGCAAAGATCTCTTTAGAGATATCTCTACATAAATTACCAGAAATGATTATGTAGATATGCTTCTCACCCTCACCCCCACCCATTTTCTACAAATTCCTGTGCTCCAAGGTCCAAGGCAAGTGGGTGCCTTGGAGATTCAGCCTCATTAACCTAACAGTAAACCTGACACTACTCGCAAATGATCCGTAATCCTTATCATACATTGCGAATTAGAAAGAATTCACCCGAATTCTACCTTTAGGATTGTCCTATATGCTCCATGAAGGTTAACCTAACCCATTATTTTTCATCATTCCTCCTTCTCAAAACCCATAGTATCAATACTTACAATCTACACCACACAACATATAATCTACAAGCATGTCTTAGAATGTCCACCATTGTTTCAAACATTGTCTTAGCGCAAAGAAACTGAGGGCATGAATTTTCTTGTTATGCCCCACTATAAGAAGGGTTGTTTTTACAACCAAGTAGGTTGTCTTAAAAACTAGTTGAGGGATTTCTCTGGTAGTCCAGTGGTTAAGACTTCACCTTCCAATGCAGGGGGTACGGGTTCAATCCCTGGTCGGGGAGCTGATATCCCACATGGCTCTTGGCCAAAAAACTAGTTGATGCATTTCTCAACTAAAAGTAAAACTGTTATGAGGGCTTCCCTGGTGGCGCAGTGGTTGAGAGTCCGCCTGCCGATGCAGGGGACACGGGTTCGTGCCCCGGTCCGGGAAGATCCCACATGCCGCAGAGCGGCTGGGCCCGTGAGCCATGGCCGCTGAGCCTGCGCGTCCGGAGCCTGTGCTCCGCAACGGAAGAGGCCACAGCAGTGAGAGGCCCGCATACCACACACACACACAAAAAACAAAACAAACAAACAAAAAAAACTGTTATGTATTGGTTGTACAGAATATCTTTAACTTAAATCTTATCTTCTCAAGTCATACCATTCAGGTACATTTTGACTTCTCATTTCTATGAATACTAAAATTGCAAAATGTTATCCTGGATTCAAGTCGTAGAAAATTGAAACTTTGGAAATAATGTTTTGCCTTATTGTGCTATAATGGATTGAGGTGCTTTTAGGTGCTAAAGAAATATTTCCTTTAGAGTACACCACTTTGAGAATAGCTGTTTCAAACATCCAGTCTCAAATCTATTATAAATCTCACTTACTCATAAAACAATTAACTCACTTCATGTAAAAATGTGACACTTTGCTGAATCTTAAAGGGTTCACCTAGAGTTAACATATTTTTACAAGAAAATTGGCAAGACCCAGTGGAAAAAAAGAAAAAAGTAAAGAGAAGATCAAGCTTTCCCCCAAAACTATCACAAATTCAGCTGCTCTACTATAAAGGGCATTTTCTTTTCTTCTTTTTTCTTTTTTTGCGGTACGCGGGCCTCTCACTGTTGTGGCCTCTCCCGTTGCGGAGCACAGGCTCCGGACGCGCAGGCTCAGTGGCTATGGCTCACAGGCCTGGCCGCTCCGCGGCATGTGGGATCTTCCCAGACCGGGGCGCGAACCCGTGTCCCCTGCATCGGCAGGCGGACTCTCAACCACTGCGCCACCAGGGAAGCCCAAAGGGCATTTTCAATGATAAAAAGAGTATTATCAATGTGCTTGAAGAAAACTATATGCTTACTTGTTTCTTTACTCATTTGATAGTTTTGTGGGTGAGGCACATTTGTTTTTTAAACAAATAAGTGCAGCTTCTGCCTTTAAAGGATTCCCATGATTGAGCTTCAGCTCAAGTGTCAACATATGGTTCCCCTTGCTATGGTTGACAGAGAAGGCCTTCAGGGCATAAACTGAAACCTGGTGGTAAAATAATGATATACCTAAATATTTCTGGATATGATACAAGTAAACAATGGGCATGTGAAAAAGCAGAAAAAGGAAAAAGAGGTTGGGTTAGAGTAGAAAAAAATAATGTCACGTGACAGAAAATGAATCCCCAATAAAGAAATGTAGATCGGTCAGAAGATCTTGGTGACAGGGACATCCAAAAAGTCTTTAATATCATGATTGTTTATATTCTAATTTTAAATTATTTGCTCCACAGTGGCTATGATATTATTTCTTCTATCCCTACTATCCTTGGACTCCATTAAACTACCTACCAAACCTTCAGTAAAATCTAATACATATATAAATATCTCGTATAAATGTTCTTTTGGAACAATATGGAAAAGGGTCAACATTTAACATTTTAATTGCATGAAGAAAAGAGCTGCTACTGGAAGTGAGAAGCAAGTAACAATGAAAATGTAACAGAAAAAGAAACTGGAAGTAGATTTGGTTGGTAGAATATACACAACTTAGAGTTTAGAAGTCTTGAGGAGGGCATTATATCTAAATCTCAAAGAGAGTTTGACAGGTTGTGCTCTCCAAAGATGACTGCACCCATATATCCCACCTCACATATGTGCTCTTCTTACAAAGTGGCATGATATTCCTCTCCTGAGAGGCACAGGTCTTTGTTCTCTGTCTCTGAATATGCATCAAACTTAATGAGTAATTTCTAAAGAGCAGAATGTGGCAGAAGTCATGCAACATAACTCCCAAGGCTGGGTCATGAAAGGCAATGCAGTTTCTGCCTGGCTTTCTTTACTTCAAGACACTTATCACTGGAATCCTGTTACCATGGTGAGTGGAAGCCCAGGCCGCATGGTGAGATGAGAGATAGATGTTCCAACTATCAGCTCCAGCTCCACTCAACTGACAGCCAGGATCAACCACGAGCTATGTGTGTGAGCAAGCCTTCAGATAATCCCAGACTCCAGCCTTTGAGTCCAACTGAGATTATGACATGGCAGAATAAAGAAAAGGGCTTTCCATTGTGCCCTGTCCACATTCCCGACCAACAGAATCCACAGGCAAATTAACTGGTTGGTATACATCACTAAACTTTGAGGTAAGGTTTTACAGAGCCATAATACTTCCATTTGGGCACCATTACATCACATTCTTTCTGGTCAGTCAGCCTACTGACTGACTCTTCCCCATCTCTAGAGACAGTAGAAATGGAATTGAATGGAACTGCAAATTGGTGTAATGGTAGACATTAAAAGAATTAACATTGCATCTTGAGATATAAAATATTAATAATGTTAACAAAATGAGAGCTGGAAGCAGTGCAAGCACTACAGAGTGGGTGGGTAGGTGGGAAGGAAGCTACAATTTTATCTGTTCATTCAATTAACAAACATTCAACTAAGACACAGAAGTAATAAATAGATTTAGTTGTCTTTGTTTATCTGATTCCTCTATGAGGATTAGTTTTCCAAGTAAAATAATGGGAAGAATCAAGGAACACATCAATTTATTTGGTTAACTTAATCATGTTAAATCATAGAGGTAGAGATAGAAGAAAATGTAGTATCAACCTAACGTACTTGTAAAATACATAAGAAAAGGGTGGGAACATGTTTATAAAAAGTATGAAAAGGTTAATAACCTTACTATATAAAGGACAATACAGAAATTTTCATAGGATAATGAAAAATCCTAGAGAAAAATAGCTAAAGGACATGAGCAAATAATTTATTCCAAATAGCAAGAACACACATGCACGCACACACACACACACACACACACACACACACACACCACACACCACACACCACACAATTTACCCTCGTTAATAAAGAATGGCAAATCAAAACAGTGAGGGGGAAAAGAAGTAATATAGTGATGGGACAGCTCTCCAATAATAATGGCAGGAGCAAAAAGGCTCAATATTTCTAGAAAGCAAGTAATTTGAAAATACTCCTTAAACATGCCTGTAACTTTTGGCAAGTAATAACACTTCCAGGAATCTAGATGAGAGAGAAGAAAAAGATGTTCATTGAAGCATTTATAACTATATTTGTACTATGTAGAAAGTGGGCAGGGCCAAGGACCTTCCCTCCGATGTGGAAGGGGTCATCCTGATGCTTTGGGCCATAGCATCAAAGGAGCTGTTCATGTGAGCTGGCTGGAGGCAAGAGCAGGATGACGGGACTTAGAAATCTGAGTGCTAAGAGAACAGATATCTCTCAGTACAAAATTAAACAATGAAGGAATAAAATTCCCCCAATAAGACTTTCTCTTCTCTTCTCTGGGTCCAAAGTTTTTGGATTTATTAATGCTAATATGAATTTATACCAAAAAGCCCTCCAATTCAACATCTAAAAGGAAGATTTTTTTTTTCTTAAATATCACCCAGGAGGTGAGTGGGAAGATTCAAGGAGATTGCACCCATCCAGATTTGGGAGACTATTTGGCTTGAATAAATCTCTTGTCTTTCAAGAAAAAGTAAACAGGAAAACACCAACCATAGCGATAGGGACCTCTAAAGAATCAACAAACCAGAGAGAATAGAAAAGCATTTTTTCTTATAAAATAAACTTTTATATGATAAGAGTATAAATTCAATGAAGAAAGTTTAGAAAATATAGGTAAATGTAAAAGAAAGTAAATTTCACCACCTGTACCACACCAGAAAAATATCTGTTACCACTTTTTGGAATATCAGAAGCCTGGAACAGACAAATTTTTTTAAAAAGCATCTATTTACATTGTAGTCTCAAATTCTTTTAGGAAAAAAAAGAAAGATTAAATAATACAAGAAGTAAATATAGAGTATTAATAAATAAAGAGGTAACTGGATATCAGAAGATACTATATATATAAATATATATGTTTATATATATATTTAAAAAAGCATAAAACAAATTAAAAATTCAAGTAAAAGAAAAGAGAAACTAGTATTTAAAATGGAATTTCAAGCACTAAAATCAGGCACAAGCATGCACAAATCTTTCTCACAAATACATAGCATCAAACTGAAAACTTTTACACAATACAAAGACAGAAAAAAATAAACAAAAAGAATTAATAGAGATGAGAGAGTTTTCTGGCCAAGATGGAGCAAAAGGGACCAGATTTACCCTTTCACATGAAACAACAATAACAAAAAAGCCAGACAAAATATATGGCAAACCTCTTTACTTTAGGAATGAAGGTGGTGTGATATCCGGGAAATGGGACTCTTTCAGAGATGAGTGCCACAATTGCTCGGTTTACTGTCCTAATAAAGTTTTCAGACTGAAGCACAAAAAGGTGGAAGGGCTGAGCCCAGCAGACTCCCTGAGTTAAGGACATGGAGCTGAGAGTCCAAGGAGACGAAGGCAGGTAGAATTCACAAGACAGAGTACTGAAGAGGAGAGAGCTGCACATAGAGAAAATTCCAGAGACCTGTGAATTGTCCCCTGTAAGTACTCAAAAGAGTACTGATCAACATAAGCATGTAAAGAAACTACCAAAGGCTGGGGAGAGAACCACCTGAAATAATTTGAAGGAATAGTACTTGGCCAGGAGTTGAGCCTATTACCAGTCAATCTGGAAAAGTTCATGATTCACAGGATACGTGATCATGTACTCACAAGGGTCTTATATCAATAGTGATCAATAGTGGGGATTTAGCTCTTAAGTAACACTGCTCTGGTCCCACCTAAATAATGTTAAAAAGTGAGACTGGAAAGGATAGAAATATTTTTAAGTAACTTAACTGTGTCTAAGAACAGAGTTCAAGAATTTTTACAGGAATACAAAAATACAATGCACCTAAAAGGTGAAATTAGCAATATCTATCCCCCAAACAAAAAAATTTGAATGAAAACAAGCAGAGAAATACAACTCATAATAAAGAGGAAAATTAGTTGAAACAATATAGACTGACACAGATCTTAGATTTATCAGACAAGAATAATCTAAAAATTATTATAACTACATTCAATTTGTCTACAAAGTTAAGTAGAGAGCTAGAACACACACACACACACACACACACACACACACACACACACACACACACACACACACACCAAAAATGAACTTTTAGAGATGAAAGCTACAATATGTGAGATCAAAAATATACTGGATGGGAAGTCACTCTACAAGTCCATCATCACTCTGATACCAAAATCAGACAAAGACACCACAAAAAAACAAAGCTACAGGCCAGTATCACTGATGAACATAGATGCAAGAAACCTTAACAAATATTAGGAAACCAGATTCAACAACACATTAAAAGGATCATACACCATGATTAAGTGGGGTTTATCCCAGGGATGCAAGGAAGGTACAATATCCACAAATTAATCAATGTGACACACCACATTAACAAGTTGAAGAGTAAATATCATAAAATCATCTCAATAGATGCAGAAAAAGCTTTTGACAAAATTCAACATCAATTTATAATAAAAACTCTCAAGTGGGTATAGAGGGAACATACTTCAACATAATAAAGGCCATATATTACAAGCCCACAGATAACATCACACTTAACAGAGAAAAGACAAAATCTTTTCCTTTAAGGTCAGGAACAAGAGAAGGATGCCCACTCCCTTCATTTTTATTTAATAAGGTATTGGAAACCTTAGCCACAGCAATTAGGCAGGAAAATAAATTAAAAGGCATCCAAATTGGAAAGGAAGAAGTAAAACTGTCACTACTTGTGGATGACATGATTTTATATATAGAAAACCATAAAGACTACAGCAGAAAACTGTGAGAACTGATAAAAAAGTAAAGTTGCAGAGTACAAAATTAATATACAATAATCAGTTGTATTTTTATACACTATTAATGAATAATCAGAAAGATAAATTAAGAAAACAATCCATTTACAATTGCATCAGGAAGAATACCTAGGAATAAATTTAATCAAGGAGGTGAAAGATCTGTACATGGAAAACTGATGAAAGAAATTGAAGGAGATACAAATAAATGAAAACATACTCTATGCTCACAGATTGGAAGAGTTAATATTGTTAACATGTCCATATTACACAAAACAATCCTTATCAAAATTCCAATGGCATGATCTCACTTATATGTGGAATCTAAGAAACAAAACAAACAAACAAAACAAAATGAAAACAGATTCATAGATACAGAGAATAACTGGATGGTTACCAGGAGGGAAACGGTGGCAGGGTGGGCAAAATAGGTGAAGGGGATTAGAGGTACAAACCTCCAGCTATATAATAAATAAGTCACAGGGGTATAATATGGAGGAAAACAAAGAAGAAAAGAAAAATGGGATAACGCCACATATCTCTTAGAGCTGTGGGGAGAATTAAAAGCTTATGTTTATTTATGCAGTGCTGGCTCCATGTGGATGGAAGACTTCCTCTATACATGGTTAGTCACATGGCTTGAAGCATGATCACCTTGGTTTGAATTTCTAGTTTCTCTACTTCTTATCTACGTAAACTTGGAGTTAATTAACTCTTTTTAATCTCAGTTTTCTCATCTGTAAAATGGGGATAAAAATAGTACTCACAGCATATGATTATTTTAAGGACTAAATTAATTAATATGTGTAAGTCAGAACAGTATCTCAGAACTTCATTCTACAAAATTTAGCTGCAATTAATATTAAAAATTAAATAAAACTATCCTCCTGACCAAAATAATAATAATAAAACTGCACTGAATGGGACTAACAGCAAAGTAGGTATTGTAGAAGGAAAGGTTAGCAAATATATAGACAGAAATAGAAACTATCCAAAATGAAACACAGGGAGAGAAGAGAATTTTTAAAAATTAGCAGAACTTCAGTGAACTGTAAGACAACTTCAAATGGCTCAATAGATATATAATCAGAGTCTTCAAAGATAAGGGACAAGAAGAGGGAAAGAAGAATGTTTGTAAAAATAATGCCCCAAATTACCAAATTTGATAAAAATTATAAACCCACAGATCCAAGACACTCAAAAAATCCATGGTTTAGAAAGATGAAGATAACCACACCCAGCTACCTCACAATCAAATTGCTCAAGAACAGTAATGAAAAATACATTTAAAAGCAGCTGGAGAAAGAACATATTACCTGGAGGAACAACATTAAGGGAGATAGCAGATTTTTTGTCAGAAACAATGCAAGTAAGAAGCCACAGAGGACATCTTTAAAGAAAACAAGTTTGGGTGAATTCTATATCCAGAGAAAATATCTTTCCAAATAAAGGTTAAATAAGGACCATTCAGGCACACAGAAGCTAAAAGAATTCCTCACCAGCAGTCCTGCACCATAAAAGAGACTAAAGCAAGTCTTTTAGGCATAAAGGAAATGACACCAAATAGAAATATGGATCTATGCAAACAAATGAAAAGCAACAGAAATAGTACCTTCCTCTGTAAATACATTAGATTTTTTTCTTATTGCTTACATCTCTTTAAAGATAATTGATGGCTTTTCTTCCAAAAACGCATAACCTCTATTTAATTATGAGAAAAACATCAGAAAAATCTCAATTGAGGGAGATTATACATAATATCTGATCATATCTTATTTTTGAATTTTATATCTAAAATAAATACTGTTTCAAATATGTGCCTTGAAAATTTAAATCTAACTGCAATTAGAATAAAAATACTCATACATTTTGCACAAAGAGAGGAAATGAAAAAAATTATGGTCAACATAGAGGAGGAAAATGTGAAAAAATAAGTAGCAAGGAAGCATAAGAACTATGACATAATTAAACCAAGAAAACAGAAATAAAATATGCATATCTGATATGCACAGTAATTATAAACAAATTCATTTCCCTCAGTGAAAGACAGAGATTCACATTCACTTTACAAAATGCAATTAGATTCTACCTATATTTTTTATACCTAAAATAAAATAGCTCAGATTATTCAAAGCAGTCAAAGACATGTAATTCACATGCAATGAAAAATTCTTAAGTTTTATTACATAAAATTCTAATTCAATTAGAAAATAGAAATAAATATACAAATACGATTGTTTTATTAATAAAGTTTATAAGCAACATTAAAGAAAATCATCACCAAGTGTTATATATCAAATACCATAGAAAAGACAGTGAAAGCATACAAAATAATAATGATATGAGGGAAAAACAGAATGAGAAGCAAAACAAAAAGAAGGGCAACAAGGAAGAGAAAGGAAACAAAAAGGAAAAGAAAGGGAAAGAGAAGGAAAGAAGGGGAGGGAGGAGGAGGACAGGAGGAAAAGGTAAGGCAGACAGAGAATAAAAAGTATGTAGTTGAAAAATACAGTAACAACAGATGTCTAAAATATTTCCATCTTCCCCCAGCAGGCAGAAAGAGATAAATAATAGGAAAGAGGAAAAAAATGAATAATTGATATAATTAATAAAATTGAATGATTAGATAAAACTTTACCCAAAAGAGAATGTGTCCTTTTGCTAGCAACATGAAATAATCACAGTTATTTTCCTAAGTATAAAGTCTAAAGAAGTCATTCTTCTCAAAAACAGAATAATACCGTTCATGTTCTCTCACCACAATACAATGAATCTAAAAATTGATAATCATGTTAATATTTTAATATGTATTATATGTTATTTTTTAATTCATAAAATAAATATTCTCTGAGCATCTTTTATGAGCAGCAACTAAAAGGACTCTGCTGTTAAGAGTATTTAACATTCTAGCAGGGAAGAAAAACAATACACACACAAATAAATAAGTTTAAATTATTTAATTTTCTCTTTTGCTTTTCTGAATATAACGCCCTTGCCCTGACTCTACCCCCAAAAAGTCAACCTTCAGGCTCTACTGGTTATCCTGAGTGTCATTTTGTTGTCTCTATTCTTTTATCCCTACTGCAAGTTCCCCAACCCTGTAGCAATTTAACAGCTCAGCTTGCGGAAATCAGTTCACAGAGTTCACCTGAAATAATAGAATTTATTTGTTTCTGTCATTATGGTTTTGATGGAGCCAAAGGAAGGCACATGTAAGACAAGAAAAATAAAAGCTATGCACTCTCCAATCCCAGAAAAGGAAACCAAGAGCTTGTAAAGGAGCTCCAAACTGGGCTCTTATGTAAATACTCCCCTTTCTGGGCTTTGGTCTAGAGAAGAGGAGGTTAGTTAGCATGGTCCACACCAAGGGCAGGGGAAGATCTTACTCCATCCTGTTCTCCCTTTTCACTCTGGGAAGAGGCTTATTTTCAGGCTGCCCTGTAACAATCTGGGCACAGATACATCATCATATGCCCCGGGAGCTCAAGAAGATGCTCCTGAGGTTCAGCTCTTCCTGGAGGCCCTCGGTTCCTATGTGGTATAGAGAGAACTCAAATCTTGGCTTGTGGATCTTACCAAAGAGGTCGCTGTACAGTGGGCAAGGTGACTCTGAGCAAAGACAGTCAAATGATGACCCAAGCCAGAGTCTAAAGTGGAAGACACAGGTCCACTGGAAAGTAGACAGCATCATTGTGTGCTGAAGTGGGTCAACTCAACCAGGCAGTGGTCCTGGGAGCACTGTCTGAGCCAAAATGATAGTGAATGAGATACAAATTCCTAGCCTCAATAGGAGCTTTAATTAAGACCTACCCCTCAAATTCATGTCTATAGAAATTCACACAGAATAAAATTCCTTTTTAATTTCAGAGATTCCTAGGAGCAAAAGCCCCTACAAACAATTTCCTTCCTCTTGGTCTACACAGTTGTTCTCTATAGGCAGATATTGCACTGGAAAGAGGTATTTAGTGTTGCTTGCAAAGACTGAAAAATTCCTAACTGACTGGTACTGTGCCTGTGCAAAGTTAAAACAAAACAGTGAATGCTACAGTAAGACTGAGCGAGACCTCATGTTAACAAAGTTCATCACTGCTTTCAATTGTGATAATGTTCTTAGATATAAAAATTGTGGTGCACGGTTGGAGACTGGTTTTGCGATTGAAATCAAGGAATACATTTATTCTGAAAATCGGGCAAGTAGAACTATGGCTGTTATACCATCTTTTTGTTACAAACTACTCCATCAAGTCTCTCCAACATGTAACATATTTATACCATCACAAAATTATCCAGTGTACTAATCATGTGGGCTTGCCAAAGGAAGGACCAACAAAGGTACTAACAAAGAAAGGTACTTGCCTGAATATCTGTGCAATAGCATGGAGGTAAGCCATAAACATAAACTGTAAGCATTCACAATTGATATTGAAATGACTTATAGTCTACTTACCAATAACATTTTTTTTACTATTACTTATTTCCATAATTACAATGCAGCTAGATAAATAATAACATTGACAATAAACTGTCACTAAAGACCAAAGGGAGACTAACTCCTCTATTAGATAAATATCAAATGATAAAATATATTGGATTTAAATTGTTTTTCCTTCACTAAATTAATCAGTCTCCATCAGTGAATGAAAACACTTCTCCATTTCTAGAATGTACAATCATGGTTGAATGGTTAAAATAATAAACCTATAATGTCATTTGGGATTTCCTAGTATCAATTTAAATCTCACTGATTACAAGGTTTATCAGTGCCCAGCACACACTAGGTACTCTAATAAAGAAAATTAATACCTTGTAATTGGATAGTTTTTAAAAAAAGTACAAAGCACTTTCACATACCACATCTCCCTAGATCTTTCTAACAACCTTATGCCATTAGAAAACAGAAATGGGGCTTCCCTGGTGGCGCAGTGGTTGAGAGTCCACCTGCCAATGCAGGGGACATGGGTTCGTGCCCCGGTCCGGGAAGATCCCACATGCCGCGGAGCGGCTGGGCCCGGGAGCCATGGCCGCTGAGTCTGCGCGCCCGGAGCCTGTGCTCCGCAACGGGAGAGGCCACAACAGTGAGAGGCCCACGTACCGCAAAAAAAAAAAAAAAAAAAAAAAAAAAAAAAAAAACCAGAAATGAACCCTTCACTCTACAACTGTGTGAAGGTTTAAGTTCAAAAGTTGGTCTACAAAAGAATGCCATTTATGATAGAAATATAAATAGTATCCTCAAATGGGTAACTGTTCTAGGTGGCTGACAACTATGACATATAAACTAACATACACATGACATTCCTAAAATGAGGGGTTAAATCGAAATAGCTGAGCATATGAACAAATAAATAAGCCATACTGGACTTCCACACTGAAGTTTTAATGAATCCAAACACAGGGCTTCTCTCTCATAATAAAGCTCGTTGATATTCTATACAGTCAATCATTTCATGGTCGCAGAGTATGTGACCAAGTTACATGCAAGAATGAATGGGCCAGATCATACTCACCATAATTATAATTTAACACACTTGGAAGACTGTACTTGAAGACTCATGTTGAATTAAATAACTGTATAACTGTATATTTTAGCAGAGAAAATGTATATGGTATGATCTAAAAGAGAAATGTCTAATAACAACTAGAAATTTGATTTTAAAATAACGATTCCTTTGGTTCTGGGGTGTTCATGTTATTAGTGCATTATTTGACCTCAGTGCATTATTTGAAATGAGACCCCGAGGATAAGTTTTCCTGACTCCAAGTCCTTTGACCTTTTCACTGACCCATCCCTACCTCTCATAAGATGCATTAAATTCCATTATGGACACAGTATTCATCTTCAACTCTGTTATGTCTTTAGTCATACAATGAAGCTTTGATAATGTTTTATATTTTGTTTCCTATAACCTTCTGACAATGCTGAGCATGCTGTTGATTTTTTTTCTTTTTTCTTTTTGGCAGCAGCGGACCTTTTAAAATAGCATATAGATGCCAAAAGTGATATCGTGTTTACAAAGTTTACCTGATAGAACTCACTTCCTCAAATTGTGAATGAATGAAACTTGGATTTGAAATAATCCTATTATCATCTCATCTCTGCATAGCATTCTATGAGCATTTTAACTTACGTTATCTAAATTAATACTCACTAAAAATATGACTTCAATTTTGAAAAATATATATTTTAAGGAAAGGTTAAAGAACTTGAAGTTATTTCACTCAGTGTAGAAAATATTAGTAAATATCTAATCTCTGTCTTCCATTCATAAAACAATTTTAGAAAGAAGAGTGTCTGTTCCCCTGCATCCTCACTGGAAGAACGAAAAGAAGGAAAGCAGTGGAGTGAGGAGTGAACAGAATAATAGATTTAGCTTATTTTAAAATTACATGATAGTAAATTTTATAACCTTTCAATGTTAATTTCTACAAACATGACTATTCAAACAGCATTTACAAAGTATTTACTGTTATGCTTGCGGTAGAGACTCAGGTATGGCCTTCCCCTCAAAAACTTCATAGGCTAACATAGAAAACAGATATGTTAACAAATGTCATCATTCCGTGGGATTGAAACCTTTACGGAAATATGTAATATATGTAACAGTAATGTGGAACACACAAGAGCTATCTGTTAAGTCGGCTTCAGTTCAAAGGATAATTTTCACTGAGGAGCTAACTTTGAATCGTGATGAAGGAATAAAGATTCACCAAGTAGAATAAAGCCTGAGAGTATCTGAATATAAAGGTTTGAGATTCAAGAGAGCAAAGTAAGGCATAAAGTTGTGTAACTCAGCAACCACAGGGCTTGATACAATGTTGTTGCTGTTGTTATTTTTCCTCTAGGAATCTAGGGGGAAAAAACAAATTCAGATGCTATTCTTAGCTTGAAGCTCTCTCACACATCCTCTTCAGGATTTGTACTTTGGTTTGATTTTTAAATAATAATACCTAAGAACTGAAAAAAGCTCCCTGCGTAGTCTAGAAATTAGTCACTAATTCTTTTGTAGTGACTACTTAATTCTATTCAAAACACAGGCATACTGCTTTTAAAAATTAATAATGTTTCCAATAACACACGCAGTTTACATCACAAAAAAATAAATCTGTTGGAGTTTCTCTAATGAAAAGGCCAATGTTCTAAAGATAGGTTAACAAATAAATTTATCAGGGGCTTCCCTGGTGGCGCAGTGGTTGAGAATCTGCCTGCCAATGCAGGGGACACGGGTTCGAGCCCTGGTCTGGGAGGATCCCACATGCCGCGGAGCAACTGGGCCCGTGAGCCACAATTACTGAGCCTGCGCGTCTGGAGCCTGTGCTCCGCAGCAAGAGAGGCCGCAATAGTGAGAGGCCCGCGCACCGCGATGAAGAGTGGACCACGCTTGCCACAACTAGAGAAAGCCCTCGCACAGAAACGAAGACCCAACACAGCCATAAATAAATAAATAAACAAAACCAAAAAAACCCTTGATATTTAAAAAAAAATAATAAATTTATCAACTTTACAAATCTGAAATAACCATCTCCCATAATCAACCCTTGTTGATGTGCTCGTTACGAAGTATCAGTTGACAGTGAACTGACAGCAGTGAATATTATCATACTGAAAAAGTTAGAAGCTCTACTTTTTAAAAAAATAACATTCCCTATTGGCTCTATTTATCAATTTTCCATTCAACACATTTACATTTAATTATACAGTAGGCACTGACCAATCATATTAGTAAATTATTGTAACTTTTGCCACTTTGGTGGTGTGGCTAAGTTTATATTTTCTGCTAATAAGAGCCTTAAGCATGACCAACTATGTAAATGTCTAAATGACTATAATCCAGTGACCAATGGGTTAAATAAGCAGCCTTTATAAGGACACACTAACCAGTCATCCATTATGTTTAGAAACAAGAAATAGAAAATAAGGAGGTTATTAAAGGTATTTACTTATTTTAGACTTAGCCCCTGCAAAAAAAATGTGAAATGGATAATTGGCAGAGGTGACGAAGTTGTCCATGACTGAGGACATTAAGACCACAATAGGCTTTCTAAAGTCAAAGAGCAACTCAAACTGTAATTCAACAATAAAAGGTCATATGTCAAAATATTATCAGTGGCAAAAGCTTTATGTACCTCTACAAGTAAAATACGTTTTCCCTTCTCTGCCAGCTTTTACGATTTTCTCTTCTTCACTGGATTTGGGCACTTGATTATCATGTGTCTTGTTGTGGTTGTCTTGCCCTTGGAGTTTAGTCAGCTTCTTGGATCTGTGAGTTTATCATTTTTACCAAATTAGAAAAAAAAAGAAATGGCCATTACACATTCAAATATTTTCTCTGCCTCCCTCCCTCCTCCAGAGGCCACTTGAAGTTGTCCACAGCTCACTGATGGTCTGTTCACTTATTTGTTGTGGCTGTACTTTTTTATTTCCTCTGTGTGTTCCTTTTTTGGTCACTTCTATTGTCATGACTTCAAGTTCAATCATCTTCCACGATGTCTAATCAACCGTTAATCCCATCCAGTGTATTTTCCATCCTACACGTTGTATTTTTCCATCTCTAGATGTTTGATTTGGATATTTTTTCATACCTACCATGTCTCTACCTAACTTTGTAAATATATGGAATAGTTATAACAATGTTCAGTGTCCTTTTCTGCTAATTCTATCATCTGTGTCAGTTCTGGGTTTGTTTTCAAGAGTTTATTCTCCTTATTAAGGCATCTTATACTTCTGTAGCTTTGTGTACCTGGTACACATCTTGCTGGGTGATGAACAGTTGCACAGTATACTACAAGATTGCTGCAGATAGGTCACACAAGATATGCAGAAAAATGATGGAGCATTTTGCTCTATGAAGCTTATTGATTATCTTTTATTTAATAAATTTATTTATTTACTTTATTTTTGGCTGTGTTGGGTCTTCATTGCTGTGTGCAGGCTTTCTCTAGTTGTGGTGAGCGGGGGCTACTCTTCATTGTGGTGCGCAGGTTTCTCATTGCAGTGGCTTCTCTTGTTGCAGAGCACGGGCTCTAGGCATGCGGGCTTCATTAGTCGTGGTGCACATGGGCTCAGTAGTTGTGGCTCGTGGGCTCTAGAGCGCAGGCTCAGTAGTTGTGGTGCATTGGCTTAGTTACCTCACAGCATGTGGGATCTTCCCAGACCAGGGCTTGAACCCGTGTCCCCTGCATTGGCAGGCGGATTCTTAACTACTGTACCACCAGGGAAGCCCACTTATTGGTTATCTTGATGTAAGTAGTCTCAATGGAATGCAAAAGAAACATACTCCTGATATACTGTTAAGAAAATAATGTTAACGGTAACAGCATGCCATCACATTCAATTTATGATGCATCATAATTTATCTAATAAATACTTTGTAATATATATTTCATTTATATCCATTTTTCACAATTACAAATAACATAATCCTGAACCTCCTTGTGCATCTTGATGATTTCCCTAAATTCATAGTTGAGGTATTTTAAATTCAAAGATAATGAACATTGTAAAGGCTTTGAATACACGTTGCCAATCTCTCTTCTTCTCATGAAGATTAATTTAGAATATTTTATAATTCTTTTTCTGGTGACAAGATGTAAATTAAATAAAAATTATTTATCTTGAATTTTAAGTTAAACTGGGGGTCTCGATCTAAACAATCCGTTTCTATTTACTTGCTTTAAAACAATAATTCCTATTTAAAACATTTATTCTTCTATATACTGGAATAGAGTCAGGTTTTTTCAGTTTTTGTGTGGAAAAATATTAGAAAAAATGATGATTTAATCACATTATTTGTTATTTTAATTGAGTCCATATACTATGTATCCCTTACTGAATGGAGGTGAGCTCTGAGCAAAACATACACATTCTGAATTATGTGAGTTACTAGATAAACCTGCAATTAAAACTACTTCACCAGAAAAGCATATACTATGGCATTATCAGGATAAAAAAAATCCTCTGTGTTTATTTACATCTCACAGAGCAATAACAATCAAAGTTATAGTCAAATAGCACACTGCCTGGCAATTAATGGGTGTTCAATAAATATTTGTTGAATGAATTAAAAGCCAGTTCAGGAGGAAATAAAATAGATCACCATCACGTTCCCTCTTGTGGATGAAGACCCTGTTTTGCAAGGTAGCCCAAGATGCAATAGTAAAATAATTACTTTAGGATTTTAATAAATTGAAAATAAACTTTAAAAGTCTAAATTAGGTTTTGTGTTGGTTTGTCTCTAAAGCATAATACCTTGCTTTCTAAAATGAACCTAGGAAAACATTTTTTTCTCCAAAACAGCCAAGTATTCTTTAGACACCACAGTTTATCTTTAATGCACAGTTATCGAATAAATGTGGTTCCCAGTAATAACCACAGTTTCAACTCTCCTATTACAAATGTTCATCTAACATGAGCATTTTTTAGGCTGGTCAAAATCAACACCTCTATTAAACAGTGTTTTCCTCCAGTCAATATTTTTTCTCATTCAAACATTTACTTTCAGCAATCCTAAAACTCCAGAGATCTAAATATAGGCAACCTCAACTTGAAAAAATTCACAGCTAAAATTAACATATACTCTATGCCAATCTGTGCACCAGCTGTGGATTAAAATGTGCTGAAAAGCAGAACATTCTGTCTCTCTTCAATGATCAAATAGTCTCCTGCAGCATGTACCACTCTCCATGTAATGGGAGGAGGTGGTGTGGCAGGAGAGAGAAGAATCTAGGTAATTTTGTTTAGAAGTATCCAGAGGTGCTAAAAACTACTTAATTTATAGTTATTACCTGGATCTTTAAACAAAAACCTCTGGGACTACTAAATAGGGACAGGGAGAGGAATGCTAACTGAGCTAGATTCTTGGAAGGAGAGAATCTTTCTGACTTTTCTGAACTACTTTCAGATATGTTTCCTGTTTATTTTCTGGCAAACATTTAAAAATATCTGTCCAAATGAGGTCGCAAATGAGGTAGAACTTTCTTGTAACTGCACATTTCCAAGGAAAAATGACAGATTTATTACAGGGGCAAGCATTAGCCAAAGAGTTTATTTATTATTTTAAGTCTCTTGAAAAATGTGTTTGTGTATTTACGTGAATACAGTATTTACCAGTATGAATTATTCTGATATTTATAGTATAAAATTGCTCAACCTTTTTTTCTAGAATCCCATGGATCACAAATTCTTTGCTTATTCATTCATTTTAAATGACTTTAAAAACTGTACAGGGATTATCTACCATGGGATGTTTTACTTAAAGAGACTGGATGCTAACGGGACCTGCTTAATAGATCAATGAAGCATAGTGTCAAAAGGAAAAAAAAAAATCTTAAAATTGTTGACTGCAAATTTGGGCTGAATATTTTCCCAGTATTTTGCAGAATGGTCATATTTTACTAGAGACTTTTGTCTAGTGGCAGAACAATTTGTTTTACTTATTTAGCTCCTCAAAGTTTAAGTTCTGTTGTTTTCTAACCACTTGGCAAAACAGAATAGTTGCAATCCTAATCAGAGTTTGTATTATTTCATTTTAATGAACAATAACTTATATTCTTCACCATAATTTTATAAAGACAATGTACATGAATGCTAATTAGATTGCTAAATTTGGAATAATTATTCACTGAGAGTCAAAAGGAGAAATGTACAATAAATGAAAAAACATATTTAAGGAAAAGTGTTTGTACTTATGTGTGTCAAATTAAAACATGTAGATTATTTAACTTTAGATAATGTACAATTTAAAAGGTAGAACTATTGAAAATCAAAGCAACATAAGTAACATCTTTATTATTTTTAAACAGGATTTTATACTTTTAAAAATACTCATTTTTATTATCTCATTTTGAACTTTACAACTACACTTTGAGATACAAAAGACAGAAACTATTCTTAAATTAAAGAGAAGAAGACAGACAGAAATGAAGTAATTTTACAAGCCTTAAAACTGATCTCTTAGTGGGTTTTTCTTTGCATTTCTTTTTTTTTTTTTACTTCAAACTGATAAACATGTGCATACTCACATCCACTGAATTACAGCGAGATAGCCAAATAAAAATTAGACTCAAACTTGTCATATATCTTGAAAGGATAAGAAATCAAAAATTGCTATATGGAAATATTTGCAAATGAAGCAACTGACAAAGGATTAATCTCCAAAATTTACAAGCAGCTCATGCAGCTCAATATCAAAAAAATAAACAACCCAATCCAAAAATGGGCAGAAGACCTAAATAGATATTTCTCCAAAGAAGATATACAGATTGCCAACAAACACATGAAAGAATGCTCAACATCACTAATCATTAGAGAAATGCAAATCAAAACTACAATGAGAGACCATCTCACACCAGTCAGAATGGCCATCATCAAAAAATCTAGAAACAATAAATGCTAGAGAGGGTGTGGAGAAAAGGGAACACTCTTGCACTGTTGGTGGGAATGTAAATTGATACAGCCACTGTGGAGAACAGTATGGAGGTTCCTTAAAAAACTAAAAATAGAACTACCATATGACCCAGCAATCCCACTACTGGGCATATACCCTGAGAAAACCATAATTCAGAAAGTGTCATGTACCAAAATGTTCATTGCAGCTCTATTTACAATAGCCAGGAGATGGAAACGACCTAAGTGTCCATCATCGGATGAATGGATAAAGAAGATGTGGCACATATATACAATGGAATATTACTCAGCCATAAAAAAAAACGAAATTGAGCTATTTGTAATGAGGTGGATGGACCTAGAGTCTGTCATACAGAGTGAAGTAAGTCAGAAAGAGAAAGACAAATACTGTATGCTAACACATATATATGGAATTTAAGAAAAGAAAATGTCAAGAAGAACCTAGGGGTAAGACACGAATAAAGACATAGACCTATTAGAGAATGGACTTGAGGATATGGGGAGGGGGAAGGGTAAACTGTGACAAAGTGAGAGAGTGGCATGGACATATATACACTACCAAACGTAAAATAGATAGCTAGTGGGAAGCAGCCGCATAGCACAGGGAGATCAGCTCGGTGCTTTGTGACCGCCTGGAGGGGTGGGATAGGGAGGGTGGGAGGGAGGGAGACGCAAGAGGGAAGAGATATGGGAACATATGTATATGTATAACTGATTCACTTTGTTATAAAGCAGAAACTAGCACACCATTGTAAAGCAATTATGCTCCAATAAAGATAAAAAATAAATAAATAAAATAAAATAAAATGAGATAGGCAATCAGTTCAACAAAAATCAAAGCATGGAAAAAGAGGGAAGAATGCATAAATGATTGGAATTTTCAAAGTGGCTGTCTTTCTTTCCTCCCAATACACACACAGACACTCACACATCCCTAATCAGAAATCTAAATGGGAATTTCACCAAAACAAGGTCACACCAAGGAAGTTAAAAGCAGCACAGTATAGGTTAAGAACCACTTGATTATAAAGTATAATCAGCCCTTTTCAATTGACCTTTTAGGCATGATCAGAAGTTTTATCACTGAATTTCACAGTTGTTTTTTTTTTCCCCCAGCCAACTTATATTCTCTATCTTTGACTAACTTACAAAAGGATACATTATTAAATATGCCATGTCACAGCTACCATTTATGCTAGTCTTTTGATGGAGAGAGTACGTAACACTCATCTTAATGGAATCATATCCAAAAAAGATCAGACATTCTGTTAAATTCAGTATCAAAACTCCTCTCAAATAACTAGTTACAGTTTTTTCATTTAAGTTTCAAGTATTGGGTACTACACCTAACCAGAAGTCAGAGACGAATATTATTGATTTCAGAGAATTTGCTCTTAAAATAAAAGTGGCCAAATGTTGAGCTCAATTAAATAGTAGCTTATATCACCTAGGGTTATCAAAGTCCCATTTGCCCTCACATTTTTATCCTACAACACCTCATGGTGTCTTAAATGCCCAGTAAATCTAAGATTCTGAAGGTCACTGGAGAAATGCCAATGTTATCAGCATACACATGAACACATCTAACACATCTAGTGCTTATCAGCTATCAACACCTCAACTTGGATTCAAGTAATCAGTTAAATCAGTTACCTAGCAGGGGACCTGAGAGAGTAAAATATAGGACTTGTACATTTTAATTAAGAGGAAAATGTGACAAACCGGCTCTCTTGTGAGGTAGGAAGGGTAGGTATAATTTGGAAAATAAGAGTGAAGGGCAACCAGGGATTGACAGGGAGAGACTAAACACTAGAGGAATAAATTACCCTCTTTGCTTTTTCCAGCATCATGAAAAACTGCAGGTCTAGGCTCATCCTTGGTTCTAAACCAGCCATTGCAATTTTTGCAACAAACTGACAGATTCAATATTTGATTCTTCAAATAGGCACCCAATCCTAGCATCTACTCCACCACACATGTAGGAGCCTGTGGAACTGCCGTGGGGCTGTTAATTAAAGGGTTTGCACTTCAAGGTCTCCGACACGTAGTGTACCAGAGACGGGGGAGGGGGCATTGCCGAAGTGTAATACCTGCCTCAGTTTCCCTGCCTAATTCTTTGTCTTTGAACAAAGCTGAAGCTCAGGCCTATTGTGTCCACCACCACCGAATGCTGGGTAAAGAGAAAAACAGGAGAGGAACACCCCCATCATCACATATTGTGAGAAGCAAGAAGTTCGACCCGTGAGCAAAAAGGTGGAGTCTTGAGCCAGCAGGGCGGGTAATTGGTGCCTCCCAGCCAGGGAAGGCACCACAGTCTGTACTTCAAAGAATATCCAGGAAGGCCATTCCCCTGGACGAGAAACAGAAACATGAGAAGAGTTACCCGCACAGTCTCTGATTTATTTAGATTTATTCTGCCTAGAGGAGTCTTTCTCTGTTGTTTTTTTCACATTTAATTTTTTATTTCTTGTAAGTAATTCATGTTAACTGGAGAAGACTTGGAAAACATACAGATGAAACTATATATCACCTGAGATTCTACCACCTGGAGATAATCACTAATAACATCTTCATGTATTTCTTCCCAATCTGTTCTTTTCCTCTGCATATATAGGTGTAGATAAAAATACAGGGATAGAGATATTTTGCCTCACATGGTATGCATAGTTGCTTAATTCTTTTTATCTCTCAATTCTTTGTTGTGGATATTTTCCTAGGCACCCAGATTCTGTAACACGATTTAAAGGCTACAGGGTCAGGTATGGTATATGGTATGCTGCCTGTGGATGCTGATAAACTACAGAAATTCCCAGGCAAACTGATACTGCCTAGTTCTTACAGGTCTCCTCCTTCAAATGTTGGAACATTCTGAGTCCTGACTCTTTGCCAAGATGAGCCACCCCTGGGCCAAGTCCCCAGTATGACACCACCTGACTCAGTATTACACAGCCTACACCTCCCTGAAGCCTATGACATTGAACCTTTATGGAAGAAGAAAACATCTGCTCAATGGTCCACAACCTTTGAACTGCTTGCCCTGGAGTGCCTGGTCACCTGTGCCAGAGTCAACGACTTCTGCAGACCCATTTCTTCAGCACCACCTGCTCCTGTTTTCCTTCCTGACTGTCCTTGTGGGTGAGCTGCCAGCACATCCTCTTTCTAAGCCCGTTTCTATGATGGGAAGTGTACAGAGGGAGGGTTCATAAAAACAAACTGTCATGCATTATATTGTCTTGCCTGGTGACCCCTGTACTGGTATGTGGATTTCAGTCTGGCAGTACCTGATGTAGATCTCACAAAGAGAGGGGATCTTGTTTGGCCTTTTGGCATATTCATTCAACAATTATCATTATTTTTAATTCTACTGCTCCACCAGGCCCTTGCCCTAGGCCTCAAGGCTCACCGCACTGGCCCTCCTTCTCCAGTCCACGCAGCGTCCAGCGTCCCCGGGCAGGTCCTCTATGAATGGTTTTGTACCAGGTTCTCCCGACGTGCGACCTGCATGCGTCGGGTGACGGGCGAGGGGATGCCCCGTTTCCTAGGAAGAGGCGGTCTCTGAGCATGTGCAGAGTTAGGCACGCCCTTCGGGGCTACAGTGATGGCCTGCCTGTGGGGTCCACTGGGGACCGCTGCGTGGACCGCTGGGGACTGGCTAACAGAGGCTTCGCAGCACCACCCGGTCAACATTTTTGTTTGTTTGTTTGTTTTGAAGTATAGTTGATTTACAATGTTGTGTTAGTTGCAGGTGTACAGCACAGTGATTCAGTTATACATGTATATTCTTTTTCAGATTCTTTTACATAATAGGACACATTTACTGAGCAGTCACTGTGCGACATGATCCTGGTCTTTAGAGAACATACATTCCAGAGAGGGAGATTGAAAAAAGTAAAGAAAATGGAAAAATATAAGTATAAAAAATGCTATCAAGGAAACCAAAGAGGTTGAGATAGAGAAATACTTAAAGGACCAAGTTTAAAGAGACAGTCAGAAAACACTATCCTGAGAGGTTTCCAGCACACAGGGGAGACTTCCTTTCCTCAGATCTCAAACATGTAAATTCTTCCCCTTACTGTTTTCTGCAGCACCTGTTACATTATAGGCTAGGATCCTTAGGACTTGATCATTTCTGTCCACGTGTCCCTCAGCCCCACCGATGTCCAGTGTATATGACTTCTCATTAAAATATGTCTATTGCCACCTCACTAGAAGTGTTTAAATTCCTGTAGTGAATGAGTTAAAGGATTAAACATGATAAAATGCATTTTTTTCCAGCCTGTAGCAGTTCAATACATAAATTATGTCTTTGATCCTGGCAACTCTTCAGCAACTAAAAAGATGTTTGAAATAGGAAAACAGGAAATGCCACAGAGAAATGTGTCTCTTTGTTTCTTTGGAGAAAAATCTTTCCATCAGAGATGGCACAGTAGTGAAATATGCCAGCCTAAGAGTCAGCCAAACCTTGGAACTTGAATTCCAGCTCTACCACTTGCTTAGTGTGGCAAATTACTTAACCACGCGGAGCCTCAATTTCCTCATCTTAAAATGAGAATACAGGACACCAGGCAATATAACTCTAAGAATCAGAAATAATATATGTAAAGCATTTAACACAGTGCCCTCACACAGTGATACACAGCTATCGATATCAGTACTTAACGACTTTGTGATGTATGAATTGTCATACCCACTGTATCTATACATTATCCTCGTATTATGCCCATCATGCTCAGTGAAGTTAAATAACTTGCCCAGAATTAGGATCAAGGTGAGGATTTAACTACAAAACTCTTTTCTTAACTGTGTTTTAGAACGCTGGGAGGGACTCAAATATAGCATCTTAGCAGTTTCCATAAGCAGTGTAAGGCCACCAAAAGGAACACTCGGCAGATGGAATATTATTTGGTGCCAGGATGTCCCTTAAAATGAAGAACCAAGGCAAAGTGAGGGCTGGGAGGACTGATTTGCTCGCAACTGCAGTAACTCAGGGAAGTGTGAGCTCAAGGAGCAGCAAGCAAGAGAGCAGGAAGGGGCTTTCCTGGTGGCGCAGTGGTTGGGGGTCCGCCTGCCAATACAGGGGACAAGGGTTCGTGCCCCGGTCGGGGAAGATCCCACATGCCGTGGGGCAGCTGGGCCCGTGAGCCATGGCCGCTGAGCCTGCACGTCTGGAGCCTGTGCTCCGCAATGGGAGAGGCCACAACAGTGAGAGGCCCGCTTACCGCAAAAAACAAAAAACAAACAAACAAAAAAGAGATTAGGAAGGATAAGGAAGGTGGGACCCAGCAGATTAGGGGCTGGTGAGAAGAATTTTCTATAGGGGGTCCCAAAAGAGGACCACATATGAACCAAACACTAATGAAGGGGCCTAATTCAGACCTCATTTCAAATATATTTTACTTTTTATGCTGGGAAGGCTGTTTACTTCAAAATATTTGTCCTGAGGTAGCAGTGTGCTGACCAGCAGCTTGGACTATGCACAGGTCAGCAATCTTTTCTTGGATGGAAAGGGCTGGCACAAGAGAAAATCAGAGCGCTCCAACCACGAGATTGAGCTCTGGCCAGAAGTAAAGAGCAGGACCCACAGCAAATCTAAGCCTTTGGACTGAGCCAACACGGGGGGCAGGAAAGAGAAGAGAAGGGGTGCAACGATGCACAGCCTCACAGGGAATGTACCTGCAGCTTTGGTCATAGGTTTCTTCACAGCAAAGATATTGGGGGAGCAATAGGGAAGCCCAACAACCATGACTAGATCAATCGTTTACCTGAGAGTCTTAATTCCAAGGCTCTTCAGACAGAGGGAGTGAGGCATTTGGTATAGTCCCTGATGTAGTCAAGAATCCTTCAGGAACAGGTAGGAGATTGAGTCTGTGTCTGGGAGACTTAATTGCACATATCCAGAAGTGTTGCAGAAAACAATAGGGGAAATGAGGCCTAAATTCAGCATAGGTGGAGATACTTACAAATAGACTTTCAAACAGGGACCTGGACAGTACTGTACCTCTAGCACTAAGTAGAGAGATGATCTCTGGAAAGGTCTTTTAGACTAAGATTATTATATACAAGCAACATTGGCAGAGGGTCCATTCCCTGCAGCACAAGGTATTGAACCCCAGAGGTTAAGAAAGGAATGTGAGACACTACATGTTAGAGTTTAAAGTCTAGATAAGGAGTTATGAGGCATATAAATCTGTCTTGAGTATTGAGACTTTGTATATTAGTATAATTATGGTAGGAAATCAGACCAAGAATATGAAGAATCCTGTACTGACCTATTGTGGAGATTTCAAGGTTCTTAACTGGCTTCAGCACGGATATGTCTCCTGACATATACAATACTCTGAAGACAGAGCAAGCCACAGAGAATAAGGACGTGGGTGTGCCTGATAGGGGGTATAAGAATTACATGTCTGTGTGCCTGGGAGTGGAGGTTGGCGGGGGCAAGAGTAAAACCAAGTGTCTTTCTATAATGCTTAGTAAGACAGCGGGATCACTAGGTGAAAATATCATGGATTCTTTGTAAGTATTAACTCACCTTTGATAATGAGGATGTTTTCCATCCATATGATTGTTCTCCACATATCCTCTTGCCTGCTACTCCTTTTCCCATGATGGATTATGGTTATTGAAGCTCTTTGGCATAGCAGACCACCCAGGTGAGCCTTCCTAGAGAGGGCCCATGATGATTATGATAATAATGCCATCTATGACAACAACAGCTACTGTTACTGAATTAGTAAAATGTCTATCGTTACCCCCACTATTTGCTGTTATTACTGATAATGTCATTGACAACATTACTACTGTCACCGCTACTACTCATACTATTATTGTTACTACTATTACTAGTACTACTGTTAACTACTATTATCCTCTACTATGATTAGCTTCAAGTAAGCATCTTCCATATGCCTGACAATATATTTGGCCCATTAAATATAATCTTTTACATTTATTTAATGGCACTACAATATAGATAATAACATACACATTTAAGGTGGTGAATTGGCTTGGCCAAAAGCATCCAGCTATTAAATATTTGAACCAGATTTCAATCCAGATTTTAGAGATTTCAAAATTCAAGCTGTATCCACTCCACCATACTGTCTCCCTATGGGAAAGCATCTTAGAATGCTCATTTTAATTGTGTTTACATTTTAATATCTTATATTTATAAGAAATCATTTAAAATTATTTATATTTTAGAATATTTAGAAAATTACAGGAAGCGCAGGACAAGAATTCCCTTTTTTGAGCCACTTGAGAGTAATTTGTCAGCCTGATGCCCCATCATCTTTTATGTGTATTTCCTACAAATAAGGTTATCATTCTCCTCATAACCAATGCAATGATCAAAATAAGAAAATTAACATTGATACATTACTATCATTTAATCCTTAGACCCCATTCAAGTTTTGCTAATTGTCCCTATAATGTCTTGTATAGAAAAATGAATTAGCTCAGAATTACATGTTGCATTTAGCTATCATATCTCTTTATTCTTCTTCACACTAGTTGCTTCTAATTGCTTCTCGGTTCTTCCTTGCTTTTTATGACCTTGACGCTTTTGAAGAGTTAGAAAGCAGTTATTTTGTAAAATGTCCTTCAGTTGAGGTTTGTCTGATGTTTCCTCATGATTAGATTCAGGTTATATTTTCTGATGAGAATATCACAAGAGTGATGTCATGTTTTCCTAATTGCATCCTATTAGGTGGCACACAATTTAGATTTATCCCACAAATGATGATGTTCACTTTGATCATTGACTAAGGTGGTACCTGCCAGGATTTTTTTCTATAAAGTAAATCTTCCTAGCCCCCCTTGTAATTAATAAGTACTTTGTAGGGAGGTACTTTAAAACCATGTAAATTTCCTTTTTTTCAGCAAACTTTTCATTTACTCATGATTTCCTAACTTACTGAATGTAATATTCTGTTACTGTCATTATTCGTTTTGACACTGAAATTATTCCCAATTTGTCCAGTGGGAATCCTTTCAAAGTGGTTTCTAGATCTTTCTGAAATGATCTAATCATTCTGTGACCTTTTGTTGTTTGTTTGTTTCTGGAACAAGAAAGATCTTCTAGACTAATATATTCCCTGCCTCAGTTCTAGAATCAAATATTTCTCCAAGGAGCCTTGGTTTCTTTCAGTGGAGAATGACAGTGAGAAGTCACGATCTGAGCACTAGGTCTGTTCAGTGTTGCTAAGGTTTTGCTGCTCCCAGCCTCTCAGTAGACAGAGCTAGGGAAGGTATATATAGGTGTGTGTGTGTGCGCGCGTGTGTGTATGTACTTAATTTACATTTATATCTATTTCTTTATGTATCCATACGCATTGAAAACTTCAGGGTTCATTCTGGTTTTATTCCTTTCCATATCTGTAGTTCTCTTCTGATACTTGGATGGCTTTATCCTTAACATAGTTACTCATTTAATCAACCCGCTCAATATAACCAGTCCCCCATCTCCAGTCTTACACAGATGCCCTCCTCACCTCACTTAGGTTCTGACTCATGCTAGGCTGCTCCCATGACTTATGCAGAACACACCTCTCCTCTCTCAACATCTGATATACCCAGTAAAGCAACTTATTCAAGTATATGTATACATGTCTATAACTTTAAATAATTATGGTCGGGCTTCCCTGGTGGCGCAGTGGTTGAGAGTCCGCCTGCCGAGGCAGGGGACACGGGTTCGTGCCCTGGTCCGGGAGGATCCAACATGCCGCGGAGCTGCTGGGCCCGTGAGCCACGGCCAATAAGCCTGCGCGTCTGGAGCCTGTGCTCCGCAACGGGAGAGGCCACGACAGTGAAAGGCCCGCGTACCGCAAAAAAAAAAAAAAAAAAATTATGGTCTACATTTTTTTCAGTGCTTTTGAAAGAGTTGATTTAAGTAGTTTTATATTTAGCTTCTTTTAAAGAATTATTCTTCACTGTAGTACATATTCAGTTACATTAGTCTGGGGCAGGGGTTGGCCCTGTGGCCTAAATTCTGACTGCAGCCTCTTAGTGTAGAACCCAGCAAGCTAAGAATGGTGAATAGATTTTTACATTTTTTAACAGTTGGAAAATATAAATAAGTAAATATATATATGTATTGTTTTAAGAGTTGGAAATATATATATAAAACAGAGACCATATATGACATGAAAATCCTTAAGTATTTACTATCTGGTTCTTTACAAAATATGTTTGCCAACCCTGACCTGGGGTATTTGACTGCTCTGTCACCTTGGCTGACTCATTTACCTGGAGGTAGTGACATAAAATGAAATGTTTGTGAGCTGCTTTAAGCCTCAAGGACTCTAAATAAGTTGCAAAGAACCATTGAAATTGCCATCTTACCAAAACAGAAATAATGAACAACTTGAAAAATCATCAGTGAGAAGAGGATAGTTCTAACGATAAAATCTAAGTCACCCCACTCCTTGTCTTAGATTAAACTTGCCAAGCTCCATTAGCCTCTGATTTGCATGGCCATTAGCGAAGGCTAGCCTCCAGCACTATTTATTTCAATCAACATCCTCTTATGTAAACTCCTAATGCTTGATTATATGAGTTTGTACAAGTACAGAATTAATTGAGTATAACCCGTAATTCAAATTCAACATTAAGTCCATTTTGATCTAAAATATGATTGATTGCAAGAATTGCAGAACCCTGGAAGTAGAGTACTTCAACAGAACAGGGTCATTATTTTTGAGTTACATGCCAAATAGTAACAGAGTGGGAGGGCCAAATTGCCACCTTTGGACTATTGTAGTATCTGCTTATTAATGAACCTCGTGTATTTGGTTTACTGCTTTGTATTAGAAACCCGTAAGCCTGGTTTCTTAGAGGCAAAACTGCATTGTCTGGATTAAAAGAAGGAAATCTCATTTGTGTTAATACAAGGATAAGAGGAATGGACAGAAACAGTTCCAAAGCCCCACTAACAAAGGCATGCCTCACATAGTGTCCTTTCTTCACTGACACAAGAGAAAGAAAAGCTGCATTCATCATTTTTTACCAATTTAAGTGCATCAATTCTATTTTCCACATACTGTGACTTCCTTGCCTCAAAAAAAAAAAAAAAAGAAAGAAAAGAAAAAAGAAATCTCTCCTTTCAAAGAAAGGTTTTAAATAGCTGAAGTCTTTTTTTTTTTTTTTTTTTTTTAGTTTCCTTTCTTACCCAACTAGTGCCCAGACAGTTAGAGGTACATAAAGGAAAGGTAATATGAGGGGGGGGAAAGAAACAACAAAATATAAACGATTTTCACAGTGCCATGAATTCATATTCTATTGATACTATTAGTTTATATTCCCACTTAACAGCTTGGGCTAAAATGTGGGTTCCAGTATGGTGCTGGTACTAATTGCCTTGAAAAATTCAGGTTTTATCACTCTCCAGGGCTTCTCTGGAGCTGGGCTGCTGGAAGCCATATTTGGTACTTTGGAACCCCCATCCGATGATTCTCAAGGCTGCAAACTACACGGTGAGCTATTGTTACTTGACTTGGTAAGCTGGGAAAGCCAGGACAGAGGAGAAATTGGAGAACGTTACCCAGTTCAAGAAACCAACTGGTGTTCAGTGTGTTCCATATACACTAAGATTGGAATCTTACCTGGGTTTATGGATCACAGTTATTTATATGTGCTCTTCTTTAACAAGGCTAGAGAAACCTCTAATTGCAATTTTTGTTTTCTTTGGCTCAGGAGAAAAATTCTGAAGTTGCTGATGACTTGAAATAGGTCCTGGAGAGAATAAAGAAAGAAAATTAGAAAAAAAAAAGAAAATATATATTTAAAATACCTCACTCAGTTGCCTTGTCTGCGTAATAACATTGAGCATGACTGTCACTCTGAAGACGTATTAGCTCATTTAGGTAATTAGTGTGAGCAGCATGTTTCCCTACTTACTCCATTCAATTATAGGGTTCTCACTTTGTCATTACTGGAGTGTCTTAATGTGACTTGTAATTAGTGTAATTACAATCCAATGTTAATTATATCTGCCACTTAGACATAATTTTATATAGTAATGGTCTCTAATCTCAATAACCTTATTATGTTGTTTATTCAAACAGGAATTAAGTCTTCTTTCATGCGTCAAATATGGAGATTACAAAAAAAGTACTGCTTGTGTCATTTTGGTAGTTATGACAAGGGAATCTCTGAAATAGCGAAATCGTATGTGAGACAATGTCTGCATGTGCAAACAATTACAGCAGTTCCTCCCTGTTTCCAGAAATATGTCTGTGTATCTCCAAATAACTGTGCGCAGAGGCAGTTTGAGCCTTGACTTGCTCATGAATTCTGGGAAGAACTAATGTGTATATATCTAGAAGCCTATCTCAGTGGTTCAGTTTATTAGTATACCAAATACACTCATGGCTGACCATTTCATGGACCGTTGCTCTGAGTAACTAACCAATGTATACAATGTAATAATATCACCTCATATTTGAAGAGCACATTCTCTTTTAAAGTGCTTTTAAATATATTATTTCAGTTAACCTTGAAAACTTTGCGGAAGTAGCAATGGCGGGTATCAGATCATTTGAATAGACTGGGAAACTAAAATAAAGACCATGTTCACTTAGCGAGGGTAGTGTTGCTAATCAAAAGGCAATTTAGCAGAGGAGTTAATAGCTTGGGCTCCAGAGTTAGATTTCTAGGTTTTGCATCTCAGCAACTCCACTTAGAAGTTCAAAACCCTGTGCAAGTTCTTAACCCCTCTATCCCCCAGTGTCCTCTTCTGCATAACAGGACTAACAAAGTATCTACTCCAGAGGGTGGTCACAAGGATTAGATGGGCAATATAGAAAAAGCCTAAAACGGTTCTTGGCACAAACTAAAAACTAGATAAATACAGACTGCTGTTATTGTTACTCTCAAAAGCACTCTCATCTCTTGATTTGTGACTTGAAGTTTTTTCCCATAAACCACATCATTTCCCTATAGATTTTCTTTTGCTAATTACTAATTAAAGGTTTGATCTAGACACTGTGTGGTTTTGTGTACATATAGTATATTCATTTAGAAATAGATAACCCTGACCCAGTACTATTTAATAAAGCTGAAATAAAAAATCCTTTGGCTAACTCAGCTGTTATAAGAATACAACACTAGTATGAAGTTCCTTGGGAAAAGATTCAGTGGTTTTATTACTCTATACAAGCATCAATACTTCCTATTCCTGCCATAACTCAGAGTGGTACTACTTGTGCCTCTAGAATTTCATGAATCCTTGAAAACTTAACAGGGTCAAATGCAATAGCAAATGTGAAGTATTCTTTACACTAACACCTACAAAAATGTTAGTTTTATTTATTTAATAAATCTCAGTATCTGTATTTTCAAAGAAATATTGTCAGAATATTACAATTTACAAATGTGCCTGTGGAGCTTTTTCGTTTCCCTTAAGCTCAGGTTATTTTCCTAATTTTCCAGAAACAAATAGCTTGCGTACCAAGTTCTGAAGTGATTTGGCCTCTTTGGACGTATGATCCCTTCTCTGATGAAGCTGGCAAAGGTGGATGTTCCCACAATCCATTCAGTAATAAACAAGAAGATGGTTTTTGCTGCTAACTTCTCTCAGTCAACAACAACATCAAGGCACCAACATATAGTATCTGGCTATGGATTTTTAGACCATTTTTAAAGTTCTCAGGTAGGGGAAATATTAGCTCTTGAAGTGTGCTCTGAGCTCAGAGAAAGCTAGGCCTGCTGGAGTTTATAGCAGTATAATAAACACAACCGGATGGGAAATCTTTGGAATGTGCACTACTGCCAGAGAACTAGTCATTAAATATTGAACTAGTCATTAAATATTAACTAGCAACTTTTCTGACTTTTGTTTTATTTATAATTATTTACATGCAGTGTTGGGATATTTTTGCCAAAGAGACAAAGAACACAAAAAGATGTCAATTTCTCCATCTTTCAATACTTCCAGTAACTACAATGACCCAGGTTTAACCTTCAGTTAAATATGTGGATGAGTTCTCACTTCCAGACCAAGATTTCGCAACGAGACATTAGGTTTCAATGTTCTCAACTGCACAAAGATGGCAGTCACTTCAAGTTGCACTTGCGTGAAGAGCTCACAAGCCCTCCAGCCGCTGCCCAAGCTCCAAATTAGACAATGCTGTCCTTCAGACTGCTTCTCCTAGGGTCCCAGTTTCCTCCACTATTGTCTGGAAGCATTTCTCCAGAGTATTACTGGGGAGTGGCTGAAGATGTGGAGGCAGCATTCCCATCAGGAAACTCCCACACTGGGGGCAGGAAGCCAAGGTACGAAATGTCCTTGGTCAGAGGTTAGTGACATACTTCCATTCTTGATCCCAGAACTGGCTAACTTTGTTACCTTTAACTGGTCACTTGACCACCTTAGATCTTACTTTTCCCATCTGAAATTAGCTCCCAACCCAATCATTTTCCCAATATTCTATGAGGAAAAAATACAAAATTAAATCAAATTTATTAAATACTGTATGTTTCGAGAAATAAACATGAGTTCCTAATAATGATGATGATTTCATAGGTGAGGAAGTTATCTGAGAAGCCGAAACAATGTTTGTTTAAACTGAAGGCAAGAGCTTGGAATTTTTACATAAGTAGACATTTTGAGAACAGGTACAGCAGGGCTTTGGAATCCAACAGGACTGGGTTGAAATCCAGACCCCACTACTTCCCAGCTACGTGACCTTGGGCTAGTCATTCAACCTCATTAAGATATAATCTCTTTATCTGTAAAGTAGTTACAATAACAGCATTTGTGAGGGCTATCCTGAGGATTTTATGAGGTAATGAATGTAATGAATCAGCAGGTTCTGGACCTAAAGCATGGTGGCTGTTATTTATTAGAATAGGTCATGGTGAAGAGCATCAGTTTTATGCTACTTGTGATAGGAAACAATAGGAAGGTGTTAAAATATGATATGTTTTATATTTTCAGAAGATCAACTCTGTGTTGAAGAAAATGGAGTATAGAATGGTAAGAGGCTACAGAGGGAAAACCACTGGAGGACTGTTGTCCAGATAAAGGAAAATAATATATAATATGTGGATTTTTGCAGTGGAAATGGTGACAGATGAAAAAATTCAGGCTGTATAGGGGATGTCCCATCAAGTTGACTCTGATGGATTGGATGTGGGATGTGAGAGAAAAGAATCCAGGTTTTGAGCCTGAAAGTTGGGTGGATGGTAGTGTGATGGAGCAGATACTGTGGTGTGCTGCCCAAATCTTTCCCTTCTACATTCAGGAAAGGCACTCATTCCTTTAGCCTCTGGGAATATTGGCTGCTGGTTTTTCATAGCCAAGTCCCTCACCAGAAATTGCTTTCTGGGGAAAGTTGCAGCCTTGTCCAAAGTTGAAATCCTCTTTAGAGACAGCCCCTACCCAAACAATGGTTGATAATGGCCTAAAAAGCCTTGGCCCCATTAGAATGTGGGACAAAATTCAGAACAATTCTAAAATGCCGCCCCAGCTATAGAGCTCCCTACAGACACATCTGAAGCCTTTTTGTGTAATGCAGCTCAGCTTCTCTCACTCCCCAATTTTTTTTTCCCATTTAAAAAAAACTTTTTTATTTTGAAATAATTATAGATACACAGGTATTGCAAAGATAGTACGGAGAGGTTCCATGCATCTTTCACTCATTTTCTCTCAATGGTTACGTCTTATGGAATGATTAATATAATATCATAACCAGAAAAATCAATGTTGCTACAATGTGTGTATATTCTTATGCTGTTTTTTCACAGACATAGCAATAGTAATGGGTAGATTCCTGTAACCACCACCACAATCAAGATATAGATTTATATCATCACCACAAAGATCTACTGGCGTCATCATTTTACCACTTTGAATGAATGTAGAAACCTTACCTCCTGTTATGGACTGAATGGTTGTGTCACCCCAAAATCCCTGGGTTGAAATCCGAATCCCCATCTCACTGCCCAATCTTGCTTCTTACTCCCTTACTGGTGTTATTCCAGAAAGTCCTCCCAATAACCTCCTTTACACAGATCTCTGCTTCAGAGTCAATTTTAAGGTATCCAACCTAAAACAATTTGGGTTTGTCATGGTCCTTACAAGCAAAATCTAAAATGGGATTTTGGACTGGATCACCTGTTGGCAGGCTGGAGATGAGAATCCTGACACTGATAGACACTGGTAGCTAATGTGGCATGCTATAGTGGTGCAATAGTTAAAATTGTTATAGATGGTGACCTGGGATGAAATACTGGTGGAAGGAAATGCACTGCTGAGACACTAGATCAAGTAACTGAGAGGTTCAGGACTATGACTTTGGATGACCATTTCTCGAAACTCAGTTAACTGGACAAGTTAATGAAAGTTTGAGGTTGACCGATTACCAACTTAAAAAAAAAACAAACATAAAAGCTAGGGGACATTTTTGGCAGAATGTAAAGAGATATTCATCAATCAAAGCTGAAGGGCAGAAAAGGTGAGTATTAAACCCATAATTAGAGTGGAAGATGGGCAGAGCCCCAGAGAAGATGGAATTCCCAACCACAGCAAATCCGGTCACCATAGTCCAGGCTCTGGTTGAAAAGGTGCAGGACCCTGAGAGGTAGGAGGGGACTATATGGGTTAATGTACTCAAAAATCAAACTCCCAGGTTTCCCTGCAGAAGTGGCTTCTCCTCACTGCTAAAAGTGTGTGCCCCCTCTTGCTTAATAATCACACAAAAGTATCTATCTTGCAAGGCAAGGGGGGAGGAGGAAGAAGGGGAGGGGGAGGGGGAGGATGAAGAAAGTAGTATATGCTGAAGGACCTCCAGGACCTAACCAGCACATCCCAACAGAAACAGAGAAAGTATATATAGGAATAGATTCTGAGAATGCTGGGATGGCGGGGGGCGAGGGGATAGGGAGTGGTGCAGAATATAAGGCCAGAAAAAGGAGAATTTATTGATAGGGAAGCACTATCCTGTGATAAGATTTAATACTATATCCATATTAGTCAGGGTTCAACAAGAAGCAGAACCAATAGAAATGTCTATCTACCACACACACACATATGCACATCTATATCTATATAAAGATATGGATACAGATATAGATATAGATACAGATATTGATGTCTTTTTAAATTTTTTTTTAAAGAATTGACTTACACAATGATGGGGGCTGGTTCCGTGTATTTGAATTCATAGGGCAGGCCATCAGGAAAGCAAGAGCAAGAGCAAAATGAAGCTCTAACCAGCACAGGCCCAAGCTGTCATCCATAATTACTTCCCTCTCTATGGGAGCTTCATCCATAATTACTTCTCTCTCTTTAAAGATCTGCTTTAAAGGTCTTCCAAATGAATAGCCTCCCTTACTTAAAGTCAACTGTTTAGAAACGTTAATTATATCAGCAAATTTCCTTCACAGTAACACCCAGATTACTGTTAATTGAATAACTTGGGATTGTAGCATAACCAAGTCAACACATCAGAAAACTCATAACCAATCGTTTCTTAGCTATGACACCAAAAGCACAAGCAATAAAATAAAAAATTAGATAAATTTAACTTCATTAAAATGAGTAACTATGCGCTTCATAGTTTTTTGATGATGCTGTCAAAAAAATGCAAAAGACAACCCTCAGAATGGAAGAAAATATTTGCAAATCATATATCTCAAAAGCAACTTGTATCCAGAATCTGTAAAGAATTCTTAAAACTTAACAGTAAAAGAAAACCCAGTCTAAAAGTGGGCAAAAGACCTGAATAGACATTATGAGTGTTTTGAGGATGATATACAAATATTGAAACAATTGTACACTATGCTTTGTTATCCATTAGTATCCTAGCTCATTGTCATCACTGTTTGCCTCATTGTAGTCTTTTGTTACAATGAGAAAAACTTTTACTTTCCCCTGCACACTTATTGCCTGTCCTTAGATTGTGATGGGTTCACCTTGCTCCCCACTCCAACAATCTCATCCAGAAGCATCAAAGCTCACCATGAAATTTTACTACTCTTCGATTAGCTAGCTAGGATGTTATACACTTTGGAAACCACCAGTGATAGAAATCTCAGCTCATCGGTATCTTGCAAACCTTGAATCTCATCTTGTTTCTGTGAAATCCTGCTCTCCCTACCCTTGTCAGAAATATACAAAACCCAGAAAGAACTCCAAGTCACATTTCATGACACCTTCCTCTTCCCCTATGATTTTCTTTTCACCTATTCTGGTGAGAGTTTTTGTCTGTTGTACCCTGATCAATCAAGCTATTTCTCTAGTATACAAATATCTAAAAATGGAATAGTGACATGAAATCCTGAGGAAGAACAGACCTATAGATTTTAATATTGGGAGGTTTATATGTTAATGATGAGGTAGGAAAAATTGCTTTGATTTATGTTTATTTGCCTCATAGACTTTGTCAAAACATTAAATAATCAACAGTTTTAGGGAATTCCCTGGCAGTCCAGTGGTTAAGAACTCTGTGTTTTCACTGCCAAGGGCCCAGGTTTGATCCCTGGTCAGGGAACTTGAAATCCTACAAGTAAGCTGTGGGGCAAAAAAAAAAAAATTTGTTTATTGAGCACCTATTGTGTGTACTATAGTTGTAAGTGTTAGAGTCCTTGAGCTCATAAAATTTATTTACAGTTTAGTCAGAGAGACCAAAGTTTTATGAACAAAAGTAAATAAGTGTAGCCCCATATGTGGAAAATAAAATTATATTGAGTCAAAATGACAACTCACAGAATGGGAGAAAACACTTGCAAATAATGCAACCAACAAGGGATTGATCTCCAAAGTATACAAACGGCTCATGCAGCTCAATGTAAAACAACAACAACAAAAACAATAAAAAAAATGGACAGAAGATTTAAATAGACATTTCTCCAAAGAAGACACGCTGATAGCCAAAGAGCACATGAAAAGATGCTCAACATAGCTAATTATTAGAGAAATGCAAATCAAAACTACAATGAGGTATTGCCTCATACAGTCAGAATGGCCATCGTCAAAAAGTCTACAAACAATAAATGCTGGAGAGGGTGTGGAGAAAATGGAACCCTCCTACACTGTTGGTGGGAATGTTAACTGGTACAGCCACTATGGAGAACACTATGGAGGTTCCTTAAAAAACTAAAAATAGAGCTGCCATATGATCTAGCACTCCCAATCCTGGGCATATATCTAGAGAAAACCATAATTTGAAAATATACATACACCCCAATATTCACTGCAGCACTGTTTACAATAGCTAAGACATGGAAGCAACCTAAATGTCCATCGACAGATGAATGGATAAAGAAGATGTGGTACATATATACAATGGAGTATTACTGAGCCATAAAAAAGAATAAAGTAATGCCATTTGCAGCAACATGGATGGACCTAGAGATTATCATATTAAGTGAAGTAAGACAAATGTTGTATGATATCACTTATATGTGGAATCTAGAACAATGATACAAATGAACTTATTTACAAAAGAGAAACAGACTCACAGACTTCATAAAGAAACCTATGGCTACCAAAGGGAAAAGATGCGGGGGGGGGGGGTGGATAAATTAGTAGTTTCAGATGAACATATACACACTACTATATGTAAAATATAAATAATCAAAAAGGACCTACTGTATACCACAGGGAGCTCCACTCAGTGTTCCGTAATAACCTAAATGGGAAAAGAATCTGAAAAAGAATGGATATATGTGTATGTATATCTGAATCACTTTGCTGTGCAACTGAAACTAACACAATATTGTAAATCAACTATACTCCAACATAAAATAAAAATTTTTGAAAAAAGCATCAGAAACACTGTGTTCTTGGTCTGGACTCCTTAGAAACTTAAGCAAGTCACATAATTCTTCTGTTTTCCTACACACTAAAATTAGAGATCATATCTACCCTGACTATCTCACAGAAGGAAATAAGATAATTTGTGTGAAATTTCTTTGAAATGTAAAGTACCATATAGGGTAAGGTATTAAGTTAAATAGCAGTACAATGCACCTTATCACAAAATGCCCATCCTTGAAAGAGACAAGTGTTTAGGAATTCAAGGTCAGAGAAGACTTCACAGAGGATGTGGGACTGCTGGAAATACATGGTATTTAGATGGGCAATAGTAGGGCATTGGACAGGGACAGAAGGTGGAGTAAAAACCTGATTTAGCAAATGCCCTCTTCCCACAGATATGCTCTTACTTAGCAGGGCAGAAGAATTGTGGAGAGAAGTAGTAGAAATAAAGGTTACAAAGGAGGATGAGGATCAAATGTGGATAGTAAAGTCATATAAGGGACACACACATAACATAGAAATATATATATGTATATATAACAGTACAAATATATATATATGTAATAGTACAAACTTTAGAATGGACAAATAAGCAAAATGAGAAGAACCATTGTGCATAATCTTACCATGCAGAGTAAACCTCTGGTAATTTTGTCTTACATCCTTCTAGATGTGTTCCTTGTTTATGTAAAACACTTTCTCCATAATCTGTGATTTATTGTATCTTCAGCATGTTGTGGTATCTGGTAGATAGACAGTACACACAGAATAAATCTTTACTGAACTGAATGGAAGCTTTCTGACTCATTTCTGTATGAAGTTTGGTTACATGTTTTGATTTTTCTCTTTAAAATTGAAGTTTGAAATGATTGGGTTTTTCTCTTTGGGTTTATTTTGCTAAGCTAAAATCATTGAAGTAACATCTACTTTGCATTTTATCAACTCTCCTTCTGATTATATTGATGCTGTGGTTGAAATCCAGTCATTTGTATTGACTTTGAATAATTATATATTGTTCCATTCCAATTTCTTTAAAATACAGGTTGCTTCATGATTGATCTGGGGAATTAGGCAGCTACAGGTCAGTTCCTTATGTGGGTAGAAATCTAATGGGTTTTTTCTTACTTATTAAACAAACATGTAGTTAACATTTTTAGAAAATGTATAAAGTATAATAAAAAAGTTTAAATCTTTTATAATTATATAATCCAGAGATAACCATATTAACAGACATAAGTGGAATAAAATGCATTTTAGACTTGAAAAAGTCTAGATTGATAGACACTGTGAAATATGTTTTCCTCTCAAGGCAGTAGCAGTATAGTCAATGGGTTCAGAATTAAAGCGTTAGGTTTAATTAATTATTATTATTTTTTTTTTGCGGTACGCGGGCCTCTCACTGTTGTGGCCTCTCCCGTTGCGGAGCACAGCCTCCGGATGCGCAGGCTCAGCGGCCATGGCTCACGGGCCCAGCCGCTCCGCGGCATGTGGGATCTTCCCAGACGGGGGCACGAACCCGTGTACCCTGCATCGGCAGGCAGACTCTAAACCACTGCGCCACCAGGGAAGCTCAGGTTTAATTAATTTATTCTCATATCTGGCATTCAGAGAGATATATATATGGTTGGTATCCCCACGTATCATAGATAGATATAGATATATAGATACAGATATGGATATAGATATCTATCTGTTTAACAAATTTAACAAATTCACTTCCTTTAGTCCCTCTGCAAGTGTACCAAACATGGGCTTCTGAAAGTCCCAGGTCTTTACCTATTTCTTTGACAGGTACATCCAGATTGCCATTATATTAGAAAATAATCAGAAAACAACTACCTCAAAAAGATAATAAATAAGAATGGCTTATTATTTTCACACTGTTTGAATTTCTTGAAGGCACCTGTGAAAAATGCAAAGATTTACCCACCCAAAATCTCCCTCTAATTTCAGATTATGAAGAGATCTGAGAAACTGTACTTCTGGGACCTTTTGAAATCTCACCATTCAGGCAGCTGCCTATTCTTTCAACCACAAAACTGACCACAACAAATGCATTCCATTTCAGACAGACTCCAAAATAATCAGGCATCCCTAGAACCAATTAAGAATCCTGCTTTCATTTTTACACTTTGCCAGAAACAATCCTATGGTGGCTCAAGGCACAGTTCCATGCGTATCACATTTCATAAATCTTTTTATATAGCTTAAATAAAATTTAAATGAATATGAGAGGCATTCTAGAAGGGGAAAGAAATAATAAAATATAAAAACAAAATTTTAAGAATATTTAGAGGGGGAAACAACTGTCCCAACTACCACAATTTCCTAATGAGATTAATAGGCCAATTGTGCACATATGTATGCAAGAGTACATGTAGATACGTAAGGGCAGGTGTCATACACATACACATAACAGCTTAAACTCTGTCCCATCACTAACTGATAGATTGGTCTCTTTTTCACACTGTGACTGTCTATTGTAGTCAATACTACTTTACTTTCCATGGCAATCAAAGTATGTATTACCTTGCCATCCTTGAAAAACGATAGGTCAGTGAAAATATTCCGAATTCACCACACTCTAAGGAAGCTCCAAATCCCTAAGAAAGGAAGACAGTATTAATAATAATGATAACTAGTGTCTTAATTGCATTGTGCTAAGTGTTTAATAGATGTTATCTCTTTTAATTCTCCCAGAAACACTATGCAGCAGATGATAATATCATCCTTACTTTACAGATGGCAAGACTAGGGACCAGACCTTTTAAGTAACATGGACAGGGTCACAAAGCTAGAAGTGGTGGAAATAAGACTGAAACCAAGCTTTTAAGTGCTATGCACAGTTGTCTCTGTTGAGAAGAGAAGGCAAACAAAATATCTATTATGGACTATTCCAGAGCAACATAGATGACCTCCACCTAAAAATAATCAAAATACTTTAAAAAATTCTTACAAAAAAAAAACCTACCTGTGTTATGATGAAAGTACTACATTTTGCTTACAGCCAGTGTATTAACTTTGCTAGCTAACTTCAAAAACTGGAGTTATACATGAGATATATGCTGACTGACTAGATCTCCAAATATTTTTGAATCAATGGTTTTCAAACTCAAAACCTTAAGGATTATGGCTCAGTAAGAACTTTCACTGTTTCTCCTTCCTTCTTTCCTTCAGCCAGCCAAAAAAAAAAAAAAAATTATAATTTTTCTTCTGTTTCTCTCCTTTATTGGAAGCACAGAGTCTTAGCCACTGGACACCAGGGAAGTCCCAAAATTGTATTAAATGCCCTTTAAAGTCAGACACTGTTAATTACCTGGGCTGCTTCAATAAACAAATCAAGATCTCTGCTTTTAAGATTATAATCTAGTGGGAAAGACAAGAGAATAAAAAGCAATTTCAATTCTGTGTAAAAGGTATGATAAGCTCTAAGTATGGATAAATCAGCCTGATATTTAGGAGGGTGCCCCTGATCCAAGCTTTTTCTAGGGACCATAGAAGCATTTATGTTGAAGGTCATTTCTAACCTAAGAACCAAAGAAAATGACAAGTTAACTCATTGATGTGAAAATATAAGGACAGCTAAAGAAATCAGAGATGATATCTGTGACATAAAAATCAATTAGAAAAACCAAACTCGCAGCGGAAAACCAGCTAAACACATAAACAGGCAGTCTTCAGAAAAAGAAATCGAAATAGACAATAAACATATAACAGAAATGCATACCCTGACTTATAATTAAAGAATGCAAATCAAAACAAATATACAACCGTATTTCACACATCAGATCAGCAAAATGTAGAGTGCAATGATAATGCTAGTAAGCTCATATACATTTTGCGGCCTCTCCCATTGCGGAGCACAGGCTCTGGACGCGCACGGCTCACGGGCCCAGACACTCCACAGCATGTGGGATCTTCCCGGATCGGGGCACGAACCCGTGTCCCCTGCATCGGCAGGTGGACTCTCAACCACTGCGCCACCAGGGAAGCCCCAAGCTCATATATTTTGAGCAAGAATATGACACTGTAAGGAGTGCAACAAGGCAATAGTTATGAAACCTATAAATTAAAAATGAAGGTACCCTACCATCTCAGTCCTAAGAAATTAATGCCACTGCTACATTTATAAGAATTTGTTCAAATGTGTATTTTAAAATGTTCATTAAAACATGACTGTAATGGCTAAAGCTGAAAATAACAGAAGCAACTATCAATATAATTCTGGTTAAATAAGTGTTGGCAAGTCCACTTGTTATGCGCTGAGTGTGCCCTCCTCTAAAATTCACATATTGAAGCCCTAACACCCAGTACCTCAGAATATGACTGTAGGACCTTTTAAGAGGTAATTAATTTAAAATGGGCTCATTAGGGTGAGCCCTAATCCGATATAACTGGTGTCCTTATAAAGAGGAATTAGGACACAGACAACACAGACAGAGAAACCACATGTGAAGACATAGCAAGAAGGTGGTTACCTGCAAGCCAAGGAAAGAGACCTCTGCCAACAGAGGTCAGAATTACCAAAACACATTGAAGGAAGGGCATTCATGGAGCTGGGGCTTAGAGCTCTGAGGAGGAAGCACCTCTGGGTTGATACTGGTGCTTCTAAGCTAGAAGGAAGAACCCTGTGGATCTGAGACACAGAACGAGGGCCAAATCACCCCTTAGGCAATGTGGGCACAATGCCTAGGCCCAAAGTACTTTTAGGGGACCATGAGACTGTTTTGATTTGTTTTAAAATCAGAAGAATGAACTTTTAGGTCAATGAAAATGTTTTTATAAATAACATTAATGTATTTGCCTTTATACTAACACCATCAGAAACTATAATTTTAAAATTTTCTTACAGTAGAAGGAACCCACAAAGGCATAATGGTCCAGGGCCCACAGAAATTACAATGTGGTCCTTCCCAGATTTCTAAGAAGTGGCTGCCTGAGGTGGTACTTGTGTCTCTGAGGGGGTAGAAAGGAGTGAGTTGTGGGCGTGTTGGAAAACTGAAAATTGGAATCAACTGCCGCTACTGAAATTAACTGCTACCATCAAAAGAAAGAAGTGATGCTGGAGAGAGAGACGGAACAGAAAGAAAATAGGAAAATGGATTAAAGACCTAAATGTAAGGCCAGACACTATCAAACTCTTAGAGGAAAACATAGGCAGAACACTCTATGACATAAATCACAGCAAGGTCCTTTTTGACCCACCTCCTAGAGAAATGGAAATAAAAACAAAAATAAAAAATGGGACCTAATGAAACTTAAAAGCTTTTGCACAGCAAAGGAAACCATAAACAAGACCAAAAGACAACCCTCAGAATGGGAGAAAATATTTGCAAATGAAGCAACGGACAAAGGATTAATCTCCAAGCTTTACAAGCAGCTCATGCAGCTCAATATCAAAAAAACAAACAACCCAATCCAAAAATGGGGAGAAGACCTAAATGACATTTCTCCAAAGAAGATATACAGATTGCCAACAAACACATGAAAGAATGCTCAACATCATTAATCATTAGAGAAATGCAAATCAAAACTACAATGATATATCATCTCACACCAGTCAGAATGGCCATCATCAAAAAATCTAGAAACAATACATGCTGGAGAGGGTGTGGAGAAAAGGGAACACTCTTGCACTGCTGGTGGGAATGTGAATTGGTACAGCCACTATGGAGAACAGTATGGAGGTTCCTTAAAAAACTACAAATAAAACTACCATATGACCTAGCAATCCCACTACTGGGCATATACCCTGAGAAAACCATAATTCAAAAAGAGTCATGTACCAAAATGTTCATTGCAGCTCTACTTACAATAGCCAGGACATGGAAGCAACCTAAGTGTCCATCATCGGATGAATGGATAAAGAAGATGTGGCACATATATACAATGGAATACTACCCAGCCATAAAAAGAAACGAAATTGAGATATTTGTAGTGAGGTGGATGAACCTAGAGTCTGTCATACAGAGTGAAGTAAGGCAGAAAGAGAAAAACAAATACTGTATGCTAACACATACATATGGAATTTAAGAAAAAAAAAAAGGTCATGAAGAACCTAGGGGTAAGACACGAATAAAGACACAGACCTACTAGAGAATGGACTTGAGGATATGGGGAGGGGGAAGGGTAAGCTGTGACAAAGTGAGAGCGTGGCATGAACATATATACACTATGAAACGTAAAATAGATAGCTAGTGGGAAGCAGCCGCATAGCACAGGGAGATCAGCTCTGTGCTTTGTGACCACCTAGAGGGGTGGGATAGGGAGGGTGGGAGGGAGGGAGACACAAGAGGTAAGAGATATGGGAACATATGTATATGTATAACTGATTCACTTTGTTATAAAGCAGAAACTAACACACCGTTGTAAAGCAATTATACTCCAATAAAGATGTTGAAAAAAAAAAAGAAAGAAAATAGGAATAGGAATAGAAGGGAACGGGAATAGAAAGAAAATAAGGAGGACACTGTTTGTCCTCCAGCCTTCTGTTCTCCTTCTACTACCCCTATTGGCAGAGATTAATGGGGAATCAGGGAAAGAGTTGGACAGCACATGGAAAGGAAAAACATGGTCTACAGAGTTCCAGTCCCAGCATCATAAAGGAGTATAGAAGTGTAGGTCTGAAACTGAGAGACAATAAATTACTGGCACATCCACATAATGGAGTAATATACAACTATTAACAAGAATTAGATGATTCTCTGTGTGTTAATACAAACAATATTCAAAATATACTATGACATATTAAATCTAAATGCACACTGGTAGTGAGTAAAATAGAATAATATATAATAATAAATATAGATATATAGATAGATAAATATTTCAAATCCTCACCCTGCAAGAAACTCAACAAAACTTTCAGTGGTGGTTAAATTTAGGGAGTTTTACTAGACTGAGGATGGTGGCTTTCATTTTTATTTGATTCTTTTTGTATCATGTGAAATTTTCTTAATTTGCATTTGTAGCTTTGTTAGTTTGCTTTAATATCAAAAGATGTTATTTGCATAGTTGGGTTATACCTCTATTTCCTTTTTAAATCATGTGCATTAAAAATTAATAACTGCTATTTAATGATGATAAAGTTCTAAAAAGCATTTTTTAGGAATCTTTCAAACAAGTACCTCTATTTGGTCTTCTCTTTGATTTCATCCCCCATCTGTCTCCTCATATTCCCCTCCAAAGAAATTGAACTCCTTTCAGTTTTTAAAACATGTCTCTATCTCCTCTTATCAGTCCCTTCTTTAGCTGACTCCAGCTATTCAAGTTAATACCGCTTTCTCAGGAAATCTTCCATGATTTCTTGTTTAGTTCATTTGACCAATATGTGTTTTCAAAGTCCCTGAACTTTTTCTTGTAACATTTACTACACTTCTGTTTTGCTATCTGTTTAATAACAGTTTTCTTTATTAGACTATAAGAAGCACTGTGACAGCAGGGGCTGTACCTTCCTCATTCACCTAGAAAATTGACTGGTTCTCAATAAATAATGGTGTGGGTTATGGATAGAAGAATGTAACCACCATATTATAGAAGTACATACTGATAAACTAAAATTACTTTATTAAAAGCATGAACTGAGCATGGATTAGTTTCTTTTTTGTTTTGTTTTAGAAAATTAAGATGGGGAATAGTATTTCATATTTTTAATCAGAGGTTTTTTATGACATTTTATTTACAAAACAACTCATACTTCGGGGCTCAGATAAAACAAAACATAAATTTTTTAATCCACGTAACTATTTCTAAATTTTAATGGGTATTTATGCTTGTGGGTTAACCTCAATGCATAAAACTACAACAATTTATTCATTGACTGGCCCTAATACATTCAGTTTAGCAATATAAAAGCTCTGGTACCTTTTAAAATTTAGATGGTCTTTTTGAAACAGTATGCAAATTAGTTCTCAATTATTTTAATATTATCAGTAATTTTAAAAATTTTTATTTTTCAATGTAATTTTTATTTTATATTGGGGGTATAGTTGATTTACAATGTTGTGTTAGTTTCAGGTGTACAGCAAAGTGAATCAGTTATTCATATACATATATCCATTCTTTTTCAGATTCTTTTCCCATATAAGTTATTACAAAATACGGAGTAGAATTCCCTGTGCTATACAATAGTTCCTTGTTGATTATCTCTTTTATATATAGTAGTGTGTATATGTTAATCCGAAACTCCTAATTTATCCCTCATCCCACCTTTCCCCTTTGGTAACCATAGGTTTGTTTTCGAAGTCTGTGAGTCTTTTTCTGTTTTGTAAATAAGTTCGTTTGTATCATCTTTTAGATTCCACATATAAGAGATATCATATGATATTTGTCTTTGTCTGACTTACTTCACTTAGTACAGTAATCCATGTCCATCCATGTTGCTGCAAATGGCATTATTTCATTCTTTTAAAAAATGGCTGAGTAATAGTCCATTGTATATATGTACCACATCTTCTTTATCCATTCATCTGTCAATGGTTATTTAGGTTGCTTCCATGTCTTAGCTATTGTAGATAGTGTGCTGCAATGAAAATTGGGGTGCATGTATCTTTTGAATTATGGTTTTCTCTGGATATATGCCCCAGAGTGAGATTGCTGGATCATATGGTAGTTCTATTTTTAGTTTTTTAACTTAAACTCCATACTGTTCTCCACAGTGGCTGTATCAATTTACATTCCCACCAACAGTGTAGGGGGGCTCCCTTTTCTCCACACCCTCTCCAGCATTTATTCTTTGTAGATTTTTTGATGATGGCCATTCTGACCTGTGTGAGGTGATACCACATTGTAGTTTTGATTTGCATTTCTCTAATGATTAGTGATGTTGAGCATCTTTTCATGTGCTTTTTGGCCATCTGCATTTGTCTTTGGAGAAATTTCTATTTAGATTTCTGCCTATTTTTTGATTGCATTGTTTGTTTTTATTGATATTGAGGTGCATGAGCTGTTTGTATATTTTGGAGGTTAATCCCTTGTCAGTCTCTTTGTCTGCAAATATTTTCTCCCAGTCTATGAGTTGTCTTTTCATTTTGTTTATGGTTTCCTTTAGCTGTGCAACAGCTGTTAAGTTTAATTAGGTCCTATTTGTTTATTTTTGTTTTTATTTTCATTACTCTAGGAGGTGGATCCAAAAAGATATTGCTGTGATTTATGTCATAGAGTGTTCTGCCTATGTTTTCCTGTATGAGTTTTAGAGTATCCGGTCTTACATTTAAGTCTTTATTATATTGAGGTAGGTTCCCTCTATGCCCACTTTCTGGAGAGTTTTTATCATAAATGGGTGCTGAATTTTGTCAAAAGGTTTTTCTGCATCTACTGAGATAATCTTATGGTTTTATTCAATTTTTTACTGTGGTGTATCACACTGATTGATTTGTGGATACTGAAAAATCCTTGCATCCCTGGGATAAATTCCACTGGATCATGATGTATGATCCTTTTAATGGATTATTGGATTTGGTGTGCTAGTATTTTGTTGAGGATTTTGTATCTATATTCATCAGTGATATTAGCCTATAATTTCCTTTTTTGTGGTATCTTTGTCTGGTTTTGTTATCAGGGTATTGGTGGCCTTGTAGAATGAGATTGGGAGTGTTCCTTCCTCTGCAATTTTCTGGAACAGTTTGAGGAGAGGTGTTAACTCTTCTCTAAATGTTTGATAGAATTCACCTGTGAAGCCATCTTGTCCTGGACTTTTGTCTGTTGGAAGTTTTTAAATCACAGCTTCAATTTAAGTACTGTGATTGGTCTGTTCATATTTTCTATTTCTTCCTGGTTCAGTCTTGGAAGATTGTACCTTTCTAAGAATTTATCCATTTCTTTTTTTTTTCTTTTTTTTTTTTTTTTTTTTGGTTGTGTTGGGTCTTAGTTGTGGCACATGTGATCCCTTCATTGAGGCATGTGGGATATTTTGTTGTGGCTGTGGGCGTCTCTCTAGTTGTGGTGCATGGGCTTCTCTCTAGTTGTGGCATCCGGGCTTCTCTCTAGTCATGGTGTGCAGGTTTTTCTCTCTTTAGTTATGGTGCATGGGCTCCAGGGCGCATGGGCTCTGCAGTTTGTGGCATGTAGGCTCTCTCATTGAGGCACTTGAGCTCTACTTCTGGCACACAGGCTTAGTTGCCCCACCGCATGTGGGATCTTAGTTCCCCGACCAGGGATCACACCTGTGTCCCCTGCATTGGAAGGCAGATTCTTTACCACTGGACCACCAGGGAAGTCCTTGTCTATTTCTTCTAGGTTTTCCATTTTATTGTCATACAGCTGCTTGTGGTAGTCTCTTATGATCCTTTGTATTTCTGTGGTGTCCATTGTAACTTCCCCTTTTTCATTTCTAATATTATTGATTTGAGCCCTTTCCTTTTTCCTTGATGAGTCCAGCTAAAGGTTTATAAATTTTGTTTATCTTTTCAAAGAATCAACTTTTAGTTTCATTGATCTTTTCCTTTGTTTTCTTCGTCTCTAGTTCATTTATTTCTGCTCTGATCTTTATGATTTCTTTCCTTCTACTAACTTTGAATTTTGTTTCTTTTTCTTTCTCTAGTTGCTTTAGGTGTAAGATTAGGTGGTTTGAGATTTTTTTGTTTGTTTCCTGAGGTAAGGCTGCATTGCTATAAAATTCCCTCTTTAGAACTGCTTTTGCTACTTCCCAAAGGTTTTGGATTGTTGTATTTTTGTTTTCATTTGACTCTATGTATTTTTTATTTCCTCTCTGATTTCTTCTGTGATCCATTGGTTGTTTAGTAACATATTGTTTAGCTTCCACATGTTTGTGTTTTTTACAGTTTTTTTTTCATGTAGTTGATATCTAACCTCATGGCATTGTGGTAAAAAAAAGAGGCTTAATATGATTTCAATTTTCTTAAATTTACTGAGGTTTGCTTTGTGGCCCAGCATGTGACCTATCCTGGAGAATGTTCCACTTGCACTTGAGAAGAATGTGTATTCTGCTGCTTTTGGATGGAACGTTCTATAAATATCAGTGAAGTTCATCTGGTCTAATGTGTCATTTAAAGTCTGTGTTTCCTTATTGATTTTCATTTTGGATGATCTGTCCATTGATGTAAGTGGGTGTTAAAGTCCCCCACTATTATTGTGTTACTACCAATTTCTCCATTTATAGCTGTTAGCATTTGCCTTATGTATTGATGTGCTCCTGTGTTGGGTGCATATATATTTACGATTGTTATATCTTCTTGGATTGATCCCTTGATCATTATGTAGTGTCCTTCTTTGTCTCTTGCCACAGTCTTTATTTTGAAGTCAATTTTGTCTGATGTGAGTATTGCTGTTCCAGCTTTCTTTTGATTTCCATTTGCATGCACTACCTCTTTCCAACCCTTCACTTTCAGTCTGTATGTGTCCCCAGATCTGAAGTGGGTCTCTTGTAGACAGCATATATATGGGTCTTGTTCTTGTATCCATTCAGCCAGTCTATGTCTTTTGGTTGGAGCATTTAATCCATTTACATTTAAGGAAATTATCAATATGTATGCTCTTATTGCCATTTTGTTAATTGTTTCGGATTTGTGTTGGTTGGTCTTTTTCCTTCTCTTCTTCTTTTGTTCTCTTCTCTTGTGATTTGATGACTATCTTTAGAGTTTGTTTGAATTGTTTTTTCTTTTGTGTGTATCTATTGAAGATTTTTAGTTTGTGGTTCCCAGGAGGTTTCAATACAGCAGTCTCTCTCTCTATACACACACACACACACACACACACACACACATACACACACACACACACAAGACTGTTTTAAGTTGCTGGTCTCTTAATTTTAAATGTGTTTCCAATAACCTGCATTTGTACTCTCCTCTCCTCATGATTGCTAGTTTTGTTATCGTATTTGTGTGTGGATGGTTCTCTACCTTTACTCTATATTTGCCCTTATTGGTGAGCTTTCCTATCCATAATTTTCTTGTTTCTAGTTGTGGTCTTTTCTTTTCCACCTAGATAAGTTCCTTTGGCATATGTTGTAAAGCTGGTTTAGTGGTGCTGAATTCTGTTAGCTTTTGCTTATGTCAAATTTTGATTTCTCCATCAAAGCTGAACGAGAGCCTTGCTGGGTAAAGTATTCTTGGTTGTAGAATTCTTGTTTCATCACTTTAAATATATCATTCCACTCCCTTCTGGCCTGCAAAGTTTCTGCTGAAAAATCAGCTGATAACTATATGAGGATTCCCTTGTATGTTATTTGTTTGTTTTCCCTTGTTGCTTTAAATATTTTCTCTTTGTCTTTAGTTTTTGTCAATTTGATTAAATGTGTCTTGCTGTGTTCTTCCTTGGGTTTATCCTGTATGGGACTCTCTGTGCTTCCTGGACTTGTGTGTGTGCTTCCTTTCCCATGTTAGGGAAGTTTTCAGCTATTCTCTCTTCAAATATTTTCTCAGGCCCTTTCTCTCTCTCTTCTCCTTCTGGGACCCCTATAATTACAAATGTTGGTGAGTTTAATGTTGTCCCAGAGGTCTCTGAGTCTGTCCTCGTTTCTTTTCACTCTTTTTTTCTTTTTTCTGTTCCACAGCAGTGATCTCCACCAAGCTTTCTTCCAGCTCACTTATTCGTTTTTCTGCCTTATTTATTCTGCTATTGATTCCTTCTAGTGTATTTTTCATTTCAGTTATTATATTGTTCATCTCTGTTTTTTTGTTCTTTAAATTTTCTAGCTCTTTGTTAAACATTTCTTGTGTCTTCTCAGTCTGTGCCTCCATTCTTTTTCTGAGATCTCGGATCATCTTTACTACCATTACTCTGAATTTTCTTTAGATTGCTTATCTCCACTTCACTTAGTTGTTCTTCTGGGATTTTATCTTGTTCCTTTGTCTGGAATATACTTCTCTGCTGTCTCATTTTGTCCAACTTCCTGTGTTTGTGGTCTTTGTTTCTCAGGCTGCAGGTTTGTAGTTCCTCTTGCTTCTTGTGTCTGCCCCCTGGTGGGTGAGGTCCAGGGGTTAGTGCAGGCTTCCTGGTGGGAGGGAATGGTGCCTGCCCACTGGTGGGTGGAGCTGGGTCTTGTCCCTCTGGTGGGTAAGGCCATGTCCAGGGGTGTGTTTAGAGGTGGCTGTGCACTCAGGATGACTTTAAGCAGCCTGTCTCTTGATGGGTCGGGCTGTGTTTCCACCCTGTTGATTGTTTGGCCTGAGGCATCCCAACACTGGAGCCCATAGGCTGTTGGGTGAAACCAGGTGTCTGTGCCAAAATGGCGACCTGCAGGAGCACTCACACTGATGCATATTCCCTGGAGCCTTTGCCACCAGTGTCCTTGCACCCACAGTGAGCCTTAGCCAACCCCCACCTCCCCAGGATACTCTCCAAGACAAGCAGGCAAGTCTGGCCCAGGATTCTATCAAGTCACTGCTTTGCCGTGGGTCCCAGTACATGTGAAACCTTGTGTGTGCCCTCCAAGAGTAGAGTCTCTGTTTCCCCCAGTCCTGTGGAGCTCCTGCACTCAGGCCCTGCTGGCCTTCAAAGCCAAATACTCTGAGGTCTCCTCCTCCCAGTGCCAGACCCTCAGGATGGGGAGCCTGACTTGGGGCTCAGAACTCTCACTCCTATGGGAGAATCTCTGTGATGTAATTATTTTCCAGTTTGTGGGTCATCCACCTAGTGAGTATGGGATCTGATTATATCATGAAAACACCCCTCCTACCATCTCATTGTGACTTCTTTGTCTTTGGATGTGGAATATATTTTTTGGTAGGTTCTGGTCTTTTTTGTCAATGGTTGTTCAGCTGTTAGTTGTGATTTTGGTGTTTTTGTATCAGGTCCTTCTATTTTGCTGTCTTGTCTCCTCCCTTCCAAGAATATTATATTTTAAATTACCTTTTAGCAGAGATGTAACCAAACACAAGTTCACATGCCCAACGCACAGTGAGGCCAAACAATTCCGAAACATTTGTGTTTGGAGCAAGAAAGCAATTACCAGTAAATTAAAAAATGCTTACAATTTGTTGGGATTCTTATTCATATCTCTCTATCCTTCTAAGATTTCAGGAGGCCTATTGATGCCCAATAATGGTTTAAATCAGAGATAAGGCAAAGTAAGATGTTTATTATATGAGTCCAATCAGAAAATAGAAATCACACAATAATTTGAACAGAGAAATTTAAAATAAAGAATTATTAACGGGAGATTAGAGTAAGTAATTATCTAGGTAGAGTTAAAGAGAAATATAAAGAATAAAGGAATAACAGATACAGGTAATAGCCACTACTCTTAGCCCTAGGGCTGAGATAGAATGACAAAGGGGTGCCTGCCTGAGTGATCCCACGCCTGACTGACTACAGGTGAGATCAAGACCTTTCTGGAATGGACACAGCCAGGGGTCTCTGGATGGTGGGAAACTTGCTGGTGGACCTTCCTGGAAACCTGCCCTCTGAATGGTAGGGGAAGCTATCCTCAGGGAGGTGCTGCATTTTAGAACTTGACATGAAGTCACATAAGAGTTAATCAGTGAATGGATAACTTTATTAACAATCCTGTGATGATTTAAATGACAAAAAATAATATATGTGAATGTCAGTAATCACAATTAAAAGTGTGCTACATTTACTAAGCATTAGCATGACTTGCATGTCTACCATGTAGTAATTGACCTAATTCATCATCTCATTTTGACTTGACACTCAGGTTCTAACCTCTGCAAATTTTCACTCTAAGCATAAGATGCAGAGCCAGATTGGCAAAGAGTGATGTCAGAGTTCACTATCTAGGGCCTCTTAGCCTTGTTCAATTGGCATTTACCCCTGGACCCAGCCTGACACCCCTAAAATCATTATATAAGGTTATATTCCATCAGTGCTCCCATAATCCCAGGGCAAGAGAGGTCCCTATTAAAACTGGGGACAAATGCTTGGTGTGTTTGAGCTAATTAGGTACTGACTTTTAGCCTATGACAATTGACCATCATAATGTACCTATTGGAATGCCCTGAGCACAACATTTTAGAGGAAGCCAGGGTAAATTGGATTCTTAATGGTGCATTTAACAGAAGTCAGTCAATAAAGGTTAACATAATCTCAGTATGCACTTTTAAATTGCAAACGGTTTTAGAGTGACCATTTCTATAACAGACTGGACTGACATGCCACACAATGGGCTTTTGGCCTTCCTAAGATGGGCCTGCTTTGGTTTTGGTCCTGAATACAGCATTAGTTAAAAATGCATTCAGTTCAGAATAGAATAGCATTTTTTTTGTGGAGAGCTGCCTTATTGTTTGATTCAAACAAAGAACCTTTTATCTGGTGAGTGACTTGTCATCTTATGTCGATGTAAGCTATGTAAAGAATGACTTTTCATTAAAGCAAGTTTAGCGTATTTGCAATTGTCTTGGTCAGATGGGAAAGTTCTGGCTGAAATAGTGAATTATATCCTGCGGTTTATGCAATCCACAAATTGATTCTGTGTGGTAACACAAAAATAATAATAATAATGAAGTTTTTTTCTTTTGGCTCCGCAGAAAAACTCTGTCAAGCAGCAATTTTTGGACACACCAAAGAAAATCCATTAATTGTACAAGTGGCAGAATTTTCCAAGTTTTATGGAGACTGTATACATGTACAGTCTCAAATTCCTGAATTTGGCTCACTCTGGATTAAAAATAGCATTGTTACTTCATCCAGCTTTTTGCACTTTCCTATAAACTATTATATATAATCCCCATTAAACCTTCCAGTGCTGCTTCCATCACCCCACTCTGAACATCCTCCTTGCAAATAAACTGTATACCATTTCCCCATGCTCCAAGCTATCTTGTACGCACAGTTCTTATGTTGCCTAAGTCTCTCCTGTCTACTACTAACAACATATCATTCTTTTGGCCGAGAACTTCTAAGCTGAACAAATAAAATGGAGAAGGTCTGGCATATTGTAGTACAGCCCTGTGGACAAAAGCTATAACCTTCCCAAGCACAGTAGTAATACCCTTCCTTGACCATTTGAGAATCCTACAAAATTCTCAGTATTTCTTGTCCTATATGTGCTCCTTCATCATTGATGATATTGAGGAACGAGGGAAGCTGTTACAAAGATCACTCCAATTTGACCAGTGTTACCATTTTGTATCATTCTAACTTGCCAAGCAGTCCCCCTAAGGGCCATGGGGATATGGAGAGGACCCACCAGAACCATCTTGAAAACGTGTATCTCCTTTATCATTAGCCTCTGGAGGCCAGGGGCCCAGAGATGACCTGATCATTTCCCGGGACCTCAAGAACGTTCATCCTCTCAAGCAGCTCAATCAGCCACAGGTAATGTGCTATACATCGATCAGGTGCCACACATTTCACATAGACGTGATTTTGAACGTCAGAACACCAGAGGTCATGAGGTGGAAAAAAGAAAGATGGTGGAGAAATATGGTCAGTCACGATGTGATTTCTCCATGAACTTATCTTCATGGTTTACCTTTGTTTTTTGAGCCTATTGTAACAAATTTGTAATTTTCACACTGTCATACAACACCAGAATGTTGCACACATTACATAATTAACTTTGTTTTCTTTTATATTTCCTATTTTATATCACTTTTATATTTCTTTTATATTTTATATAATATAAAATATATAAATATATATATATATTTATATAAATATATATTTATATATAAATATATATATAAATATATAATATAAAATATATAATATATTTTATATTTCTTTTATATTTCCTATTTTATATCACTTCATTATAACATAGGAATCATATTATAATATGAGATGATCACATTTTCCTTACATCTCTCTATTCCTTGGGTTAAGTTACTAGCCTGAATAAATGCCCTGTCCCAGAAGGAGAAAGATTTCCTGAAGAGACAAGTTCTAGACTTTTCCCTCTGCTCCTTTTAATATTTATCTATAATTATGTCTCATTCTCACATTGTGATCATAAACTCAGTACAAAAGTTCATTCCCTCAAACATATTTTTCTCACCCAAAGTGATTTGATGTGGTTAAAACATACCTAGCTCCATAAAAAATTCCTCAAAGAAGTAGATCTTTGATGTGAATATCAGCACCTGTTAACAACAGTTGGATATTGGAGAAAGTTGAAGTTAAAGGAGTTTCCTAGAACACTGGATTATACAACGTACTACAAATCTACTAATACTGGCTCTGATGCATAACTGATGAATATTTCTTTTTATCTTCCATAAACTGCTTCCATCTCCATGGTAAGAATATCTATTTCTTTGGTTGATCCACAAAAATATAATTAAAATATAATTGACCAGTGTTACCATTTTGTATCATTCTAACTTGCCAAGCAGTCCCCCTAAGGGCCATGGGGATAAAGCCCTTTAACCAGGACAGACTGAATTACTACAGGTATTTTAAATTCTGTTTTTTCTAGTTCAATGGTTCTCAAATTTAGGGTTCATCAGAATCACCTGGATAGATTGTTAAACCACAGATTTCTGGGTTCTATTCCTAAAGTTTCTAATTAAGTAGGTCTGGGTAGGACCCCAGAATATATAGTTCTAACTAGTTCCCAGGTGATGACGATGCTGGTTTAAGGTTCACAGTTTGAAAACCACTGGTCTCGTATGTAAGCAAAAAAAAAGGGTTAAGAGAAAAAAAATTAGTGATATTATACTTGGTATGTGCAAATTCTAACAATCGTGATAAATTTTGCATGGCTTAGTGATTTATGTACTTGACTGACAAACATACACGTAGTAGATTTAAATTTCATTGTTAACTAAAATTATAAATTGTTCAGGGTAGTCTTAGATCTCTGCCTACACTTTCACAGGAAAATCATCAGAGATTTCTTCATATTCCTCTTTAGGGTACCCTCTATAACGTGATTCTTTTATTTTCTATTGTCTTGCATTCTGTTTGAATTTGCCAACATAAGCCTTTTTTGATTTTAAAGAATCCTGGTTACATGGGTGATTGTGAAATCGTTTTGGAAACGATGACCTGTTTTTATCCTAGCTGTCAGCTATAATACTCTTAAGATAACACGGGCCCCTAACAGGGAAAGAGACTGAAGGCAACTGGGCAATCAGTTACTCATCCTTGCACACACCCCATCCCACTCTGAAATTGTACATCCCAGACATTTTCCTCTCACGCAACTCTCAAAAGGCAGTTCTCTTACTTATCAATTCAATGACTTCTTGAGGTTTTGCAAAATTCTTATCCCAGTGTTCATAATATCATGCCTCCCAAATGTGATCCTCAGAACTATAAGGTAACTGCTAGAGAGTTTCCCGTCCCTCGATCAAAGGAAAGTAGAATTAGAGGCTCCAAACACTTTACCCTTTGGTCAGAGCAGTCTCAAAGTTTGTGAAGGGAAATTTCAACCAGAATGATTCTCATTCTGCTATTAAATGGACGAAGAGGAAATCTCATTCCATTTTCCAATTACTAATTGTAACACTTCTTTAAAATATCATTGATCAAATAACATGCCAAGTTAGGGTCATATTAAAACTTTTTTTTAAAAAGCACTACATAATTCATACAATTGTGTTGGATGGATAGGTAAAGTTATCACATATCTTGTAGTGAGGAGCTGCTATTATCTGCCTTTGTGCAGATGAATGTAAAATATGCAGCACCCATATTAATCAATCTTTATTTGGGGAATATTTAAAGATAGATATTTAATTGAAGAAAACTTGGAAAATATGGAAAAGCATAGGGATGAAAAACAAATTGTCCACCAGTTCCATTTAGAGATGAATATGCACTTTATACAAAGATATAAAAAGAACGAGGTTAAAGAGTCCAGAAGAGAATATTTTACTGGAGCAAGTTGCTGAGTTCTAGGTTATCTTCCTGCTAGGGGAAAGGAAAAGAGGTGCTTCCCTTCTATCACAAGAAGTGAGAGGACTTTGTAAGGACCTTGTAGCATTTGTTATGTATTTCCTGAAATGTGAATGAGCAGAGGTGACTGGTGTTTGAACCACTTAAGAAGAATAAATGCAGACGTTTGTGTCTAGAGGTAAAAAAGATAGCAGCGGGAGCAACTACATTCTATTTAGTATGGCAAGGATGCGTGGGGTCCCTCATGGTCCAAGTGGATATTGCAGAAGGGAACTGGGCTGGAGATCTCTTGAAGGAATCTCCACAATAAAAGGCTGCAGGAGGTACTGTCAGGCGCAGGAGTTGGGAGGATACTGTCGTGCCCCTGTCAGAGAACTACACTGCCCAGAGATCCCCAGGGCCAACATCCAAAGAACACCAAACAAGTTCCAAAAAAGAGACTGCTTTGAATGTCCATTAATCTCAAAGTATGTCAATGCCAAGTCATAAAAATACCTGTAAAGTAACAACTTTCCTGTTCCTCACTCTTCTCTTCCCCACTCTCCTGGAAGGATTTGAGAAACCTTGGCTAAGGAGATGTGAGGCGAAGAGAATGTTGAAGAAGGAGAGAGCGGACCACACCTATTTCCCACCAGAAGTCTCTAGACTCAGCATCTCAGAAGAGCAGCATCTTTAACTCTAAATGTAGTTCAGAGTTTCTACTGTGGAAATGGTTATTTCAATTATTAAAATTAGATTGCAACTAAAAGTGAGTAAAGGAATTTTTATTATAAGAATGTGACCATAAAAATCATGGACCACCCCTGGATTTCATCCAAGGGATGGGGGAAAACTAGCTTATACAGAGAAAAAGGAAAACGTTGCTTTCTCTTAATCCCATTGGAGTCTTGCTCTTTTAGTGTAATGAAAACATATATATTTCAATATATGGTTGTGCCAAAATCTATTTCACTAACTTCCTAACTTGTTTCTAGTGTATTATACTTTCTTGAAAATTACTATAACTTAGACACTATTTCCTTTCTCTTCTTAATTTTAATGTCTTATCACATTGATAGCCAAATTCTCCCTTATTTAAAAAAGACTAAAAATCTTATTTAAACGTACTGCCCAAAATGTAAATATAATAGATGATCAATAAAGATATGTATGAGTAAATGAATGAACAAAAGCCCATTTCTTCATGCTTTCTCATCACAGGAAAAAAATAACAAAAGGAAACATAATTCAAAAAGATACATGCACCCCCATGTTCACTGCAGCACTATTTACAATAGCCAGGACATGGAAGCAACCTAAATGCCCATCGACAGATAAATGGATGAAGAAGCTGTGGTACATATATACAATGGAATATTACTCAGCCATAAAAAAGAACAAAATAATGCCATTTGCATTGACATGGATGGACCTAGAGATTGTCCTATTGAGTGAAGTAAGTCAGACACAGAAAGACAAATACCATATGATATCACTTATATGTGGAATCCAAAAACAAAACAAAAAAAAAGATACAAAGGAACCTATTTATAAAACAGAGTCACTGATGTAGAAAACAAACTTATAGTTACCAAGGGGGAAAGGCAGGGGGAGGGATAAATTGGGAGATTGGGATTGACATATAGACACTACTATATATAAATTAGATAACTAATAAGAACCTGATGTATAGCACAGGGAACTCTACTCAATACTCTGTAATGGCCTATATGGGAAAATAATCAAAAAAAGAAAAAAAGAGTGGATACATGTATATGTATAACTGATTCACTTTGCTGTACACCTGAAACTAACACAACATTGTAAATCAACTATACGCCAATAAAAATTTTTTAAAAAAAGAAACAAAATCTTCTCATTATTATCTAATTTTAAAATAAGCACTCAGTTAGTCTTCTTCATTTTAGAGCCCTTTCATTCAAATCTATCAAAAAGTTAAGGTGTCAACTATTTTCTAGGGATTCTAGAAGTATAATTGGTGCTCTGTCATAGTTGTGTGATGAGATAGCATAGGAAGAAGCTTTCTTTACTAAAAGATAACATTAAAAAAATCCGAAATAGGAGAAGAGTAGGGGGTTAAACAGTTTAAAAAGAACAGTTTAATTGTACTAGTTTTTAGACAAAAATAGATGAGGGGTCATAGCCAGAGTGAGACTCTTAAATACCTGCTGTGAGAAGGCACAACTGAGCAAAGCAAGTACTTAAGGTCTTAGGTTATTCCAGAGTCACAGAGCCAATAAGCACAAAGGAAGAGATGAGGCATGGGAACTAGAGTAAGTGCTAGTTACAGCTAGGAGTATTATAAATCAATTCTCCTTCACGACCCAGGATTGTACTCCCATGACAGTGACTTTGTCAATCTCAAATGTTACAAGAATGGTTGTCTGATACTCTAGCCTTTTCTGAAAGGCTAGAAGAAGCAAGCACGTAGGCTACGTGGGGATTCAGTCCTCCCTTCATCATTATGCACTTGTAAAATCTGTTTAAAAATAAGTTCAGGGGTTTTCCCTGGTGGCGCAGTGGTTGAGAGTCCGCCTGCCGACGCAGGGAACACGGGTTCGTGCCCCGGTCCGGGAAGATCCCACATGCCGCGGAGCGGCTGGGCCCGTGAGCCATGGCCGCCGAGCCTGCGCATCCAGAGCCTGTGCTCCGCAACGGGAGAGGCCACAACAGTGAGAGGCCCGCCACCGCAAAAAAAATAAAATAAAAAATAAGTTCAGCAGTGGACAGCAAGGGAGGAATGAAGTAGAGGGAATGACAGTGCCAAATGTGAAAGAAAGGGTAATGGCAGGAAGAGGAAGGGGATGAACAGTCACACGCCAAGGACAACTGCCTGGGCAACACCTTTTCCTCTTCCTTCCAGGCCAGACCACCCTTAAGCTCTAGTCCCCCACCCCTGCCCCCTCACCTTCCCAGAGAGCCAGATATTCCCCAACTGAAGAGTTTGGCTAATTGTCCAGTTCAGGTGATCAATTTACAATTCCTAAAGGAAAATTGTTGCTACAAAATCATGCAAATCCAGAAAGAACCACTGATAACCATTTAGGATGTATGAATAGAAAGTTATTGCAGCCAAATTTGGATCATTTCCAACGTTTTGACTTTGTTTCTTGAATTACAAAGAGAATTTTATGACACTGGCAGGCACAGAGCTTTCTCCAGCATTCTAAGCATCTTCCTATCTTTCTTGTTCCCACACGTTAAATCAGCAGTGCATGACTTAACAATTTGACTTGCTTCCTTTTTTTGCAAAGTCGTCAGAACTTGACTCCATTCTTGAGTGACCTTTTTCCTCCCTCTCAGATGCTGATTTGGGCAACATTCAGATCACTTTTATTTCATCTTGAGAGATAAAAATCTGGTTGCCTCAGGAGTGGGAGAACTTAATGACTGTTTCAGTAAAGCATTTACCAAGTGAGTATTCAAAGCCATCTGAAATAGTTGGCACAGTTGAACAATAAATGGCATTACTTTAATAAATTGGGAGAGATTAAGACTGCCCCATTGTGCCTAGCAACTGTTAAACATTATGTTCTCTCTTAGAATCTAACAATGTAATGTCTGTTTTATTCAGCATTATGTATTGTTTCTTAAAAACAGATCTTGATATATGTATATGTATAACTGATTCACTTTGCTGTACACCTGAAACTAACGCACTGTAAATCAACTATACTCCACCAAAATTTTTTTTAAAATAGCAACAGATCTTGAGATGAATTGTATGAGTAAATTGAGAACATTTATATGCATATATTTATACACACACATATACACACACATATGAAAAATTATATTTAAAAAATGGATGCCACTTTTTAGATCTAATCAGCTGGCCAATCCACAAAAAGATAACCATGTCTCAGAATAACTAGGTTTCATATATCTGTGATGAGTATACAAAACAAAAACAATATAAGAGAATAAAAAATGATTCAGGAAAAACAGAATAATAGATTGTTAAGAGCTTAGCTTTGGATTCAGAGGAAACTCTGCCTTGTGCAAATAAGTTTTTAACTTCTCTAGCCTTTACAGGTAAAAATGTATCCTTTAGATGTAAAATCAAGAAGATAATAGCAGCTTCAACCTAGGGCTAGTGTGACAATTAAATGAAGGCTTGCAAAATGTTTAGCTAGTAACTGCCAATTAGTGAATACTTAATAAATGTTAGTTTTCACAATGGCTGATCAAGGCAATAACTCTACTTAGCTTTAGACTTTGAATATGTTAAATTAGGCCATATGTTAGAGTTTCAAACATAGGTTACTTCGGGACTATTAATCCAATATCAACCTTTCTTCGGTCTATAGTTTCTAAGTTATTCACTTTTCTTTTTGGTTACGTTTATCAGACATCAGAATTTCCATGCGCTTGTACAATTCAGATAGGATGCTATCTCTGGCATATACAAATCATACTACATAAAAGAAAAACAGCATTATACAGAAAGCATTTTCTTTGCTATGCGAGTATGTGTATGTGTATGTGTGTGTATGTGCACACATGCATGCACACATGTAAGCATGTGATGAAGACGGGGGGGCATATAAGGATTCATACTATTGTTAGAATTTGATGTGTCACTATAATCCTGTAACACATTTTACAATTACCAGTGGCTAAAATGACTAATATACTTGATGATGCAATGTATATCATTTACTTGGTTCCTTGTACTAAAAGTTACGAAAAAGGTTAGGGGATAGTCATTAGCCAAGAGAAGTGAGAAAAGAGAGCAAATGCTCTTCTCTAGACATCTCTCTTCTTTTGAGACTGCAAACGGTGGGGTGAGTTTTCTTGAATATTTTCCTTTTGGGATGCAGATTTTAAGTTCATCACACTCTCAAGAACCCACATCAATAGCATTGCTTATATGTTACATTAGAATTTTCCAAGACTCTTAGTTACCTTGAAGAACAAGTAACACAGACCACGATTATCCCCTAAACCTATTAGTATAAGACAAACAATAGGTAAATCAGAGGGAACTACCACTCCCCTTTTTTCCATGGAGGTCTAAGCATCTCCTGCTCTTCTACTTGCATCTATCACTGGCTCCCCTCCAAAAGGAAAGATCTGATAATCTGGTAGGCACCTGAGGCATTTGTTGGGCTACATTTTACTAATATGTAAGATTACTGTGCCTTAGTGGCAAAAATCCATGGTACTCCTGCTGTCTTTTGATTCCTGTGTCCAGTGCAGTAAACATTAACATTGGGTGGTTGCAGGGGCAGGGAAACTGTTTTATCCCTTCTTGTCCATCTTTAAGCTGGTGAGTAAATGGACTCAAGAGGGTCCAATCACAGGTCTCTCTCCCTCTACAGACATTCTTAAATATAAGGATCCCAAAACTGGAGACAAGAAAGAGTCTTTATTGAGGCTTTTGAACCCAGCTTCTGCTTTATAACAAAGTGAATCAGTTATACATATGCATATGTTTCCATCTCTTCCCTCTTGCATCTCTCTCCCTCCCACCCTCCCTATCCCACCCCTCTAGGTGGTCACAAAGCACCGAGCTGATCTCCCTGTGCTATGCGGCTGCTTCCCACTAGCTATCTATTTTACGTTTGGTAGTGTATATATGTCCATGCCACTCTCTTGCTTTGTCACAGCTTACCCTTCCCCCTTCCCATATCACACTTTCTGAAAGTTAGCAGAAAGTCTTGCCTTGGACTAGATGAAGGGGGAGGTAGGTTTGGGATAAGGAGAGTGTGTAATGCACTTCCTTAGCCATTGCTGAAGCAGTAATTTGCTTTCCATGCAACTACTGCCCTTTAATTATGCAGTTTCCTTTACAAAGAATTTAAAAGACAGAAGGGATGAATAGTACGGTTAGAATAAAGTTCACCTTAATCTTAACTTGGGTGAAGATATCTAGAAAGTTCTCTAAAAATGTGATGATATGGACTGAAGCTGAACTTCACAATTAATAGAATGCAAGGGTTGCATAAATATATATATATATGCATATACATATATAAAATAAGTTATGTAATATATACACACAGATACACATATATTTCTGTGTATATATACACATATAATAAGTTAATGACAGTCAATCACTGAAATTAACTATAGATCAATTAAAGTAATATTACATTTAAAAATTGAGGACAATCAAGCTAAAATCCCTGGATTATTAAGTTATGGCTATTTTGTGATCACCTACTAGATTTTAGGTATTTCATTTAACTTGTGGCCATCATAAACCCTTCAGAAAATCTCAACAATACATTGTGAAAAACTTAAGCAATCTGGATGTTCCCAAATGTTTATTCAGTTCTCATCCACTGTTCTAGCTTCATGTGGATATACCATTGAATCAGGAGGTTTTCCTTCAAGAACAGTGTTTTTTTATATTTATTCATTTATTCATACTTTGCTTTATTGCAAAAAGGATATGAAGCAACAGAATACATGACTAATTACCTGAGAGGAAGTTGCTTGTACTGAGATTAATTTGCCTTTCTCTAAAAAAAAGGATTTTAGAAGATTAGGAATTTAAAAAAATGTCCATCTGCTAAAATAAGGAGAAGAAAATAGAATTGTACACTGATACTTTCACTTGATCATTTAATAATCATTCAATTCACTTCGACTTAATTCCTACTCTGTAGATACATGGCATTATAATAGTATTATTTACATTGATGTGACGTCTAAAATATTTCAACATTAAATGTCTCATTTGTTCCTCCAAACTGAAGAAAATGATCACTCCCCCCACTTAATATCAGCAAAACCTCAAGCTTCAAAAATATTGAGGAACTTGTGAAATCACAGTCTCTTGTTCAGCAGTATAGCTTTTCTTCTATCTCCCTCTCACATGCTCTTAAAAGTGTAGGAACTGCCTCCACTCTGCTCTCTCTCCTGTGTAAGATTTCTTTATAAAAAAAAATATTTTTCCTATCACGCTTGATCAACGGTAGAAAATAATTTACTTTGTAGAAATTTGTTCAATTTTCTATCACTAAGCCCCTAGGTTGCTAGGGTGATGGCTCCTTCCAAGAAAGTTGTCACAAATTTCACAACTCTCCTCCTTTTTCAAGATGTCTCAGTCCAACTGCCATCAAACTCGGTAGAATGGAATCACCTCCAGCAAGTAAAATAGCTCGTTATTTAGTTATTACAACATTCAGTGCTTTTTTGTCTATCGCAGCCTTAAGTCTTTCCTGGAAGGTAAGATTTTTCTCAGTTTGGCAAGTGCAGACTCGTAAAAAGAAAGCAACTGACAGAACTTGTGAAGAAAAGAAACAATGCCTGAGGTTCTTCAAGGATGGGAGCTCATGTCTCAATTACTCTTCTTCCATCTCCGAGAAACAAATATAAAACCCAATAAAATAAAATTTCCACCTCTTAACCAAGCCAAACAGCAGTGCAGAAGTATTACGTGGGAAAAGTTAAACTAATAGTTAAAACAATTGATAGGTAAAGATAATATTCTTATCTGAGAATTCTAGAGAACATCTGATTGATAAAAATGTGAGGCTTGGAATATCAAAAAAATTAGTATTGACCATACAACACAGCAGTCAAATAAACTTGCTGAAGAGAGGAAAAATACTTAGAATTAAGCCACAGTTAGGGTAATCACATGTCCCAGTTTTCCTGGAAAAACACTGGTTCAAACCTTAAAACTGGCTTAATTAATAAATTACATCCTGTTTACTCTCAAAGGTGTCCTTGTTCAGACAAAATATTATATATGTGCCACCCTCATCAAAGAGGATGAAGCAACCTTATTCAGGTGCATTGTAAAAAACAAAAAAAAAAAAAAAAAAAAAACAACAACAGAGGGAGTGTCTCCAAAGACTGGGGACACACCATTCTCTTTATGATAGTTCATTACAAAAAGGCACATGCAATGGCCTCAACCAATGTATGTTTATTTATAAAATTGAGCAACAACCCACAAAACCGTTTTGAATTACTTAGTGGAAATCAAAATCTTTCATCACAGAAATAAAGGAAAGCAGAGAAGGGGAGATAAAATTGGCAACATCCTCTGAAACTCAAGCTGAAAACCATGTTTCAGCAAAGGAAACACAGAATCCTTAACCAATGCCATGGCACATAAGAGCCTTTCCACATGCCAGACAAACCATTCTAGCAAGAATCCTAGTCCAAACTGGGATTGTGAGTATATTTGTATTTTCTCTACTTTAAGAGAAGACTAGCAGAATTTTTCTTGTAAATGTAGGGATGCATAATCACATGTTGTTTTACATAAACATGTATTCCAATTTACATAAATTTGCATCACATTTTCCCCCAAAACTAGCTCTGAATATGTAAGACAAATTAATCTGTGCTCTCTAATATAACTGTGCTCAAATATGAGATACAGGGGCTACCACAAGATATAGGCTTACCAGAGATGGCAAATGGCATTTCTCCAAAGCTCTTTACTGAAAAGAGATGATAGTTATAGGTTAGATAAAACTTGGATATTTCCAGAAATTAATTAGAAACATTCAACAAACTGTTGATGAAATAATCCCAAGTTGGAAGAAGTAGATGGAATACTTGACACAATTTATTAAGGATTAACATTAGTTTGCCTATTTGCCAACTTCTTTATAGCCCTGTTCAATTCCAGTTCTTCAAGTTTGTTGCTCAAGAATGAGAGGTTTTAAAATAAAGAGAAATAATTTTTTTCAATCTATATTTTAACAAAAGGATACAGGAAATAATAATAATAAAAGAATAATTATTCTTTTTTAAAAAATATTATTATTATTACTAAAAAGCAGTGGCATTGTTTAATTTCTGACTACCACTAAAATATTTCAGGTCTGGTTCTTTCTCCTTACTATTAAATGTAAACAACAGAAGGGGAGAGAAGTAGTCTTTTCCTTCCTGTCTTTCATAAGCTAAACTGCTTCTTGGTAAATAAGTATTTCTGTGTGTAAGACAGTCTAGTAGTGTGGCTTGTTTTCAAAGTGTGTTGTAAAAAATAGGATTTCCTTTCATGAATATGAGATGCACAGTGAAGTCTTCTGTAACCCTCAACTAAAAACCTTTCATGTACCACACAGGTATGGGATTCCTAGTTCATTAGATTAGATCCATAGTTGGCAACTCTGGTATCTTAACATGCGAAAGAAACTTTCTGCAGGAAAAAGAAAAAGTGAGAAAAAGATGAAGCCGAAGTTTGTGAACCAGTCAAAAGGGAGCAGAGATTAAAGTATCCCATTAACACATAAATCATAACAATTGCCTATTCAATAGCTTCTTATATCCCCCCATTATCTCAAAATAAAATCAAAATTTACTAGGACCCACAAGACCTCACACAATCTGGCATCTAGCTTCAACTCTGGTCTCATTGCAGTCTTCCCCTCACTCCACTCCCCCAACACAAGCCTTCTTGCTATGCTTTAAACATGGCAAGCAGGGCTCTTTGTGCCTCAGGAACTTTGCTCTGGTTTTCAATGTTACCATGAATTTGGGGAGAGGAAGATTGGAACAGTTCAAGTTAAAACACTATCAAGCTCTCCATTCCTACCAAGGTTTAGCCATTTTTCTTGAATGAACCATTCTCAGACTGTCATATGCCTGCTTAATTACTGAGAAAAAGAAAGTTTCCAAGTTCTGAGAAAGTTGATTTTGACAATTTGTGCTGGTGTTCTCACTGCTTTATGGAAGACTGGTTTGGGGAGGGAAGTCCTTACTTTGCCATTTTGGAAATGCTTTTCTGGATATTCTTCTTTAGAATTCACTAAAAATTAATAAGTGATAGGTTGTTAACAATTAGTTGCATGTGATTTCTGAAGCTATAGTAGTAGAATTTTTGTACTTTAAATTATTTAATATTAAAACATAAAATTTAAGTTTGTCTAGATAGATTAGGTTAAATGTATTTATTCTACGAATTTGTATTGGGTCACTGCCATGAATTAGTCACTATTCTAGGCACTGGAGACCTGGCAGGAATGAGGAAGTGACATTTGCCCAGAGGTCCTAATGAAATGATGGAATGGGCCATAGGCATACCTGAGGAGAGATAATTCCAGACTATCTACAACAGATAAGTTTTACATTTGATAACACAAATAGGTTGAAAGTAGAAAGACAGAAAACTATATACTGTGTAAACAGTATCCAAAAGAGAGCTAGAGTGATTATACTAATATGAGATAAAATAGACTTTAAGGCAAAAAACTACAGACAAAGAAAGACTTTTTTTTTAACTGATCAAAGTGTCAATCTATCAGGAATACATAATGATTTAGAAGATATGTATCAATATATGCACCTAACAAGAGATCCAAAATACATGAAGCAAAACTGACAAAACTGAAGAGAGAAATAGACCATTCAACAATGATAGTTGAAGGCTTCAATATCCTACTTCTAATAATGGATAGAAACACTAGGGAGAAAACCAACAAAGAAATAGGAATCTTGAACAACACTATAAACCAATTAGACCTAATAGACATTGATAGTATAGTACAGACATTCCACAAACAACAACAGAATGGGTATTCTTTTAAGTGCACATGGAATAGTCCCCAAGATAGAACATATAGTAGACCACAAATTAAGCCTCACAAATTTAATAGTGTTAGACCCATACAATTTATAACAACAGAAGGAAATCTGGAGAGTTACCATTTGAGAAAAATGGTAATTTTTTTTTGTTTTAGAATATTTACTTGTCATAGTATGCTATTTATGTTAACAGGTAATAGATTTATTACTGTTAGTTTTAAATGAATTAATAAATACACATTTAAAATGATTCTCAGTTTTACTTTCTAATATAGTGAATATTGATAGATATAATCACTTAAATAAAAGTTCTTTGGGAGCCCTTAATAATTTTAAAGAGGGTTCTGTTATCACAAAGTTTGAGAAGCCTTGATTTAGACTAGTAATTTGGAAGATATGTTCAGGATCCACCACAATAACCATTACACTACAATGTTCAAGCAACTGTTTGCAGGGGTTACCTTGTGGGAAAGCGAGTGGGTTCTGGGGGAAAGAACTTCATCATTCTCTATACTTCTAGTCCTCTGAAGTCACAGCAGTGAGAGATAACAATTTATATTTGTGGAGTTAAAAGGAGTACATTGAGACTGGAGTGTAGAGAAAGTGTGTGACAGTGGAGAAGGAAAGTAAGAAAAAAGAAGTACGCTGGGGGCTTCCCTGGTGGCACAGTGGTTGAGAATCTGCCTGCTGATGCAGGGGACATGGGTTCGAGCCCTGGTCTGGGAGGATCCCACATGCCTCGGAGCAACTAGGCCCATGAGCCACAACTCCTGAGCCTGTGTGTCTGGAGCCTGTGCTCCGCAACAAGAGAGGCCACGATAGTGAGAGGCCCGCGCACCGCGATGAAGAGTGGCCCCCGCTTGCCACAACTAGAGAAAGCCCTCGCACAGAAACGAAGACCCAACACAGCAAAAATAAATAAATTAATTAATAAAAAGTCCTACCCCCAACAACAACAACAAAAAAAAGAAGTATGCTGAAAGAATCTATCTTTCAAGAAAGATAGGTCAGATTCAAAAATCTATAATAGGAGGGAATAATAAATGCATAAAAAAGTTATCAACTAAGTGCTATTCAGAGAGAGAGAGAGATAACTTTATTGTCATCTGGAAGTCAAACTCATTACAACATTCCCTCTTGAGATGCAGAACCGAACCCACCGAAATGTTATTAACAATCTCAGCAATTTCAAAATATGTACTCTTATGTAATCTATGGATATTATTCAGCTCCTTCAAAATGAAAATTCTAAGGCTGAAGGTATTTTTAGTCTAGGCAAGTGAACAGAATTTATGAATGTGCAGTTCTACACCCAGAAAGCAATTCCCATGAGTTAGAAAAGGAAAAAAAAATTACTTCAAATAAAGCAATGCGTTCTCCCCCACTCCCATCTCCAACTCGGTGGGTTTAGGAATACCTAACCCCTACTATTTTTTAATCTTCAGCAGGGATCTCATACCTAACAGCTGCTATTTAGGTAGCCCCTTATGCTATGAAATTCAAACCCTCATTTTATCTCCTTTCCCTACAGCAAAAATTGCAATATCTCACACCCAAGCTCCAGCTGTCAGATTCACACACCATTTCTATTTCAATGGCTGGAATAATCCCTTGCTCCCTTGTTTTCATTGAACAAGAATGTGCCAGCTTAAAAAAAAAAAAAAAAAAAAAAAGGAACAGGGAAAAGGCATTTGTCTAAACTCAAATACTCAAAGGGACAAAACAGCTTGAAGAAATATGATGCTTTGTAACAGGCATTTTGCATTTGAAGCACAGTTTTTCTTTTCTTTCTTTTTTTAAGACATATATACACTCAGAAACGTATAAATATAAATAGAAGGACATAAGACTCTGTAGACTTTTCTTTTTCAGAAAGCACTATATAAGTCAGAGAAGATATACACACATACCAATGCCAAGAAACTAGACAATGTGAGCATATCTATGGCAACCATTCTTAAGTAAAATTTTCTTTTTAAATGAGAGAGGAAAAAAATGGTAGGTTCTCAGTCTTTCTTGTCTTTTATGATACTGGCAATCTATAGCATGGTAGTTATGCTTAATATTTACAGAGTTAGAAACCCAGATTCCAAAGCAGCCTTGAAACCAAGGTGCCCCTAGTGTTAGTTAAAATAAGCAATCCCTGAAGACATCATTTCAAAATGGACACACAGATGCAATCTCAGCTGTCCCTAGCCTGAATGAGCAGAGTCAAATGATCTCTGCTGGGAGAACAGAAGCTCTAAAAGAGTTTGATGCCTGACTGTGCATGAAGGAATACATGAAGAGAAGAGCTCAAAAAAATATCTTCCGTGCTTTCTAAGATCTGTGGTACTGGCATAACCATCTGAAATCAACAATGACCTTCTAGTCGTGACAAAGCACAGAGAGATGAAGGAAAAGATTAAGAATTCTCAGTTAAAAAGAAACATAGAATTTTTAAATCAACTATAAGCAAACAACATAAAAATCAGAGTTATCTAATAAACTCTTCTCTCAAGATGATTTTTACCAACATCATTTTTCAATTCCTACAGCCTTGGGCCTCGTCACCTCCTGCCCATGGAATCATTTCCTTCTGGCTCTCTGGCTGGCCTGACTTAAATGTCCCAGCCCACTGAAGGACTCTTTATTTTCTCTTCCCATGACTCCTTTGTTCTAAAAGCTTCCATGGGCTCCCTACAACTTCAGTCCAATCATGAGTCTTTCATAACTGAGTTTTGTTTTAGCTAAACCAAACTCATGTCTTTAAGCTCTTGAACAGCTGAGGCTGTTTCCTCACCATTCCTCCCCAAGGCATCCTCTCCCTATGTTCTCAACACACCAAGCTCATCTTCAGCTGAGCATGTTAAGAAGCTAGTGTCATTTTCCCTTCACTAAATGTTGTCCCCCCTCCATCAAGCCAAATTCCACCCAGCTACCGGGTTCTGCTCAGTGGCCATGAGGCACATCCTGACAGCATCAACCCTCATTAACTTGCCTGACATCTGGAGGGATATTTCATTATATTATAGATGAGAACAAATGAGCTTCAGTATCAAATAATTAGGTTAATAATAAGGGACTGTTTTCTAAATATAATATCTTAGATATTGAATTAAGACCTGAGGGAGTCTGAAATCATTCAAAAAGCAATTACCACAATTACTCTTAAAAACAAAGTGATGACAATCACAGGAACAAATGTATCTAAAAGATAATAATAATAACCTCTCTTTGCTGATGCAAGTACCAAACACACATGAGGTTATCTCTCCTTTCCCCCATAAAAATTGTCTTCCTAGGGCTTCCCTGGTGGTGCAGTGGTTGAGAGTCTGCCTGCCAATGCAGGAGACACGGGTTCAAGCCCTGGTCTGGGAAGATCCCACATGCCGCGGTGCTACTAGGCCCGTGAGCCACAACTACTGAGCCTGCGCGTCTGGAGCCCGTGCTCCTCAACAAGAGAGGCCACGATAGTGAGAGGCCTGCGCACCGCAATGAAGAGTGGCCCCCCTTGCCGCAACTAGAGAAAGCCCTCGCACAGAAACAAAGATCCAACACAGCCAAAAATAATTAATTAATTAAAAAATATAAATAAAAAATAAAAATTGTCTTCCTATAAATAACTAGAAACAGTTTTAAAACAAATATCGAGGAAGGAACCATAATAGGCTCTGTAATTTCTTTCCCTTTACAATGGAAAACTTTACCTACGTTAGAACACAGAATGAGTCTTTACTTCTAAAACGTAAAATTTTAAGCTAAATGAAAAACAGCTAATGTTTTTGCTTTAAGGTAGCTTGCCAACTTTAGAAAAATATCTTCAATTCTTCAAACAGATGGCAAAGCCACCTTTAAAATATATTAAGCATGCTAAAATAGATACAAACTGATAGTTCTACTCCTGATAAATGCTGCTGTGGACAACCGAATGCCTCCCATTCTGTTTCAGTAATAAATCACTTTCCTGACTTGAGTTAGTAATGAGATTTTTAATCATGTGGATTGAACATATCCTCCAGTTAATAAAAAACGTATCACCTCCTTTTTATCTTTAATAAAAGATTTGTACACTGCTCAAATGATTAGTATTACATTTTTAAAGAACCTGAGATTGATGTTTTTCAATCCTCCTTTCCATTTTTCTGGGCTTTTATAATTCAAAGGTAATATGCCCTGTAATTAATAATTCATAAGGTAATTTTAAGGCTTTTATTCAGAAACCTCTTTCCTATTGACTTTAGAATGTGTCATAAAAATGCAGGTATTAATATCTTGGCAATTCTCAGCTCTATACAGATGAGGTCCTTGAATTTAAACAACTCAAGACTGTAGCTTCAAAAATCAGGACACATAATTTTGAACCTTAAGGTACAGAAAAGACAAATATCTTTTTAAAGTGCTATTTATACCATTATATTTCTCTCAACTGACAATTAACCATGACACATTTGTCTTGTTATTCAGATAATTGTCAGGATTAATTTTTTTCTTTAGCATGAGAATTATTTTGAGGAATAAATCAAGGGCAAACAGTTCTGTTTGAAAATGATTTTTTCTAACTATAGCTCTAAATGTGCATTTAAGCATCTGGAATCTCTAAAAGATTCATTCAAAGACACTTTTACCTGAAGGTAAAGCTTTGCTTCTCTCATCATTATTTTTCAGCCACAACAAAGTAATATGTATAAGGAAAGGAGCATAGGAAAATAATCTACATTTTTTTTTCTTTTCTAAATATTTTCCTGCATAATGATTTGGAAATTTATTTGGTGAGGGGGTATAAGGGTGTCACTTATCCCAGATTGTTAGGAAGTGATTCTTACAAGGGCACACACAAGAGTCTGCCAGCATTTACTAGCCAGTAAATTTCAGTCTATTCTCATAAAACTGCCAGGCATCAAATAAGGATGATTATGCATGGCGAAGTGCATTGTAAATATACACTGCCATAGAAATGTGGGGTTACCGTCATCCGCCAAATACCTCACATGAGCCTCATGGAAGCTTGGTTGAGTAACAGATGGAAAATTATGAACCTATCACTACTGATTAAAGAACAATTCAATGTACAACAGGACACTGAATAAGCAATGACCCACTTGTTTAAAAAAATAAATCATGGCAATGAATAAACAACACATTACTATCCCCCCACTAGTTTGTAAACAAGATCAGTTGTGGACTCACCCTTGCATTCCTTGAGCAGTTCACAAGACCTGTAACACATAATAAGACTCTCTTGGTGTTGGTTTAAAAAATAATACCTGAGATACAGAAAACAATAGCTGACCCACTGGAACATGCCAAGAAAGTACTTGGAGTCTATTCCTATAAAAGAAAACAGGCCCCATTCCCTCCTAATCCAGATACTGTGAAAATAGTTTAGATAAAACTAATAAATCTGAGTCATTCCTCTACTGTTACAAAATATGGCCAGTGATCAGTTTCTTTCCTTAGATATAAACAAAGCTTGAAACCAGAGTAAATCAAAATTTATATACAAGGAGGAAGCTGAGGAGCTGAAAAAGTCTTTTTCTGCCTAAGAATGAAAATCTAAGATGTACAATGCTTAGATCAAGGATCCCCTAAGGAACTCAATTAGAGACTTAACTGTTAAAGATAAAGGTACAGGCTAACCTTTAAATATCATCCAACTAAAGGAACCACTATTCTTTTATTTTTAATAAATTTATTTATTTATTTATTTATGGCTGCTTTGGGTGCACGTTGCTGCGTGCGGGCTTCTCATTGTGGTGGCTTCTGTTGTTGCGGAGGCTTGGGCTTCAGTAATTGTGGCACGTGGGCTCAATAGTTGTGGCTCACGGGCTTTAGAGCACAGGCTCAGTAGCTGTGGCACACGGGCTTAGTTGTTCCGCAGCATGTGGGATCTTCCCGGACCAGGGCTCAAACCTGTGTCCCCTGCATTAGCAGGCAGATTCTCAACCACTGCGCCACCAGGGAAGCCCCAGAAGCACTATTCTTTACTTTTGATTTAGATTTGGTATGACAGAACAAGCAAATAAAAATAGTTTACTACAGCAAAATATAGGATATTAAAAAATCCATGTCCAAAGCTTTCAGCTACACTTCTTGAGGAGCTGTTATTTTTATTCTCTCATTCATTCATTCAAGGTGGCATACACTGTGATAAAATTTCCTATACAGAGCAAAATAAGCTCCATGTCCTCAATAGGTTTGTAGACACACCCAAGTGAGACACACAAATGAAGTGGTATGTGTCCTAGGGGGTTACACATGTTATATTAGAAATGTATGGTAACAAGGGGCCACAAAGAAAAGAAGTCCATTCTCTGGGAAGTGGGAAGGTGTGGTGGGGTGTTCAGGAAATATTATAGTAAAGTGAGTGTTGAAAGATGAGTAGGCATTCATCAAGGGGCTATGAATATGAAGAAAGCCATTCTAGGCACATGGAGGAGAAAGATCAAAGGAACAGAATAAAAAGTATGATTGCGTGATGGCTGAAGTGTGTGGTGTTGGCTGTAAGGAGGAAAATGCTGGAGAGGCCACCAGATCATGAATTAAGTTAACCTTTTCATAAAACTTGGATTTTGTTCAGTGAGCAATTTTGAGTCATTAAGGAGTTCAGCAGGGGAGTTACATGATTGGTTTTCTATTTTAGAAAGATCACAGCGGAAACAGTATGGAGGATAGATGGGGAAGACAGATTCTGAAAATAGTTAGAAGATTCTGGAAATAATCGAGGTGGTGGTTAATGAGGTTGGCCTAAAGCACAAGCAATAGAGATGAATATATAAGAAGGCAATAACTAAAGCAGGAGGTGACTAGCTTTGTGGAAGGAAGGAAAGGGCATCATTTTAGGGTAAACTTATAATTCATTCTTTGGTAACTAGAGGGTGATGCTGTTCACAGAAATGGGAATGTAGGAAGAAGCGTAGGTTTGGATGTAGAGGTAATTCCAGTTTTTTTACATGTAGTATTTGACTTCCTAAGGCCAGGGTGTAAAAGTCCAGCAGACAGTTTAAATGGACAGGTCTGGAGCCCAGGTGCCGAGCTGGGGAAATAGATTCAGGACTCCCGTGAGAAACAGTTGATGCCTTAAGAGTGAGTGAGATACTATGGGGAATATTTCTTTGCATCAGAATCACCTAAGCTTATACTTAAAAGTACATATTTCTAGACCCTTTCACAGATTTACTGGATCAGAATCGTGGGTCTGGGCCCCCAAATCTGTATTTCAACAAAACTTTCAAGGTATTCTGTTGCTTACTGAAAGTTGATAGCAGGGATTTTTCTCTCTTTTGTTCACTGCTGAATCTCCCATTCCTTGAAAGAGTGCCTGGCCCATAGCAGGGTCTCATAAATATTTGCTGAGTGAAAGAAAGAAAAAAGAAAAGAGCTCTAAGCACATTTCAAATACATCTTATTTCCTACTTATTCCTTAAATAAACAATTTATCTTTTGCATTGTAGAAATATACTCCTACAGGCTTAGGAATTTTTTCCCATGTACTCTATTCATTAAAAAAACTGAGTGTTTTTCCCTCTTTCCCTAATATTATATGTGAATTACTAAGGAAATTGTGGAAAATCCCTTCATGGAGTCATTTCAAATTACATACACTATTTTTACTTTTTAATGAATAAATACTTGGAAACATGAAAAAGATCATGAAACTTTAAAATTCCTTTTAAGGTTATAGTTATCATCTGCATAACTTTTACTGTTCTGTATCTTTATATTCATTCTTTACCCTCTATACCATATATTTTAAAAAACCTGTAATATTTCTTAAAACTTCAGTTGCTAACCTCATTGCCCCTGACTGCAGTCTCCAAATTTCAACTCCACTTTTTCTCTTCTTTTAATATTGCTTTTCATGTTTCCTTTTCTCTGGCTGATTTTTTTTCTACTCATTTCAAATGCTCACCTGCTTTCTCTGCTCTTGAACTCAAATGGGTTGTTAGCAAAGAGATGAGAGACCTTTGTAGCTGCTGGAGGGGAGTTCTGAAGCGACGTGGGTTGTCTGGCTTCAGTCTACAGGTCACCTCGGACCAGCAGGAGAAGAAATTAGACCCTCAGTTCCATGCACAGAAGCATTTTGTCTGCAAGCCAGCACCTCAGTGATAGCATAGACACAGACTAGGGACATGCTGAAAACTCTCAGCATCCCTACTTCATGTTCAGTGGACACAAAGAGAAAAGAGATTCTCTTTTGAAAGATAACATAAACTTCTTGAAAAGTAAATCAAACTCAGAATCCTCTCAGACCCCAGGTAACTCATTTTCCAAGCGTCATCCTGGCCAGGCTGTTTGACCCTGCTTATTTGGTGGGAGTCCTTGGGGGCATCTTCTTTGATTGTATCCAGCTGCAGTATAATGGCCAGCTGTCCTCTCAGCCTCTGATCAGGACCTTCCAAAGGTCTAGTCAGAAACTCCTGGTGAGTGGTATATGGCATCAGAGGCCTGAGTGTGCTCCAATTTGTCACGGTACTGATTAAGTGGATACATAACAGATGGTATCTCATTTTAGATGGAGATGAGTAGGTGAGAAATTGGCTACACTGAATTTTTTTATTAAAAAAAAAGAATGGGAAAAATAATCTGCAGCTGGTATGTCATTTTTACCCCATAAGCACAGTTTTCTTTCATTCCATCATAAGAAAGAAAGAGAAGAAAACTCAAACTCTCTCAGTTTGGGGCAAAACTAAGAATGTGGTTTCCTTCCATTATATGAAGTTAGGGTTAGCAAATTATTCTTTAAAAAAAAAATTAAAGTCATGTATGTTTATTTTTCCTTTTTTTTCTTTTGAAATGGACAGCAGCAGAATAAGGGAATTCTTTGTGCAATACTTCTCAAAGTGAGGTCCCCAGATCAGCATCATCATTATTACTTGAGAACCTGTTAGAGATGCAAAGTCTCGGGCTCCTACACCAGACCTACTGAATTAAAAATCTGGGGTGGGGAGGCAGATGTGGTTCAGTAATAAAAATTTTATCAAGGCTTCCAGGTGATTCTAATGCACATTAAAATTTGAGAACCACTGTCTTTGAATACTGAAAACTAACTGTACTGATAAGAAGACTGTTAATTTAAAAAAATAACTTTCAGCATCAAAGATTTATCAGTCTTATCAAAGATCTATACAGCACGAGGAAATGGAAGCACAGAGAGGCAAAGGGACTTGCCTGAGCTTACACAGTTTGCAAGTCACGAAGTTGGGATTTGGACCCAGGAAGTCAAGTTCCAGAGTTCACACTTACAAGCACTGCTTTGGGCTGGTTGGTTTTCCCAAGTGGTGCTCAGGAAGCTGACTCCATCTCCAGACTTAGGAGTGGGATATGTGGCTTAGATACAAGCCATCAAGTTTACCCTCTCCAAAATTTCCATACCAGCCACCCTCTCCAAAATGTCAATAAAATAAAATTGAACAAACAAAAAGCAGTGTACATCCATCATAGCATAACTCTACCATCTTTTTAAGATATTATCCATTGGTAATGATTGCCCAGATCCATGAATTTACCAGGGGTTTGAAGACAGTGATATTCTAATTTTATCATTACTTCTTCATTTAACAGATAGAATAGTGTTATAAACAGACACTTACTTTCATCAACTCTTTGGTTTCCTTTAAGTATTACAGTTCTTACAGAAAAGAATAAATGCTTGATTATTTAGCTTTTCAAAATGATAAGTCTGCGGTTTCCCTGGTGGCGCAGTGGTTGAGAGTCCACCTGCCGATGCAGGGGACGCGGGTTCGTGCCCCGGTCCAGGAAGATCCCACATGCCGCGGAGCAGCTAGGCCCGTGAGCCATGGCCGCTGAGCCTGCGCGTCCGGAGCCTGTGCTCCGCAATGGGAGAGGCCACAACAGTGAGAGGCCCACGTACCGAAAAAAAAAAAAAGATAAGTCTGTTCCCTAGAACCCTCAAATATAACTGAGTTTTTCAAGTATTAATATAAACTCATGATACATATATATTTAAAGTTGTTCAGGCCATTGCAGTTGTTTTCCAAACTGGTGCACACATTTTTCCATCTTTGTTGAGTGGGAGTTTTTCTAATTGGCTCTGAGTCTTTTTGACATAGATCTACCAGTCTTTGAAAGCATCTCAGTTTTCCATGATAGCAAGATGTTTCAGGTTTATCTTATAAGTTCCCTGCCCTAAACTCTGAAACACCTCTTTCTTCAAAGAGTCTTGGTTCCATTTAGTGGGAAAAGGCATTTAGAGACCATAATCTGAGCACTAGAGATGCTATTGCTACTAGGTTGGTCATTGTTTCCAGGCCTTTGGTGGACAACGTTGGGAAATATTTTCTTAAGAAAACATATAGCATGAGTTCATATAGATGCTTCAAAAATTTTTAACTAAATGTTATCAACCTTCAGTCTGAATCTCTTTCCAAACAACCCCAAAATTTGAGTTCTCAAAGACACCAATGTAATTACTCATTTGATTAATTCATAATATATACCCGGGCTTCCTTGGTGGCGCAGTGGTTGAGAGTCCGCCTGCCGATGCAGGGGACACGGGTTCATGCCCCGGTCCGGGAAGATCCCACATGCTGCAGAGCGGCTGGGCCCGTGAGCCATGGCCACTGAGCCTGCGCGTCCAGAGCCTGTGCTCCACAACGAGAGAGGCCACAACAGTGAGAGACCCGCGTACCGCATAATATATACCCAACAGACTCAGAATAACACCAATGTTATTAATTTAAAAGTCATTACTGAAAAAAGTTTAGAATTATTTTTAAGTTCTTTTGACTTAAGGGCATTACCCCACTAGGAATACACAATCAAGTTAATGCATTATAAAATCACTTGCAGGACTTCCTTTCTGTGTGAATATTCTGTTTCTGAGCTGTCCAGAAATATAGCCACTAGCCAAATGTGGCTATTAAAAGTATAATTCAAATTAATTAAATAAAATATAAAATTTAGTTATTCAGTAACACTAGGCACATTCCAAGTGTTCAATAGCCATATGTGGCTAGAGATTATCATACTGAATGATGCGGTTGGTGAGCATTTTCATCACATAGAAAGCTCTATTGGGGAACACTGATTGCTAGGTACATGGTTAAAATCATTTATTATCTTTTTATTTTAGTTTTTAGAAATTTATTTTATATTTATGTTGTTTTGTTATTAAGTGAAGACATATAATTCCAAAGACCAATCTACAAACAAGATATATTCAAGGAAGTCTAGTTTCCCTTCCTGTCCCCTCTAACCTATTCTCTCCCTCTTCCTATAGGTAAACTTAAAAAAATTTTATTTTGGCTTATCTTTCCATTGGTTTTATTTTTAATGTACACATATATACATCCTTATGCATATATATAATCATAATTCCCCTTTTTTGATAAATGGGCACATACTAATTATTATTTAATTAAATAGGATTTTCTATTACTTGCAATATAAAGCATGCACAATAACATAATCACTTATCCTTTAAAAGTAAATCAATGCTAAATTGCCATAGTAGTCTTTTTTTAAAGAATCCCCCTGTAGAAGTGGAGAGACCAATGAGACACTAAGTCCCAGGAAAACTTAGAGTTGTGGGACATTTTTAAACAGAATAATTTAAAGCTCAAGTTCACGAGCAAAAATAAATTCTGACTATCCCAAGTTGTGAATGAAGGGCGCCATGTGTATTGGAACACAGGAATGACCAATTCAGTCTGAAAGGATGCCAGAGAGTGGTACTAACTTGCTCTCCAATAAGAAAATTTCAAATCCATTGGATTGGTTGCCAGAAAATGGAATTCTTTTTAAAGAGTGGAACATGTTCATATTTCCCTAGTTTTTGTCAACAACTTAACAGCTGTGTTCCAAATGGACTGAAGTTGAGCCAAAATATTGTCTGGCAGCCCTGAAAACAGAATCTGACAATAATTGATTTTCAGAGCATTCACAGTATGAATCCCAACATTCCACAGTCTGGAGAAATTGGAGAGACAAGGGGGAGGTGAACGTAGACCTTTATTTTCTTAATACTGTAGATGGTACGTGACCACAGAAAATCTGAACAAGAGATTATCTCCATCATTGTGTTCCATTTCTTAAGACAGAGTAAAATATCCATGAGATAGGTAAAAAATAAAATGTCTTTCTATCTGGATGTTTTCTACTGCTCTAGGAGGTGCCTTGGCTACCACTGTGCCACTGCCTTTATGGGTGACCCAAGACAGTATGCATATAAACATGATTTTCCCCATGTGGAAATTTTAAAAGATCAAGTCTTACCTCTAATACTGAGGAAGATATGGAATGCAACTCTCACAAGTTCTGGGAAACCTGTGATTCTTCCAAGGAGAAATAAAGGAAATGTAAAGTATTGAAAATATCTCTTTTAGAGATGCTCTCCAGAGTTTTTGAAAGGTATTACAAAATAAAAAGTAGTCAGTGATGGGCTTCCCTGGTGGCACAGCGGTTGAGAGTCCGCATGCCGACGCAGGGAACACGGGTTCGTGCCCCGGTCCGGGAAGATCCCACATGCTGCGGAGTAGCTGGGCCTGTGAGCCATGGCCGCTGAGCCTGTGCGTCCGGAGCCTGTGCTCCGCAACGGGAGAGGACACAACAGTGAGAGGTTCGCGTACCGCAAAAAGAAAAAAAAAAAAAAAAAAAAGTAGTCAGTGACAATTATTTAGCAATTCAGTGTGGGGAAGAGGATATGCAACTAAGACCAACCTCAGAACACTCCCATAAATCCTATCAATGCCCACTTTCCATTCTAAATTTTGTTAGAGAGCAAGTCAGCTGACTGAAGGTACTTGAATTTCTACTTTAAATGTTTACCCAGATCTCGATTTACAAAAAATAACAAAAAAACTTTGTCTACTAAAGACAAAAAGGATCTCATTTCCTTAGTAAACAACTTGGGACAAAATTAATTAATCATCATGGCCTCTGGTTTTAAAATTTTAAACTTTCCCCAAATGTCCAGACACAGCTACATGCAAATATTTTCACTCGGCCTCACTTGCTCACCATAAATACCTACCTTCTTGAAAAATACTCCCTATATAAATGTGAATGAGATTGTAAGTTTTAATACTATATACTAACTTTTTGAACTCTGTTGACTCACTAGACAATATTCAATTAATTTGGAAAACTGTATGTTGAATCTCCTGTTCATAGTTTTGGGGTTTTTTTTAATCTTTTTTTTAAAACATCTTTATTGGAGTATAATTGCTTTACAATGCTGTGTTAGTTTCTGCCGTATAACAAAGTGAATCAGCTATATGTATACATATTATCCCCATAGCCCCTCCCTCTTGCATCTCCCTCCCACCGTCCCTATCCCACTCCTCTAAGTGGTCACAAAGCACTGAGCTGATCTCCCTGTGCTATGCAGCTGCTTCCCACTAGCTATCTATTTTACATTTGGTAGTGTATATAAGTCCATGCCACTCTCTCACTTCGTCCCAGCTTACCCTTCCCCCTCCCTGTGTCCTCAAGTCCATTCTCTACATCTGCGTCTTTATTCCTGTCCTGCTCCTAGGTTCATCAGAACCTTTTTTTTTAGATTCCATATATATGTATTAGCATACGGTATTTGTTTTTCTCTTTCTGACTTACTTCACTCTGTATGACAGACTCTAGGTCCATCCACCTCACTACAAATAACTCAATTTCATTTCTTTTTATGGCTGAGTAATATTCCATTGTATATATGTGCCACATGGAAGCAACCTAAGGGTCCATTGACAGATGAATGGATAAAGAGGATGTGGAATATACTTTTAACACTTAGGTGGACCAACCAGTGGGGAAAAAATATGCTTTATTTACCTTTAACAAGGTGTAAATCTCCAGTGAAAAATTTATGAATTGCAAATGTGCAACCACAAAGACTAAGAAGTTGACTAATTGTAGCCTAATAGACTATAGACTAATTATTTGAAAAAAAATTAAGAATAGACTAGTTGACAAAAAAAGTTAAAAGAAACCTCAAAGGTCGTCTTGTTCAATCTTCTCCCTCAGAAGAGGAAACTAAGGCTCTGAGAGTTTGTGTGTCTCACCAATAATTTTCTAGTACATCAGTGGCAAAATCAAACTAGATCTGTGGGTTCCTGCTTACCTGCCCAGAACTATTCTCTCTCATAGCTTCAGGTGCATTGTCTTTAATGAGAAGGTACCAAGCTTCTTCCTGTTCAAAACAAACACCATAAATTATCATCCTAATGAGGGTGTTCTCTCCCAGGATCACATCCTCTTTCTGATTCACATTTCCTGATCTGGTGAGCACCCATTCTCACTGCTGGCATCTCACAAATCTGGGATGGTTTAGATGACCTGGGCTGGAGGTGGCTGGTTCACAGAGCTTTGCCTCCATGGACTTGTTGAAGGGCTCTAATCTCAGACATATAGCTTTGCTTGCTGCAGCCAAAACATATGCTTCTGTCCAGTCAGCATTCAGGAAAGGTTTGCCTTTGAGTCACATTTTTCCTCTGAACTTTTGTTCACCCACTCTGCTTTTAATCATTATTTAACATTCATTTAACACCTTCTGTAATAACCTCAATGGGAAAAGAATTTGAAAAAGAATAGATACATGCATATGTATAACTGAATCACTTTGCTGTACACCTGAAACGAACACAACATTGTTAATCAACTATACTGCAATATAAAATAAAAATTAAAAAAAATATATGTGGTAGAAATATGGAGAAAATTCAGTATTTTAAACACAACTTGCTAAGAATTATATATTGTATATAAATCATGGCAAATTTGGGGATGTTCTTCTGTGCCCAATTTTTTTTTTTGTATATATGTCCTAAATTTCAGAGAAATGATTACCTCTCCCTTTCATCATTAAAAATAATCATCACAAAAAACAACAAAAAAAAAACACCTTCAATATTTCACCTCACCACATACCACTCGGATATTTCACGGAAAAATGATTTTACTTAAATACTTAGAAACAGCATCAATAAACCCAGTAGCAACTACAATCTTTTGAGCATTTATTGCATGTCAGGTAACTTGCACATTTTGTCATTTAATCCTTAGAACATCTCTTTAAGACACACTATGAGGCAGGTATTATTAAACTGATTTTATAGATGAAGAAGCAATCTCAAAGAGCTTTAGCAATTTTTCCAAAGGAAGTGGAAGATGCAGGGCTCTCTGACTCCAAAAGCTCTGCTCCTAATTGCTACTCTACACTGGCTCCAGATTTAAAAGTACCATCTTGTCCATTTCACATCCAACAGCTGGATCACAGTTTATGAGAAAAGAACTGGGAAATTAGGGCTGTATAGAACATGTTTAAGAAGGAAATAAATCGATAACTACAACAGCAAGTATACATAACTTTTTAAGTAATCTCACCCCCTTGTGATGACTTAGGATCTTGTACCTCTTCTTAAACAGAGAACATAAAGTCTGTTATAATCCACAGTCCATGTACCCCTCCATGTAATCCCCCTAATTCCCCGTTCAATACCCCATACCTTTTCTCTCTTCTAGCAGCATCTCTCACAGTCTGGTCTTTACCAAACTACTTTAACATGATTTCTTTACCTTCTTTCATGTTTTAGGCTCCTCAAGTTTCCTTCCCTTTTAAGCATGCCTTCTAAAACTAGGAATCTAAGTTTCTGGCCATTACTGACAGAAACTTTCAGATAATATGTTTCTTTTTACAAAAACTCAACAGAGAGAAGTTATAAAATAAAAAAGCAGTTGGAAGAGTTTTACTGAAGTAGAAAATTGTAAACCAGCATCTTATTGATCCACATTTTTCAGACATTTCCCTTTTTTTCCTAGCTTTTCTTTCCTTTGTCTATGTTTTCCCCAAAGAAGACAAAAACTCAAATGACTCCAGCTTATTAATAATTGAACAAGGAGGCTTCCGGGAATATGGCGGAAGAATAAGACGCGGAGATCACCTTCCTCCCCCACAGATACACCAGAAATACATCTACGCGTGGAACAACTCCTACAGAACACCTACTGAATGCTGGCAGAAGACCTCAGCCCTCCCAAAAGGCAAGAACCCCCCCCCCCCATACCTGGGTAGGGCAAAAGAAAAAAAGAATAAACAGAGACAAAGGGATAGGGACGGGACCTGCACCAGTGGGAGGGAGCTGTGAAGGAGGAAAGGTTTCCACACACTAGGAAGCCCCTTCGCGGGAGGAGACTGTGGGTGGTGGAGGGGGAAGCTTCGGAGCTGCGGCAGAGAGCACAGCAACAGAGGTGCGGAGGGCAAAGCGGAGAGATTCCCACACAGAGGATCAGGGCCGACTGGCACTCAGCAGCCCGAGAGGCTTGTCTGCTCACCCGCCAGGACGGGCGGGGCTGCGAGCTGAGGCTCGGACTTTGGTCGGAGCGCTGGGAGAGGACTGGCATTGGCAGCGTGAACACAGCCTGCAGGGGGTTAGTGCGCCACGGCTAGCCAGGAGGGAGTCCGGGGAAAAGTCTGGACCTGCCGAAGAGGCAAGAGACTTTTTCTTCCCTCTTTGTTTCCTGGTGCGCAAGGAGAGGGGAGTAAGAACGCTGCTTAAAGGAGCTACAGAAACGGGCGTGAGCCGCAGCTAACAGCGCGGACCCCAGAGACAGGCATGAGACGCTAAGGCTGCTGCTGCCGCCACCAAGAAGCCTGTGTGCCAGCACAGGTCACTCTCCACACCCCGCTTCTGGGGAGCCTGTGCAGCCCGCCACTCCCAGGGTCCCGTGATCCAGGGACAACTTCCCCGGGAGAACGCATGACGCGCCTCAGGCTGGTGCAACGTCACGCCGGCCTCTGCAGCCACAGGCCCGCCCTGCACTCCGAGCCCCTCCCTCCTCCCGGCCTGAGTGAGCTAGAGCCCCCGAATCAGCGGCTCCTTTAACCCCGTCCTGTCTGAGCGAAAAACAGAGGCCCACCGGCGATCTACACGCAGAGGCGGGGCCAAATCCAAAGCTGAGCCCCTGGGAGCTGTAAGAACAAAGAAGAGAAAGGGAAATCTCTCCCAGCAGCCTCAGAAGCAGCGGATTAAAGCTCCACAATCAACTTGATGTGCCCTGCATCTATGGAATACATGAATAGACAACGAATCATCCCAAATTGAGGAGGCGGACTTTGAGAGCAAGATTTATGTTTTTTCCCCCCTTTTCCTCTTTTTGTGAGTGTGTATGTATGTGCTTCTGTGTGAGATTTTGTCTGTATAGCTTTGCTTCCACCATTTGTCCGAAGGTTCTATCCGTCTGTTTTTTTTCTTTAAAATTTTTTTTCTTAATAATTACTTTTTATTTTAATAACTTTATTTTATTTTACTTTATCTTCGTTCTTTCTTTCCTTCCTTCCCTCCTTTAGACAACGAATCATCCCAAATTGAGGAGATGGACTTTGAGAGCGAGATTTATGATTTTTTCCCCTTTTCCTCTTTTTGTGAGTGTGTATGTGTATGCTTCTGTGTGAGATTTTGTCTGTAGAGCTTTGCTTACACCATTTGTCCTAGGGTTCTATCCGTCCGTTTTTTGTTTGTTTGTTTTTTCTCTTATTTATTTTAATAACTTTATTATATTTTATTTTATTTTACTTTATTTTCTTTCTTTCTTTCTTTTTTTCCTTCCTTCCCTCCTTCCTTCCTTCCTCCTTCCCTCCCTCCCTCCTTTCTTTCTTTCTTTCTTTCTTTCTTTCTTTCTTTCTTTCTTTCTTTCTTTCTTTCTTTCTTTCTACTTCTACTAATTCTTTTTCTACTTTTTCTCCCTTTTATTCTGAGCTGTGTGGATGAAAGGCTCTTGGTGCTGCAGCCAGGAGTCAGTGCTGTGCCTCTGAGGAGGGAGAGCCAACTTCAGTACACTGGTCCACAAGAGACCTCCCAGCTCCACATAATATCAAATGGCGAAAATCTCCCAGAGACCTCCATCTCAACACCAGCACCCAGCTTCACCCAACGACCAGCAAGCTACAGTGCTGGACATCCTATGCCAAACAATTAGCAAGAGAGGAACACAACCCCACCCATTAGCAGAGGGGCTGCCTAAAATCATAATAAGTCCACAGACACCCCAAAACACACCACCAGACATGGACCTGCCCACCAGAAAGACAATATCCAGCTTCATCCACCTGAACAAAGGCACTAGTCCCCTCCACCAGGAACCTACAGAACTCACTGAACCAACCTTAGCCACTTGGGACAGACACCAAAAACAAAGGGAATTATGAAGCTGCAGCCTGCAAAAAGGAGACCCCAAACACAGTAAGATAAGCAAAATGAGAAGATAGAAAAACACACAGCAGATGAAGGAGCAAGATAAAAACCCTAAAACCCCACCAGACCTAACAAATGAAGAGGAAATAGGCAGTCTACCTGAAAAATAATTCAGAATAATGATAGTAAAGATGAGCCAAAATCTGGGAAACAGAATAGACAAAATGCAAGAAACAATTCACAAGGACCTAGAAGAACTAAAGATGAAACAAACAATGATGAACAACACAATAAATGAAATAAAAAATACTCTAGATGGGCTCAATAGCAGAATAACTGAGGCAGAAGAACGGATAAGTGACCTGGAAGACAAAATAGTGGAAATAACTACTGCAGAGCAGAATAAAGAAAAAAGAATGAAAAGAACTGAGGACAGTCTCAGAGACCTCTGGGACAACATTAAACTCACCAACATCCGAATTATAGGGGTTCCAGAAGAAGAAGGAAAAAAGAAAGGGACTGAGAAAATATTTGAAGAGATTATAGCTGAAAACTTTCCTAATATGGGAAAGGAAATAGTTAATCAAGTCCAGGAAGCACAGAGAATCGCATACAGGATAAATCCAAGGAGAAATACGCCAAGACACATATTAATCAAACTGTCAAAAATTAAATACAAAGAAAACATATTAAAAGCAGCAAGGGAAAAACAACAAATAACACACAAGGGATCCCCATAAGGTTAATAGCTGATCTTTCAGCAGAAACTCTGCAAGCCAGAAGGGACTGGCAGGACATATTTAAAGTGATGAAGGAGAAAAACCTGCAACCAAGATTACTCTACCCAGCAAGGATCTCATTCAGACTTGATGGAGAAATTAAAACCTTTACAGACAAGCAAAAGCTGAGAGAGTTCAGCACCACCAAACCAGCTCTACAACAACTGCTAAAGGAACTTCTCTAGGCAAGAAACACAAAAGAAGGAAAAGACCTACAATAACGAACCCAAAACAATTAAGAAAATGGGAATAGGAACATACATATCGATAATTACCTTAAATGTAAATGGACTAAATGCTCCCACCAAAAGATACAGATTGGCTGAACGGATACAAAAACAGGACCCATATATTTGCTGTCTACAAGAGACCTACTTCAGATCTAGAGACACATACAGACTGAAAGTAAGGGGATGGACAAAGATATTTCAGGCAAATGGAAACCAAAAGAAAGCTGGAGTAGCAATTCTCATATCAGACAAAATAGACTTTAAAATAAAGACTATTACAAGAGACAAAGAAGGACACTACATAATGATCAAGGGATTGATCCAAGAAGAAGCTATAACCATTGTAAATATTTATGCACCCAACATAGGAGCACCTCAATACATAAGACAAATACTAACAGCCATAAAAGGGGAAATTGACGGTAACACATTCATAGCATGGGACTTTAACACCCCACTTTCACCCATGAACAGATCATCCAAAATGAAAATAAATAAGGAAACACAAGCTTTAAATGATACATTAAACAAGATGGACTTAATTGATATTTATAGGACATTCCATCTCAAAACAACAGAATACACATTTTCCTCAAGTGCTCATGTAACATTCTCCAGGATAGATCATATCTTGGGTCACAAATCAAGCCTTGGTAAATTTAAGAAAATTGAAATTGTATCAAGTAACTTTTCCGTCCACAATGCTATGAGACTAGATATCAATTACAGGAAAAGATCTGTAAAAAATAAAAACACATGGAGGCTAAACAATACACTACTTAATAACGAAGTGATCACTGAAGAAATCAAAGAGGAAATTAAAAAATACCTAGAAACAAATGACAATGGACACACGACGACCCAAAATCTATGGGATGCAGCAAAAGCAGTTCTAAGAGGGAAGTTTATAGCAATACAATCCTACCTTAAGAAACAGGAAACATCTCAAATAAACAACCTAACCTTGCACCTAAAGCAATTAGAAAAAGAAGAAGAAAAAAACCCCAAAGTTAGCAGAAGGAAAGAAATCATAAAAATCAGATCAGAAATAAATGAAAAAGAAATGAAGGAAACAATAGCAAAGATCAATAAAACTAAAAGCTGGTTCTTTAAGAAGATAAACAAAATTGATAAACCGTTAGCCAGACTCATCAAGAAAAAAAGGGAGAAGACTCAAATCAATAGAATTAGAAATGAAAAAGGAGAAGTAACAACTGACACTGCAGAAATACAAAAGATCATGAGAGATTACTACAAGCAACTCTGTGCCAATAAAAGGGACAACCTGGAAGAAATGGACAAATTCTTAGAAATGCACAACCTGCCAAGACTGAATCAGGAAGAAATAGAAAATATGAACAGACCAATCACAAGCACTGAAATTGAAACTGTGATTAAAAATCTTCCAACAAACAAAAGCCCAGGACCAGATGGCTTCACAGGCAAATTCTATCAAACATTTAGAGAAGAGCTAACACCTATCCTTCTCAAACTCTTCCAAAATATAGCAGAGGGAGGAACACTCCCAAACTCATTCTACAAGGCCACCATCACCTGGATACCAAAACCAGACAAGGATGTTACTAAGAAAGAAAATTACAAACCAATATCACTGATGAACATAGATGCAAAAATCCTCAACAAAATACTAGCAAACAGAATCCAACAGCACATTACAAGGATCATACAACATGATCAAGTGGGGTTTATTCCAGGAATGCAAGGATTCTTCAATATATGCAAATCAATCAATGGGATACACCATATTAACAAATTGAAGGAGAAAACCCATATGATCATCTCAATAGATACAGAGAAAGCTTTCGACAAAATTCAACACCCATTTATGATAAAAACCCTGCAGAAAGTAGGCACAGAGGGAACTTTCCTCAACATAATAAAGGCCATATATGACAAACCCACAGCCAACATCGTCCTCAATGGTGAAAAACTGAAAGCATTTCCACTAAGATCAGGAACAAGACAAGGTTGCCCACTCTCTCCACTCTTATTCAACATAGTTTTGGAAGTTTTAGCCACAGCAATCAGAGAAGAAAAGGAACTAAAAGGAATCCAAATTGGAAAAGAAGAAGTAAAGCTGTCACTGTTTGCAGATGACATGATACTATACATAGAGAATCCTAAAGATGCTACCAGAAAACTACTAGACCTAATCAATGAATTTGTAATGTAGCGGGATACAAAATTAATGCACAGAAATCTCTTGCATTCCTATACACTAAGGATGAAAAATCTGAAAGTGAAATCAAGAAAACACTCCCATTTACCACTGCAACAAAAAGAATAAAGTATCTAGGAATAAACCTACCTAAGGAGACAAAAGACCTGTATGCAGAAAATTATAAGACACTGATGAAAGAAATTAAAGATGATACAAATAGATGGAGAGATATACCATGTCCTTGGATTGGAAGAATCAACAATGTGAAAATGACTCTACTACCCAAAGCAATCTACAGATTCAATGCAATCCCTATCAAACTACCACTGGCATTTTTCACAGAACTAGAACAAAAAATTTCACAATTTGTATGGAAACACAAAAGACCCTGAATAGCCAAAGCAATCTTGAGAACGAAAAATGGAGCTGGAGGAATCAGGCTCCCTGACTTCAGGCTATACTACAAAGCTACAAGTAATCAAGACAGTATGGTACTGACACAAACAGAAAAACAGAAAAAACACAAAAAACAGAAAGATAGCTCAATGGAGCAGGATAGAAAGCCCAGAGATAAACCTATGCACATATGGTCACCTTATCTTTGATAAAGGAGGCAGGAATGTACAGTGGAGAAAGGACAGCCTCTTCAATAAGTGGTGCTGGGAAAACCGGACAGGTACATATAAAAGTATGAGATTAGATCATTCCCTAACACCATACACAAAAATAAGTTCAAAATGGATTAAAGACCTAAATTTAAGGCCAGAAACTGTCAAACTCTTAGAGGAAAACATAGGCAGAAAACTCTATGACATAAATCACAGTAAGATCCCTTTTGACCCACCTCCTAGAGAAATGGAAATAAAAACAAAAACAAACAAATGGGACCTAATGAAACTTCAAAGCTTTTGCACAGCAAAGGAAACCATAAACAAGACCAAAAGACAACCCTCAGAATGGGAGAACATATTTGCAAATGAAGCAACTGACAAAGGATTAATCTCCAAAATTTATAAGCAGCTCATGCAGCTCAATAACAAAAAAACAAACAACCCAATCCAAAAATGGCCAGAAGGCCTAAATAGACATTTCTCCAAAGAAGATATACAGATTGCCAACAAACACATGAAAGAATGCTCAACATCACTAATCATTAGAGAAATGCAAATCAAAACTACAATGAGAGACCATCTCACACCAATCAGAATGGCCATCATCAAAAAATCTAGAAACAATAAATGCTAGAGAGGGTGTGGAGAAAAGGGAACACTCTTGCACTGTTGGTGGGAATGTAAATTGATACAGCCACTGTGGAGAACAGTATGGAGGTTCCTTAAAAAACTAAAAATAGAACTACCATATGACCCAGCAATCCCACTACTGGGCATATAGCCTGAGAAAACCATAATTCAGAAAGTGTCATGTACCAAAATGTTCATTGCAGCTCTACTTACAATAGCCCGGAGATGGAAACAACCTAAGTGTCCCTCATTGGATGAATGGATAAAGAAGATGTGGCACATATATACAATGGAATATTACTCAACCATAAAAAGAAGCTAAATTGAGCTATTTGTAATGAGGTGGATAGACCTAGAGTCTGTCATACAGAGTGAAGTAAGTCAGAAAGAGAAAGACAAATACCGTATGCTAACACATATATATGGAATTTAAGAAAAAAAAATGTCATGAAGAACCTAGGGGTAAGACAGGAATAAAGACATAGACCTACTAGAGAATGGACTTGAGGATATGGGGAGGGGGAAGAGTAAGCTGTGACAAAGCGAGAGAGAGGCATGGACATATATACACTACCAAACGTAAGGTAGATAGCTAGTGGGAAGCAGCCGCATAGCACAGGGAGATCAGCTCGGTGCTTTGTGATCACCTGGAGGGGTGGGATAGGGAGGGTGGGAGGGAGGGAGACGCAAGAGGGAAGAGATATGGGAACATATGTATATGTATAACTGATTCACTTTGTTATAAAGCAGAAACTAACACACCGTTGTAAAGCAATTATACTCCAATAAAGATGTTAAAAAAAAATAATGGAACAAATGATAAAAAATTCCTCCCAGAAAATTTACCCTCAAACTGCCATTAAAGGATAGTGACATGCTCTTTCTTCTGTTATTGCTTCAGTGTCATGATATTAAATGTGGGCAAACTTTGTTCAAATAAACATATCCTCAAAGGATTTAAAGAGTATCATTTATCATATAGCTATGGCCATCATGATTCATAGCTTTAAATGCATCAAACAGATAAAACAATACATTTTTTTCATGAATTTAATAAGATCATAAGGGGACTTTCCTGACGGTCCAGTGGTTAAGACTCTGCACTTCCAATGCAGGGGCTGCATGTTTGATCCCTGGTCGGGGAACTAGGATCTCACTTGCTACACAGAAAAATAAATAAATAAAATAAGATCATAGGACTTGATAGCACTGGGAACAGATGCAGAACATTCCCATCTTCCTTTCAGATGCATCTATTGCTCCTAGATTGGCAGGAATGAAGCCTATCATCTACCAAGAAGAGGAAGATTCTAATCAACCTCTTGAAGTAACCTATCTTAGGACTTGGAAACCTTACCCCAGATCACTTCTCTCTTTTCTTCTCAAGGGAGCTAGACCGTAATGAGTGACTATTCTCAGGAATGAATAATCCTCACTGGGTATCTCTCATGAGCTTTTTTCCAGTTAAAACTACCTCAGGCTTTGTAGCTTTTTTTTTGATAGATCATTTGATAATCTCTATACAAAGTTTTATATCACTATTAATATCATGCCCTCCCTTCCAAAGCCCTGAACTCTTGCTACTGCTACACAAACATCAGTTCTCATTAGGTACACAAGGCCAGAATCAATAGGAAAATGGAGAGACTCTCAAAATCATCTGTAAAAGTCAGTAAACTAGAGACTGAATCTGTATTGAGTCCCATGCAGTTTTCTCTTCTCAAAGAGACAACACACTCTCAGGAAAAAAAAAAAAAAAAAAAAAAAAAAAAAAAGAAAGAAATAGTAATTTAAAAAAAAGAAGAAGAAAAAGAAAGGCTCAGAAAAAGCCAATAACTTCTTAAATCCACTGACACAATATTATAAACAAATGAAATTGAGAGTGATCGCCAAGTACTAGTCACCATTTCAAGAGTCCCAAATCTCCTTGATTCTAAACACATGAATGCGATCATGCTAAGAGATGTGGTGGAGGCAAAATCAGCTAAGCCAAATGAACGAGAATGGTGCCAAGAGCCTTTAAGAAATCAGAGAAAAGGGTTCAAGAATCAGTCCTGGCAACATAACAGAGAGAGGACGTAAAGACTGCAAATGTGAGGAATATGCTGTGACCACCTTAAGAACACATGCCGCACTGTTCTGGGGAGGAAAAGTAGAATTTTATCATTCTATGGCAAACAGAGGCCCCGAAGGACAGCATCTCCAAAGTAGAGGGTTGGGTCCTCAAAACAGGGAAGAAGCATGAATCCAGGTACCTGATTTGCCCTGAGGCTGAAGGAAAAGGAAAGAATGTACATCTTGTTCAACTAGGTTCTAATACTGACACTTGGCTTGGGCTCCTCTCCCTGGGCTGTTCCGTTAACTGTCCTTCAATGTAGGGGGGTGGCCTAAGATCAAAGAACAATACAGTTCAAGTTCATTTATGCAACCCCCTCTGTCCGCAGTTGGCAGAAAGCAATATGGGTTTTGAAAATGAACAAATGGGATTGAGTCAGAGATTGTTGAATTGCCAGGAAAGCAAGAGGAAGAACTAAATCTATTGATTTATTTTAAGAATGGCAGGCTTACAGATATATATTTTTTTAATATTTTAACTTTAATTTAAAAAATAACTTTAAAAATCCTTCATATTATCACTTATGATAAAAATTAACAAGAGTAGAGTAATGAGGGTCTTATATTATGAGAAATATTTAAAGGAACAGTATAGGTAGTTTGCCTTCCTTTCTCTAGACATCAAGAATTAAAAATTTTATGAAAAATTTTATGTTCAAATATGAATAAATTAATAGAAAGATAGATGAATAGATGATGGAAAATATATATAAAAATCTGTCTGAAATGAGTCATGGAAGGACTTCAAGACTGTGCCTCTGCCATTAATAAAACATACCCAAAGCTTTCCAGAAGTATGAACAGAGCTCTTAGAATCTGGGAGGAAAATTTTAAATTTTCAGAAAAAGAAAGAAACTTTGGAGTCTCTCTTGGCCATGTTTCTAGATACTCAAATCCAGCTATGCCAGTTTATATCATGGGTCACAGAGGAATCATAAATTTAGCATTTTTCAGAGTTGAGTGGAGTCAAGACTTGTGTGTTCAGCCTGTTGAAATATGAGCCAGGGTGCCTGCTTCCCAGGAAGTCTTTAACCCAATAGAATGTCCAGAACCCACCTGTCCTAAGTGCTCTCAGCATATGGATCTTGGCACCTCCCTCCAAAGCAAGTTTTTTTTTGTTGTTGTTAAACAAACCTATCAAGGGATGGATTTTAACCCAAACAGGACATGGCAATTAGGAGATAAAACTAAAGCTTGGTTACTATATAACAGGAAAGGAAAAGAAAATAAGGTAACATGTTGTGGTAGATAGATCCTAATTCCTGGAATTTGTGAATGTTACCTTATGTGGCAAAAGGGACTTTGGAGACATTCTTAAATTAAAAATCTCGAGATGAGATTATTCTGGATTATCCAGATGGGGCTTAAATATAATCTCAAGTATCCTAAATGAGGGAAGCAGAAGGAGTTTGACCACAGAGGAAGAAGACAATATAACGATGGAAGCAAGCTTTGTGGATAGAGGAAGGGGCTATGAGCAAAGGATGTAGGCAGCCTGCAGAAGCTGCAATGAGGTGAGGAATGCAATCTGTCTTGGAGCCTCCAGAAGGAAACAGCTCTGCCTACACTTTGACTTTAGCCCGCTGAATCTGACTTTGGGTTTCTGATCTCCAAAACCATAGGAAAATAAATTTGTGCTGTTGAAGCCACTAAATCTGTGATCATTTGTTGCAGCAGCAACCGGAAAAAAATGCATGTGGTTATCAAGAGGATGGTCTCCAGTGTCAGGGATATCTCAATTAGAAAACTCTGACTTGTTGACCTTGGGACTGGATTTAATTTCCAGAAGCTTCAACTTCATCATGTTCCGAGCAGATAATGAGATGATTCATGGCAGAGTTTAAGCACAGATTATGACACAGAATGTGTGCAAATGGAAGCTAATATTATAGGAAGGAAAGGAACTGAAGATTGTTGAATCCAACTAAGCCCCAAGCACTTTTTAGCCCCTATCTCATCTAAGTCCCATGACAATACTGGAGGAAAGTATATGTGTTCTAGATATTTTACAGATTAGCAACTGAGATTCAGGTTCAGATTAAATCATTTGCTTAGCTGATTATTAGTCTATTTTTATTCCCCAACATTTACTCTCTCTCTCTGATATTCTGACAATAAAATCCTTCACAGTTTTTCCTTCAAACCAAAGCAAGTTCAAGATGAATGTACCAAATACAGTTTATAAAAAGAGTGCAGTATCAGGAGTCTGGCAAACCTAGGTCCTCACTCCCTCCTCTGTGACAAATTAGTCAGACTTCTCTGTGCTTCAGTTTCTTCATAGGTAAAAATAAATTAGTTAAAAGACTGATGATGAAATAAACATCTGACCTTTTTTGTACTTTCTAAACAGATCTAATAGTGGAATTTTTAATCAACTATTTTTTTTTTACTTAAGATCTTTAGATTCATCAGCAATTTTTTTGCCAACTTGATTATGCAGAATAAAAAGACTATGAACTCTAATTGAATTGTAACATTTTGATTGAAATGTAACTCTATCATTTCAATAAGATAACAGAATTTTCACCCTAATCGTAGAATGAGTAAGAGTCTTTTTTCTTTTAAAAATATACATTAATAAAGGGTTGGGGAAATTAAAAGAAGAGTATTCCCTGGTATTTATAGTAAACAGAGTGAAAGTCTCTATGATGACCACAAAGACATTTTTAGAGGATAACAAGTTAATTGTATACAAGTATACAATTATATAAAAGTTTATTCATAGACTTACCAGAACCATGTCTGTTTCTTATGGGGGCACAGAGATAGTTGTAGGATATGATTCCTGGTTTGTTCATAATTAGACCCTCAACATAGACACGATTCATATCTTCAGAATATCCTTTACCATGGCAACAGAGACTATTCAGACTCTCCCTACTTTCTAAGGATGCTGAAGGATTTAATCTCTACAAAAAGCAAAGTGGCCTAGGATCAGAGGACTTATATTTGGCAGCCTGGATCTAAAGATGACTTGAGTTCACTTCTAATTCCAAAATGCTTTGTTTTCATTGTCTTCTTACTAATCAGTTAATTTGCTTTATGCTCCATTGGCAGGGTGCTTAGTAACTACATGCCATTCCAGAAAACTGTTTTATAGATAAAAAACTGAAGAGAGGCGAGGTGACTTCTGTCACCTCAGCTGGCCACTTGCAGAACAAATATTAGAACTCAGGAATTCCAAATCTTATGCCCACTCTTCTTTTTCCCCACAGTCTGCAAACTACAGCAACCTTTACACAAAGGCAGCAAAGTGCAAGTGTTTGGATAATATGTTGCCTGTTACCTAAAATTTCATGCTTATGAAAACTGTCATGGCTAGTAACCCAGAGGAAGTAGTACTTGTTTTTCTATTTTATTAAAGAGGTTAGCTTAGTTTCTTTTTAATATAGAAGAAAGTAAATGATCCTCAAAACTATTCTATAACTTGTAGGGCTTGCAAAGAATCATGGATCAATGAAAGGGCACTAATCTAGGAGTCAATCCTGACCCTGTGATTACTAAGCTGTGCAACCTCTTTCTAGAATCTTAACTTCTCTGTACTGTAGGTTTTCTCATTTATAAAATAAAATCTACTCCACAGGGTTGTTTTTAAAGTCAAATAAAAATGAAAACACTAGTTAATATCACCTTTTTTTATTATAGTGGGTTAGGCATTCTGCTAGCCATTTTATGAATTTCATTTCACTTCATTTTCACAATCACCCTAAGAGGTAGATTCTATTATCATTCCCATGGTATAGGTCAAAAATTAACCTTGAGCGCTTAAGTTATTTGCCTAAGGACACACAGCTAATTTCAAGTCCTCTTCACCAGTATATGTAAGCGTATTTAAAAACATGAAGCACTATAAAATATAAATTACACATTCTTCTGATTGTCCTTAAGACGGCTATAGGGGATAAATTGATATACGTGCCTACTGCAGGAGCTACCTTTGGGTTAGTAAATTAGGACAAGTACTTGCTTTCCTTTCCTTCCTATTCCTACACTGTCAGCAGCTTAGGGATGAATGAAGACAGCTGATGAGAAAGTAGATGTGTTAGCTAGTAGGAGACTGAAGGGAGAGACTATGATGTACCTCTGTGTTATATTCTCTGCTTAGTGTTGCATACTGAGTGCCTTGCCAATGCCCTGCTCAGAGTGATGTTAATAGAATTTGTTGAGTGAATAAACAAAATTATGAATATATGCCTATCAGCACAGATTTGAGGTTTTCCTACAGGCAACCTACCCATAATACTAACAACTATCACTAAGAACATATTGATGAGTGTGACTGAGACAACAGAATGTGTACACAATGTGTACATGAAACTCTGCTTCCATGTCCTCCAGAACTGGGGTCCCCAACCCCGGGGCCTGCTAGGAACCAGCCGCACAGAAGTAGGTGAGTGGCAGGCAAGCAAGCGAAGCTGCATCTGCCACTCCCCATTGCTGGCATTACTGCCTGAACACCCCCCCCACACACACACCACCATCCGTGGAAAAACTGTCTTCCACGAAGCCAGTCCCTGGTGCCAAAATGGTTGGGAACCACTGCTCCACGGTACAACCAGACCAGACTTTTCAATCTCCCCTGCAGTTGTATGGGGGCCTGAGACTTCGATCTGGCCAATAATAGGAACAAGAGTGAGCTACACCATCTCCAGGCCTGGCCCCCCAAACCTCACATGCAATTCTCTCTTTCTTCTCCTGCCAGCTATAGACAAAGAATCCAGTGGTGGAATCCAAAAACCTAGGATACAGTGGGGCCATTACATATATATAACATATATATATATATATATATATATATATATATATATATATATATATGTAGTATCCATTCATTCATGAACAGACATTTAGGTTGTTTCCATATCTTTGCTACTGAATGGCAATGAACCTAGTAGTGCAGATATCTCTTCAAGATATTAATTGCCTTTCCTTCAGGTATATAGCCAGAGTAGGGTTGCTGGGTCATACGGTAGTTCTATTTTCAATTGTTTGAGGAAGCTCCATACTGTTTTCCATAGAGGCTGCACCAATTTATCTTCCTACCAATGGTGTACAAGGATTCCGTTTTCTTCACATCATTGCCAACACTTGTTATCTTTGACTCTTTGATAATAGTCATCCTAACAAGTGCGGGGTGATATTTCATTACCGGTTAGTCATTTGTATGTCTTCTTGGGAAAATGTCTATTCAGGTTCCTTGCCCATTTTTTTAAATTGGGTTACTTAATTTTTTGCTATTAAGTTGTATGAGTTCCTTTTATATTTTGGATATTAATCCTTTATCAGATATATGGTTTGCAAATACTTCTCCCATCCTGTAGATTGCTTTTTAAATTTTTTGGATTGTTTCCGTTGCTGTGCAGAAACTTTTTAGTTTGATATGGTCCTACTATATTTATTTTTGCTCTTGTTGCCTATGTTTTTGGCATCACATCTAAACACTGTCACTGAGATTTTTGGAGCCATTGTTACAGCAATTTGCCTACCTTTCTCTTTTTCATACATTCTTTAATACATTCCCAGACTGCATTCATGTGACTTACTTTCCCCATTCATTTCCTATTGTTATTGTTTACCTTAATAAAATTGCACATATATAAAAATATTTAGAGGGCTTCCCTGGTGGTGCAGTGGTTGAGAGTCCGCATGCCGATGCAGGGGACGTGGGTTTGTGCCCCGGTCCGGGAAGATCCCACATGCCACGGAGCGGCTAGGCCCGTGAGCCATGGCTGCTGAGCCTGCGTGTCCGGAGCCTGTGCTCCACAACGGGAGAGGCCACAACAGTGAGAGGCCTGCGTACCGCAAAAAAAAAAAACAAAAAAATTTAGAAAAGGGAGGTGAGCAAAGAGAATATCCTAGGCCTCAGAGATTCAGTCATGGAAGCTCATGAAACAAGTCCTGCTTGTTATGATTTCTGATGTTCTTTCAAACAGAAGCTAAGGTGACAGCATTTGGAAACTTCTTGGTCTAGAAATATTTACAGGTTTATAAAGAGAGACTACAAAGCTAAAATTTCCACCTAGGTACCAAATGTTGAGATATGCAAAATCAAACATGAATATCAGTATTAAAATTAATTCATTTTGTTTCAGATAAAAAGACTTGGCCTACAAGAGTCTGTGGTTCTTTTGGACAGGACTTTAGTTAAAAAGATAACTTGGATTTAGACATGATAGCTTGGGAAGGGACGTGACAAGATCTTTAAATATTTTATGCAGTTGTACATAAATCCCTGGCACAGGGAAGACCATATTTCGTTCTATCCTTTATGATGTTTTATGATTGCTCTTCTAATAATTGGTGTGATATTTCCCAGTTGTCAAATGTCCCTGATTGCCAGTGATTAAGACTAATGAGGAGATCACACTCCTCCCCCAGGTGGTTGTTAGGAAACATGTGAATCATAGTGATTTGTTTGGTGAACTCTCCCTAGCAATCTTGGGTTTACATAAATAAACATTCAATACACCCCACACTAATACATTCATTTGCACTGTGGGTTTCTGATCTAAAGGATCTACTTCCTTTATGGTTTAGCAAATCATAAGCATGTTCAGAAACACAAAGGCTTGGATTTCAAGATTCATGGTTTTGCACATACTAAATAAACCAGATCTGAGCTACTGGAGAATGTGGGCATTTGAGCTTCATATATGTGAGAACAACATAATTCTTAATGATGACATCAGTCACATTTGAAGAGTTAGGGAAATATTCAGATGTGTCTTATTTTTTGGTCCTATTAAAACATAAAAACAAAAACAAGAAATAGTGTTCCACGAGGTGATTAAGAAGTAGATACCATGAGGGTAAATAAAGGGGTCACAATGTAAGGCTGTGTCTGTCACTGTACCTGGCACAAAGGAGGGGTGCTATACAGTGATCTACTTAGTTCAGTAATAACACAAAAATCTGAATTCTAGCAAAATACATAACTAAAACTTTTTGGGATCTTTGAGGTAGATTAAAATAATATTTTTACTGTTTTTCAGATACTTGTAGAAACATACCACACTCTGCCATGCCTACATATCTTTGCATTATGTTTTTCCCTCCTCCTGGAAGGCCAACCTCCTTTATTTTTTAGGTAAGTCATTTCTTAATCTTCAAGTCTTGCTCCAAGAATCACCGCCCTGGCATAGACTCCTCTGACCCTTACAGACAGAACCGAAATATCTTTTATCTCTCTTCCATAGCATACTCCACTAACTCTAATCTACTTATTTCATGACTGGTGTCCCCTTTTAAAAATCCAGAGCTCCTTGAGAGCAGGTACTTGGCACTGTCCATCTTTGCATCCTCAGAGCCTAGAAAGTAGTACTATACTTACTGTGTGCTCGATAAAGGCTTGATATATCCATGAAATGGTTCTCAGAGTATAGTTTGTGAATACCTGGGAGTTCCATAGCCCTTTCAGAGGGTCTGTGAGGTCAAAACTATTTTTATATTACTACTAAGGAGTCATTTGCCTTTCTCACTGTGTTGACTTTTGCACTGATAGAGCAAGAACAGTGAGGGGTAAAATAAGTTCAGAGCATAAATCAAGACAATGGCAACAAACACTATTAGTAGTCATTATATTCTTCATTGCTGCACACATGCAATAAAAGTAGTGCCAGTTCTACTTAGGAATGTCCCTGAGGAAGCAATAAAAAAATATTAATTTTATTACATCTTGACCCTCAAGACACATCTTTCTAATACTATATGTGATGAAATGGCACAGATGGATTAAAAGTACTTCTGCTGCATTCTTCAGTCCAATGATTTTTCTCAAGGAAAAATGGTTGTATGGTTGAGCTGCGAGCTGGACTAGCTGCTTTCTTCCTAGAAAGAACTACTGACAGGTAAACTATGCTTATTCAGACTTGGGAATTTGGCAGAAATTTTCACCTGATTGAATAAAGTAAGCCCGCTACTTTATGGAAACAACTGAGAGTATACGTTGCAAGTGATAAAATTCAAGTTTTCAAGTGAATGTTAGAATTTTTGAAAACTCCTATCTTTCATTTTGTACTTGACAGCTCCTCAATGCTTAAACTTTCCTGATGAGTTCAGGGTGATAAAATGTGTCAACATTTAGAGATATGCTTATTAGTTGTAGCATCCTGAAAAGCAGATGCTAAAATGAGTTTAGACACTCAAAGGAGTTACTGGAAATACCTCTGAAGGGTAAAGAGAGAGAGAGATCCAGAGAAGGCAAGGAAAGCCTTCAGACCACAGTGCAGGTCTGACACTTGTGAAGGAGAGAGGAAGGGACATGGATGGGGTAGGGAGAGTTTCAGACTGCAGTGCAGTTCCAGGAATGTTTCTGCCAAGCCACTAGCAAGTTATGGAGCCAAAGTCACCAGTTTAAAGATGTCTACATCTTGCAGGGATGGGACAGCATTAGTGCTTTCACCTACACTCATTCCTTAGCTGTGATCAGCAATCCGTAGCATGACTTTTGTACAAATGTTGTTTCATACATCCAGAAGGACAGCAGCAAATGCTGTTAGTCAATTATATTCCCTTCAGTAGGATATCTCAGCAGTGCATTTTCATGCCCATCAGAATCTGTATAAGTCAGTGACTGGATATTTTCCAAATGACCAATGCATGTTTTTACACAATCATGCATGGATAAAATATTCACCTACACTGAGTACAAAAAGCTCACTGATATGCACTATGGTTTTGGATTCCACACTGCAACAAATTTAAGTAGTAGTTAATATTTAAAAACCACCATTTGTTGGGGTTTGATATAGTATCAAACAATATTCATAATCATCTGGCTATTAATCGTAATCAAAAGGCTATTAATTATTTTATTGTCTAACCTCATTTAGGTGTGTGGCCAGATTTTCTTCATATACTGTACTTCAACAAAAAGAATATATCTCAACAAACTGAATGAGAAGCAGATATGAGAATACAGATATCTTCCGTTATGCCAGATATTAATGAGATCTGCAAAAATGTAAAATAGTGCCACTCTTCTCACTAATTATTTTTCTGGAAAATACTTTTTATTAACATATCTTATTTAGGTTAGCCTGTGACGGATTAATTATTGTTATTTTTTAAATAAATTGATCAATATTTTGAAAGTTTCTCAGATTTAGTTTCTAATACAATAAATGTAAATGGATATTACCCATATTAAAAAAGCTCTTTGAGGTCCTCAATAACTTTTAAGAGTATAAAGTAGACCTGAGAGAAAAATGTTTAAGGACCACAGAATTAAGGAACCATTACATTCAGGTATGAGTAGTGAAACAAAGTCAGTATACCATGAAAGAAGGCAGAAAACACAGTGGTTAAGAGAGTGGCTCTAGAGGCAGAAAACTGGAATTTGGATTTTGGCTTCAATATTTCCTAAAGAGTGTCTTTGGACAAGTGAATTAAGCTCTTGAGCCTCTATATCTTCATATGCAGATAATAATATCTATTCTATAGGATTGTTGTAAAGATTAAATCAGATAGAATACTCTCATTTTAATGGAGGTAAAGCAGCAAAAGTTTGATAAAATTTAATCTCTTCTAGTTATTATAAATAATGTTATTCTACTGGTAGTAGTTTTCTCTATTAGAAAAGCAAACACTCACTCTTCCTCCTCAGTGGTATATATTAAATAATCCTTGAATACTGTACATCAGAACCATGTAAAGTGCTTATTTAAAATACAGAAAACCAAGGTATCAGGTTAATTCAAGTCTTTTCATCAAATGCTGCTGGAAGAACTAAATATCTGTATGGAAAAAAAGTACGGATCTCAGCCTACTATCTCATTACACATACATACATACCACACACAAATTCAAACTGATCAGAGTCCTAAACTATAAAACTCTTAGAAAAAATATAGAATACCTTTGCAATTTCATGGAAAGAAATGTTTCTTGAAACAATACCCAAAAAGTACTAACTATAAAAGAACAAGTTGATAAATTAAACTCAAAACTAAAAATGTCTGCTTATCAAAAGCAATCTTTTAAAAATGATTGCTTTTTAAGCTACGTTTTGGGAAAATTATTTATACTATGCATATCTTATAAAAACATATGCAAAATATATAAGGACACAAAAATCAACAATAAAAAGACAAGGAACCCCATTAAAATGTTCAAATGATTTGAACAGAAAATTCAATGAGGAAGATATTACAAGTGATCATTAAATGCATAAAAACATGTTCAACATTTTTAATTAAATTAAAAAAATAAATCTGTCAATACCAAATGTTGGTGAGGATATGGAGCAACTGGAACTCTCCTGCATTACTATTGAGAGTATGAAGTGATTCACCCATTATGAAGAAGAGTCTTTGGTGTCTTATAAATTTAAATATATATCTATCCTATGAGCAATTTCCCTCCTAGGTATTTACCCAAGAGAAACAAAAACATATGTTCACAAAAAGAAATTTATAAGAATGTTTATAGCAGACTTATTCATGGTAGTCAAAAACTGAAAACAAACTAAATATCCATCAAAGCAAAAATAATAAACAATGTATGGATTATTCAAACGGTAGGATATTGGGTAGCAATTTTATCTTATTTATTTATTTATTTATTGAAGTATAGTTGATTTACACTCAATGTTGTGTTAGTTTCTGGTATATAGCAAAGTGATCCAGTCATATGTATATATATGGTTTATTATATATTGAACTATATTGAACATAGTTCCCTGTGCTATATAGTAGGTCCTTATTTTTTATCTATTTTATATATAGTAGTTTGTATCTGCCAATCCCAAACTCCTAATTTATCCTTCCCCCATACCCCTTCCCCTTTGGTAACCATAAATTTTTTTCTATGTCTTTGAGTTTTTTTCTGTTTTGTAATAATTTCATTTTTATCATATTTTAGATTCCACGTATAAGTGATATCATATGGTATTTGTCTTTTTCTTTCTGGCTTACTTAATATGATAATCTCTAGGTACATCCATGTTGCTGCAAATGGCAGTACTTCATTCTTTTTATGGCTGAGTAGTATTCCATTGTGTATATACATATATATATATATATATATATATATACCATATCTTCTTTATCCATTCATCTGTTGATGGACATTTAGTTTGCTTCCATGTCTTGGTTATTGTAAATAGTGCTTCTATAAACATTGGGGTGAATGTACTTTTCAAATTAGAGTTTTCTCCAGATATATGCCCAGGAGTGAGATTGCTGGATCATATGGTAACTCTATTTTTAGTTTTTAAAGGAACCTCTGTACTGTTCTCCATAGTGGCTGTACCAATTTACATTCTCACCAACAGTGTAGGAGCATTCCATTTTCTCCAAACCCTCTCCAGCATTTGTTATTTGTAGACCTTTTAATGGTGGTCATTCTGACCAGTGTGAAGTGATACCTCATTGTAGTTTTGATTTGCATTTCTCTAATAATTAGTGAAGTTGAACATCTTTTCATGTGCTTATTGGCCACTTGTATGTCTTCTTTGGAGAAATGTCTATTTAGGTCTTCTGTCCATTTTTTTATTTTTTTTATTTTTTTGTCATTGAGTTGTATGAGCTGTTTGTATATTTTGGAAATTAAGCCCTTGTCAGTTGCATCATTTGCAGCTATTTTCTCTCAGTCCATAGGAGGGGAGGAGAAGGGGGAGGAGGAAGAGGAGGGGGAGGAAGGGAGAAGGAGGAGAAAGACGATGATGACAGCAAGTATCTGGGCCTAACTTCAGATCTATTCAATAAGAAGTTCTGAGGATGGGATCCAGGAATCCATATATTCTACAGGCCTCTCTGGGGATTCTGCTGAACTCTAGGGTCTTGACAGGTATTGTTTTTGTCATTCTTCTTACAGCTGTGGAAGACAATGGTTTCAAGTGAGAGTAGGTCAAACAGGACTTCTATGTCTCAGGCCTTCCTTCAGGAATCCCCCAGCATGGGTCTCCTGAAGCACTTTCTATCAAATTATTCATAAGATTCTCATAATTTTCTACCCTGACCTGCATATTTGCTTTTAAAAGTCACATCCTATCTCCTGTATGGATTATAAACCAGAAGCTCAGGTCTTTTCTGAAATATCTTTCTTGACTTCCTACAAATGTTGCTGTGATGAGGTGTCTGGGGAAGTTTTCCCTCTCTTAACTCCTTCTGCCATGAAGCCGGTACTTACGGAATTGCCCTAAGGGCAGCCACAGCCCATTAAATACCTGAGGCACCTTGACAGGAGCTCTTCTGTCAGAGGGAAAGCCCAGGCAGGGAAGGGTCAGGAGCCATCAGCTTCAGCCTCAGAGCGAGTCACTAGGATCACCAGGCTGAACATCTAGAGGGCAGCCCAGGGCCAGGCCTAGGCCACAGAAGTGTGAGGTGATTCTGGACTTTTCTAAGAAAGTTCATAAAGCCAGGAGCTTAGGAAAGCAAATTGGACCATTGTTCCCAGCATGCCTGGCTTCATGACCAGGCTCAGCCCTCCACTCAAGAAAATGGGCGTAATCCCGTTTTCACAAAACCTCTTCCCCAGAATCTAACACAAGGGCCCTCCTGGCACCAGGTGTTAAATCAGGTGAAGGGTTCCACAGCCTCTAGCCAGATTTCTGCAAAGAAAGTCACGTTACTGACAGAGGTTGTGAAAACAAAGGCAGCCTACAAACCCTGAACAGTTTTTTGTCACATTTCCTATTGAAAGGCAATTATGCAGTCTCCAAAAATTGAGATCCAAGATTCTGTATAGCTTGAATTAAGAGCTGAGTTACTCGTTCCATTGATTGCATGTTCTAAATGGCTGGGCACAATTCCACTGAGAATAACAAAATTGCATTTTATCCATGGGTAGCAGAGTCAATAGCTGTCAAAAAGTTTTGAGTGCCTATTATATGTCAGACACCTGTGAAGTAATGTATGTGAATGATCTCACCTAATGTTATAGCAAACTAATAATGAGGCGGAGACTATTATAATTGCCATTTTACAGATGTGAAAACTGAGGCTAAGAGAAGTTAAGTAATAGACTAATGTCAAATAGCCAAGCCATATTAAAACCCAAGTGGCTTTACCCCATGAGTCATTCATTCCTTCAACAAATTTATCCATTGAATGAGTATTTATTAGACACCTATTACATGCCACATACTACTCTAGCCACTGGAAATATAATGACAATTGAGACAAATTCCCTACCCTCACGGAGCTCATGTTCCAGTGCAGAAGAAAGAAAATTAATGAATAAAAATATTTCTAATATAATAAACAGTATTAAGGGATAAAAGTGATAGTGTGTATTGGGTACAGCTTAACAAGATAGAATGGTCACAAAAGGCATCTTTTCAGAGGCATCTCTGTAATAATACCAGACCAAAGGTAGGAAAGTAGCCAGGCACACATTTGCAAGGAAAGAGTCCCCAGGTGGTGAAATGCCTACAGTGAAGGCTTATCACATTAAAGGAATGGGAAGGAGGCAAATGGGACTATAAGTTGAGAGAGGAATGGTGGGAAATGTAGTGAAAAAAGGTTCCCAGGGGCATATCTTGCAGAACGCTGTGGAATATTTTATTCTGAGGCTGATCAGGAGCCTTGGAAGGTTCTGAGCTGGGGAGGGGATGGTTTGTCTGATATGGGGGGATCAGACTTCAGAGGTGAGCTCAGTCAGAAAGGAAGGAGGGAGATGGTCAGGAGACCACTGCAAGAGCTCAAACTAGACATGTGGTGGTGGCAGAAGTGGTGAGAAGTGATTGAATTCAGGATATGCTTCAGAGAGAACCCAGGGATTTGCTCAAAGATTGCATATGCAGTGTGAATCAAGGATGACAGTGATGCTTGTTAACTATTATAGTGTACCCTCTCCATGTGCTCGCCAAGGAGGCATGAATATTACTATTTCCACCTTCCAGGAAAAGGGAATGAGAGTTGAGAGAAAGACCCTCTCTAGAGATGAGCAAACTGCTGTCTCTAGAAAAGCCAATAAATGAGTAGCCTTCCCAGCAGTAGTGTCTTAGTATGGTGATAAGAAAACTCAAAGTTGTTATAGTACAAGGAAAATTAGACCAAGTGTCAGGAGAAGTAGCTCCAATTCTGACTCGGTCACTTAAGGAGAGTGTGACCCCAGCCAGATGCATGAGCCCTCTGGTTTCATTTACTTTAACTATGAAATGGGCATAAGAATTAATGTCCTACATACACATGAGGTTGTTATGAAGAACAAACGCTAAAACTCTATAGTGTAGGATACTGAAGAACATAAGAATTCTTCCTTTTTAGATTTAGTAGGTCTATGTCTTGTTAGTCGTGAAGTTAACTTTATTACATCTACTTCATAATCTGAATTTTAATGTATCTGAGATTGGGACTTGTCTGGTGGCTGGAAGGTTGCCCTTTCAGCTACAGGAAAAAAAACACAAAAAAACAAAACCCTCCATACTAATGTTTTTCCATGCACATGTTACTTTATTTCCCTTTCCAAGCCAGGTCAATTGCTCTGTGTTCTAATATCAGCTCTGCCATCTACATCTTCTTGGTAGCATGCAGCTATTTTGCTTATATGAAAAATATGGTTGGAAATTGAAACTAATGGAAATTGCAGTGAAAAGGAAGATAGAATAAACAAAAGACATAAAATGTTCGAGTTTTAAAAGTCAAGTTAGAAGTTTTAAATCAACTTGAGGAATTACAGGCTCCACATTCAAAGAACACTGGGGCTAGGGAATTACACAGTGAGAACACATTAGACAGTCCAGGGGATTGTCCACTCAAGCACTCAGGAATCTGAGTGTTTCCTGATTTATGAAACCAACTCACAACCTAAACCCATTAAAATATCAGATATGATTCACTTTCTATCTCACAAGTAACTGACATTCATAGCAATTCCTAGGAAGTCCACACCAGTGCATAAGTCCAGTGGACTGACTTCCTTCTCCATAATTCTCAGTGGCGTACACTTCTTCTTAGAACTCGCACTATATGACACTGCCTTCATATTTGGAGTTTGTTGATATAGTTTTCCTAAAATTTAAAGGGTTGGAGATAGGTCATCTTGGTCCCTGCACTTTTAGACTTACTGTTTGTACCCCAACAATTTTGTGAAGCAGTTACTAGCAGAGAAAAAAGGAATGATTTTGCTAGCTGTTACTGAAACAAACAGTGAGGACCAGAGAGAAGAGTCCCTGATTTAGGAAACACAATAACTTTTCCATGCCTCCTGATTCTGCGTAGGTTGCTCAGTTCTTCTCATTTCCCAAACTACCTCGCTGGCACTAGCTTCCTCACTTGTCTTCCTACTCATGCCACTGCCATTAAACTACACCAGGCATTAGCCAGGCTAACACACACACACACAACACAACATACGTGGTGGCGCTGTTATCATAGGGGAAGGAGCTGTGGAGCTTCAAATAAGTTTTAGTTGCAGGTAGGAAAGAAAAAGGTGAGCAGCTTACTCTAAGGACAAATACCCACCGGCCAGGGTGTGGCAGAGAGTGCTAAGGGCCACCCTCTCCATGTGTTCCTCCACATTTCTGACTCCCTTGCAGTTGGATTGGACCAGATAAAGGAGTGTGGCCAAGACAAAAATGGGCAGAGAAGCTGTGTGTCATGTGTCCCGTCTGCCTCTGGAGCGTCCAGCTCAGTCTTCCATGTTCTTTCTTTAGCAGCTGGAACTGAAGGACTGACCTGACAGAGCCACCTGATTCTCCTGTTGGAGAAGAGCTGCCTGACTTCCAGAGGACTTTGTGTGAAAAGAAATAAACTTTTATTGTGTAAATCCATCAACATTTGGGACCTTTTTGTTTCAGTAGGTACTGTTAATTACCCTAAGACAGAATTCTTTTCATGACAAATTATATGTCATCTTGTGGTGTCAGAGCCAGAACCAATAGCTGAAGCACATGAATCTGTAGTGCAAACACAAATAAAAAGTCAGGGTGTAATACACAAATTTAGTTACATGGTAGGAATTACAAGTTGACCAACTTCTATGATGTTTCCCATGCCCCCAGCACCTCCTCCAACTGTTATAACTGCATCATTTTATCTGAATTTATATATTTTGGTCAACAAGTCTCTTTTTAAAAAAACACTTGCAGGGAAATTGTTGGTTTTCCATGGCTTAGTGTGACTGACTTGGTTCTGACTGATTTGTTCTTAGCACCTATCTGAGAGCAAATGTACTGAGAAAATAGGAAACTGAGAGATGAAGGAAGGTAGACCATTTAAAACAGCATGGAAATGGCGGGTGAGGTGCCTAAATACAAGTGTCTTAGGAAAGGTTAAGGGTGTAGTAAGACTGCCAGGGTGTCACTAAGTGGAGGGAAGGAGAACAGAGAGGGTTTGTAGAAGGAAGCCCAGGGTAAATCTCACAGGTTTCACATTTTTGCTTAGGGTCATCCCTAAGAAATGGAAAGAGCCATTCTTCTTCCATCTAAGTGTCAAGTTTCCTGATTCCTATTCCCAGGTGGTCTGCCAATGCATGTTGCAGTTCATGCACATAGCGTGAATTAACTAAGCTTCTGTGGGTTAACCTGACACCTAATCGCTAATCAACACACTGTTTCTATGACAGAATACTTACCAAATTTCAAACAAACAGTTCTGGAATACAACTTTTTCATAAAATTTGATATTGTTTATGCATGAAATCAATCCATATACTTCCTTACCACCACTAAGACTAAACGGTTTGGAGGGGAGACCTTAAAGATGGTGGATGATTAAGATGTGGAGATCACCTTCTTCCCCACAAATACATCAAAAATACATCTACATGTGGAACAGCTCCTGCAGAACACCTAATGAATGCTGGCAGAAGACCTCAGACTTCCCAAACGTCAAGAAAATCCCCACATACCTGGGTAGGGCAAAAGAAAAAAGAAAAACAGAGACAAAAGAATAGGGACGGGACCTGCACCTCTGGGAGGGAGCTGTGAAGGAGGAAAGGTTTCCACACACTAGGAAACCCCTTCACTGGCAGAGATGGTGGGTGGGCGAGGGGGAAGCTTCGGAGCCACGGAGGAGAGCTCAGCAACAGGGGTGCGGAGGGCAAAGCAGAGAGATTCCCGCACAGAGGTTCCCTGCCCACAAACACTCACCAGCCCGAGAGGCTTGTCTGCTCACCTGCTGGGGCGGGTGGGGGCTGGGAGCTGAGGCTCAGGCTTCAGAGGTCAGATTCCAGGGAGAGGACTGGTGTTGGCTGTGTGAACACAGCCTGAAAGGGGATAGTGTGCCACAGCTAGCCGGAAGGGAGTCCGGGAAAACTCTGGACCTACCTAAGAGGCAAGAGACCATTGTTTCGGGGTGCGTGAGAGGTGATTCCTTCCCTGTCTGCCCACAGAAGGCAGCACACTGCCTAAATGAGCTCCAGAGATGGGCACGAGCCACGGCTATTAGCTCTGATGCCAGAGACGGGCATGAAACGCTGACGCTACTGCTGTAGCCACCAAGAATCCTGTGTGTAAGCACAGGTCACTATCCATGCACGCCCCCCACCCAACCCCCCTGGAGCCTGTGCAGCCTGTCACTGCCAGGGTCCCGTGATCCACAGACAACTTCCCCAGGAGAACACATCACATGCCTCACCCTGTTGCAACGTCATGCTGGTCTCTGCCACAGCAGGCTCGCCCTGCGTTCCAATTATAACTACCGTACCCCTCCCTTCACCCAGCCTGAGTGAGCCAGAGCCCCTTAATCAGCCGCTGCTTTAACCCCATCCTGTCTGGGGAGGAACAGAAGCCTGAGGGAAACCTACATGCAGAGGAGGGGCCAAAAACAAAGCTGAAACCCAGGAGCTGTGTGAACAAACAAGAGAAAGGGAAATTTCTCCATGAAGCCTCAGGAGCAGCGGATTAAATCCCCACAATCAACCTGATGGACCCTGCATCTGTGGAATACCTGAATAGACAATGAATCAACCCAAAATTGAGGCAGTGGACTTTGGGAGCAACTGAAGACTTGGGGTTTGCTGTCTGCGACTGACTTGTTTCTGATTTTAATGTTTATCTTAGTATAGATTTTAGCGGTGTTATCACTGGTGGATTTGTTTATAGGTTTGGTTGCTCTCTTCTTTTTTTATTATTACATTTTTATTTTAATAAGTTTTAAAATAGTTTTATTTTACCTTATTTTATTTTACTTTTTATTTTATTTAATTTTCTTTGCTTTTGTTTTTTTTTTGTGTGTGTGTGTGTGGTACGTGGGCCTCTTACTGTTGTGGCCTGACCTGTTGCAGAGCACAGGTTCCGGACGCGCAGGCTCAGCGGCCATGGCTCACGGGCCCAGGCACTCCACGGCACGTGGGATCTTCCCGGACCAGGGCACGAACCCGTGTCCCCTGCATTGGCAGGCGGACTCTCAACTACTGCGCCACGAGGGAAGCCCTTTATTTAATTTTTAAAATAATAAAAATTATTATTTTTTTTTTCAGTTTTTCTCCCTTTTCTTCTAAGCCACGTGGCTGACAGGGCCTTGGTGCTCTGGTGTGGTGTCAGGCCTGAGCCTCTGAGGTGGGAGAGCCGAGTTCAGGACACTGGACCATCAGAGACCTCCTGGCCCCACATAAAATCATTCGGTGAGAGCTCTCCCAGAGATCTCTGTCTCAATGCTAAGACTAACCTCCAACCAATGGCCAGAAAGCTCCAGTGGTGGATGCCCAACGCCAAACAACTCGTAGGACAGGAACACAATCACACCCATTAGCAGAGAGGCTGCCTAAAATCATACTAATTTCACAGACACCTCAAAACACACCACCAGACGTAGCCCTGCCCACCAGAAAGACAAGATCCAGCACCACTCACCAGAACACAGGCACCAGTCGCCTCTACCAGGAACCCTACACAATCCACAGAACCAACCTTACCCACTGGGGGCAGACACCAGAAACAATGAGAACTGTGAACCTACAGCCTGCAAAAAGAAGACCCCAACACAGTAAGTTAAGCAAAATGGGAAGACAGAGAAATATGCAGCAGATGAAGGAGCAAGGCAAAAACCCACCAGACCAAACAAATGAAGAGGAAATAGGCAATCAACATGAAAAAGAATTCAGAATAATGATAGTAAAGATGACCCAAAATTTTGGAAATAGAAACGTTTAACAAGGACCTGGAAGAACTAAAGAGCAAACAAAAAATGATGAACAACACAATAAATGCAATTAAAAATTCTCTAGAAGGCATCAATGGCAGGATAACTGAGGCAGAAGAATGGATAAGTGATCTGGAAATAAAATGGTGGAATAACTACTGCAGAGCAGAATAAAGAAAAAAAGAATAAACAGAATTGAGGACAGTCTCAGAGATCTATGGGACAACATTAAAGACACCAACATTCGAATTATAGGGGTCCCAGAAGAAGAAGAGAAAAAGAAAGTGTCTGAGAAAATATTTAAAGAGATTATAGTTGAAAACTTCCCTAACTTGGGAAAGGAAAAGTCAATCAAGTCCAGGAAGCACAGAGTCCCATACAGGATAAATACAAGGAGAAAAACACCAAGACACATATTAATCAAACTATCAAAAATTAAATACAAAGAAAAAATATTAAAAACAGCAAGGGATAAGCAACAATTAACATACAAGGGAATCCCCATAAAGTTAACAGCTGATCTTTCAGCAGAAACTCTGCAAGCCAGAAGGGAGTGGCAGGACATATTTAAGAGTGATGAAAGGGAAAAACCTACAACCAAGATTACTCTACCCAGCAAGTATCTCATCAGATTTGATGGAGAAACTAAAACCTTTACAGACAAGCAAAAGTTAAAAGAATTCAGCACCACAAAACCACCTTTATAACAAATGCTAAAGGAATTTCTCTAAGTGGGAAACAGAAGAGAAGGAAAAGACCTACAAATACAAACCCAAAACAATTAAGAAAATGGTAATAGGAACAGATATCAATAACTACCTTAGATGTAAATGGATTAAATGCTCCAACCAAAGACACAGACTGGATGAATGGATACAAAAACAAGACCCATATCTATGCTGTCTACAAGAAACCCACTTCAGACCTAGGACACATACAGACTGAAAGTGTGCGGATGGAAAAAGATATTCGATGCAAATGGAAATCAAAAGAAAGCTGGAGTAGCAATTCTCATATCAGACAAAATAGACTTTAAAATAAAGACTATTACAAGAGACAAAGGACAGTACATAATGATCAAGGGATCAATCCAAGAAGAAGCTATAACAATTGTAAACATTTATGCACCCAAGATAGGAGCACCTCAGTACATAAGGCAAATGCTAGCAGCCATAAAAGGGGAAATCGACAGTAACACAATCATAGTAGGGGATTTTAACACCACACTTTCACCAATGGACAGATCATCCAAAATGAAAATAAATAAGGAAACACAAGCTTTAAATAATACATTAAACAAGAGGGACTTAATTGATATTTATAGGACATTCCACCCAAAAACAACAGACTACACTTTCTTCGCAAGTGCTCATGGAACACTCTCCAGGGTAGATCACCTTGAGTCACAAATCAAGCCTTGATAAATTTAAGAAAACTGAAATCTTATCAAGTATCTTTTCCAACCACAACACTATGAGACTAGACAACAATCACAGGAAAAAAACTGTAAAAAATACAAACACATGGAGGCTAAACAATACACTACTAAATAACCAAGAGATCACTGAAGAAATCAAAGAGGAAATTAAAAAAAAAACCTAGAAACAAATGACCATGAAAACACTATGACCCAAAACCTATGGGATGCAGCAAATGCAGTTCTAACAGCGTAGTTTATAGCAATACAATGCTACCTCAAGAAACATCTCAAATAAACCACTTAACCTTACACCTAAAGCAATTGGAGAAGGAAGAAGAAAAAACACCCAAAGATAGCAGAAGGAAAGAAATCATAAAGATCAGAGCAGAAATAAATGAAAAAGAAATGAAGCAAACAATAGCAAAGGTCAATAAATCTAAAAGCTGGTTCTTTGAGAAGATAAACAAAATTGATAAACCATTAGCCAGACTCATCAAGAAAAAAAGGGAGAAGACTCAAATCAACAGAATTCGAAATGAAAAAGGAGAAGGAACAACTGACACTGCAGAGATAAAAAGCTTCATGAGAGATTACTATAAGCAACTCTATGCCAATAAAGTGGACAACCTGGAAGAAATGGACAAATTCTTAGAAAAGTGCAACCTTCAGGGACTGAACCAGGAAGAAATAGAAAATATAAACAGACCAATCACAAGCACTGAGATTGAAACTGTGATTAAAAATCTTCCAACAAACAAAAGCCCAGGACCAGATGGCTTCACAGGCAATTTCTATCAAACATTTAGAGAAGAGCTAACACCTATCGTTCTCAAACTCCTCCAAAATATAGCAGAGGGAGGAACACTCCCAAACTCATTCTATGAGGCCACCATCACCCTGAAACCAAAACCAGACAAAGATGTAATAAAGAAAGAAAACTACAGGCCAATATCACTGATGAACAAAGAGGCAAGAAACCTCAACAAAATACTAGCAAACAGAATCCAACAGCACATTACAAGGATCATACACAATGATCAAGTGGGGTTTATTCCAGGAATGCAAGGGTTCTTCAATATATGCAAATTAATCAACGTGATAAACCATGTTAACAAATTGAAGGATAAACACCATATGATAATCTCGATAGATGCAGAAAAAGCTTTTGAAAAAATTCAACAACGCTTTATGATAAAAACTCTCCAGAAAGTAGGCATAGAGGGAACTTACCGCAACATAATAAAGGCCATATATGACAAACCTACAGCCAACATCATTCTCAATAGTGAAAAACTGAAACCATTTCCTCTAAGATCAGGAACAAGGCAAGGCTGCCCACTCTTACAGCTATTATTCAACATAGTTTTGGAAGTTTTAGCCATGGCACTCAGAGAAGAAAAAGAAATAAAATGAATCCAAATCAGAAAAGAAGTAAAACTGTCACTGTGTGCAGATGACATACTATACATAGAGAATCCTGAAGATGCTACCAGAACCGTACTAGAGCTAATCAATGAATTTGGTAAAGTAGCAGGATACAAAATTAATGCACAGATATCTCTTGCATTCCTATACACTAATGATGAAAAATCTGAAAGAGAAATTTAGGAAACACTCCCATTTACTATTGAAACTAAAAGAATAAAATATCTAGGAATAAACCTACTTAAGGAGACAAAAGACCTGTATGCAGAAAACTATAAGACAGTGATGAAAGAAATTAAAGATGATACAAACAGATGGAGAGATATACCATGTTCTTGGATTGGAAGAATCAACATTGTGAAAATGACTACACTACCCAAAGCAATCTACAGATTCAATGCAATCCCTATCAAACTACTAATGGCATTTTTTACAGAACTAGAACAAAAAATTTTACAATTTGCATGGAAACACAAAATACCCCAAATAGCCAAAGCAATCTTGAGAAAGTAAATGGAGCTGGAGAAATCAGGCTCCCTGACTTCAGACACTACTGCAAAACCACAGTAATCAAGACCATATGGTGCTGGCACAAAAACAGAAATATAGATCAATGGAAAAGGACAGAAAGCCCAGAGATAAACCCATGCACATATGGTCACCTTATCTTTGATAAAGGAGACAAGAATATCAATGGAGAAGACAACCTCTTCAATAAATGGAGGTGGGAAAACTGGACAGCTATATGTAAAAGTATGAGATTGGAACACTCCCTAACACCATACACAAAAAGTGAACTCAAAATGGATTAAAGACCTATATGTAAGGCCAGACACTATAAAACTCTTAGAGGAAAACATAGGCAGAACATTCTATGACATAAATCACAGCAAGATCCTTTTTGACCCACCTTCTAGAGAAATGGAAATAAAAACAAAAATAAACAAATGGGATCTAATGAAACTTAAAAGCTTTTGCACAGCAAAGGAGACCATAAATAAGACGAAAAGACAACCCTCAGAATGGGAGAAAATATTTGCAACTGAAGCAACTGACAAAGGATTAATCTCCAAAATATACAAGCAGCTCATGCAGCTCAAAAAACAAACAACCCAATCCAAAAATGGGCAGAAGACCTAAATAGACATTTCTCCAAAGAAGGTATACAGATTGCCAAAAACTAATGAAAGGATGCTCAACATCGCTAGTCATTAGCGAAATCCAAATCAAAACTGCAATGAGGTATCACCTCACACCAGTCAGAATGGCCATCATCAAAAAATCTACAAACAATACATCCTGGGGGGTGTGGAGAATAGGGAACCCTCTTGCACTGTGCTGGGAATGCAAATTGATACAACCACTATGGAGAACAGTATGGAGGTTCCTTAAAAAACTAAAAACAGAACTACCATATGACCCAGCAATCTCACTACTGGGCATATACCCCGAGAAAACCATAATTCCAAAAGAGACATGTACCACAATGTTCATTGTAGCACTGTTTATAATAGCCAGGACATGGAAGCAACCTAGGTGTCCACTGACAGATGAATGGATAAAGAAGATGTGGCTCATATATACAATGGGATTTTACTCAGCCATAAAAGGAAACAAAATTGAGTTATTTGGAGTGAGGTGGTTGGACCTAGAGTCTGTCATACAGAGTGAAATAGGTCAGACCGAGAAAAACAAATACCGTATGCTAACACATATATATGGAACCAATAAAAGGTTCAGATGAGCCTAGGGGCAGGACAGGAATAAAGACGCAGATGTAGAGAATGGACTTGAGGACATGGTGAGGGGAAAGGGTAAGCTGGGATGACGTGAGAGAGTGGCACTGTTATATATACACTACCAAATTTAAAGCAGATCGCTAGTGGGAAGCAGCCACATAGCACAGGGAGATCAGCTCGGTGCTTTGTGACCACGTAGAGGGGTGGGATAGGGAGGGTGGGAGGGAGACGCAAGAGGGTGGGGATATGGGGATATATGTATACATATAGCTGATTCACTTTGTTGTACAGCAGAAACTAACACACCATTGTAAAGCAATTATACTCCAATAAAGATGTTAAAAATAAATAAATAAATAGTAAAAAGACTAAATGGTTTGTCTTCATTGCAAATGTCTTTGGATGCCCTTTTGAAAATTTACATTTTTTTCCTTCTTTAGGTTGTCCCTAGAATATTTTTTCACCCTGATTTCATCACTTGAATGCATTTTAGAACTTACATTCTAGAAAGAGACATGATGGAGGAAAAGGCCTGTACCATGGGTCAGAATGTTTTATAGGTTAGCAAAGAAATCAAGTAGTGACACCTAACAAATATCTGATGGAGAAGGAAAAGCTTATCCTTGATAGAACGTCAATGCCAAAATCTCTCTAAGGATTGCTGCCAAGACAGGCAGAAGCTAGTGTAAAAGTTCTTCGGGAATATCTAGGAGGAGTCAAGCAATTTTCATATACTGAGGTGGCACAAGGATAACCGGCACTTGAGAAGCAAGAAAACTGCACGTGAAAGCAACTGGAAAATGCTTCCTCTTGTGTGACTGCTCCACCAGAATCCCCAGAAAGAGCTGCTTTCTATGACTAAAGTCAAATCCAGACAAAAATATAAAGGCACGCTGCAGGAGATGGCAGAGTTGACATGGGGACACCCTTTTCGAAAACTTTCAAACCCACCCACTGCTACATTCATGTTGCTACCATAGGAAGAACCTCATCTCCTTAATGGCAGGAACCCAAGTTTTGAAATGGACAGCACACACCTTTGAGAGAGCCCCCCCCAAACCAAGACTCCATTGTGTTTCTAAGTTCCAGACTTATATGAATAAAAACAGGGCTGGCCCTGAGCAAAGTCAGGAGTTTCTGCTTCCTCAACACTTCTTCCTACCACCTCTTTTGAGCCTGACACAGCACCACCAACTATTTCTCTCACCTAACTGTGAGGGATTCAGTTAGATGCCTCCAGTCATCTGAGGTTTCCACTGCAACACCTGAATATATTTGGGTAAAATTTGCCACATATAGTCAAATATGGGCTATGTACTAAAAGAGGCAACCAAAGAAGATTATTAAACCAAGTTTTACAATTGCCCTGTGAGTGAAATCGTGACACTCGACTGTGTTCTTTATTTACCAGTTTCAACTTCTTCCCTGAATGATAGTTTTAAGAACAATTCAGGAAAGACCTTAGGGCTTTCCTTTGTGTCCAGGACTCTTCTTTTCAAAATAAGCCTTCTCTTTCAAGCATGACACTGATGTGGCAGCTATTAACATCTCTCCATTACTGCCCTTAGAAATAAAACTTTCACATCCCTGGTCTCATTTATTCAGAATACTAGTCGTTGACGTTATTGTGGAAGTGAGAGTTATTCTAATACCTACATTTGTTCAGTTGAAATCCATACATCTTCTGAATGTCATTTCAATTGAACTAAATTAATAAGGTAGGCATTAACTGCTTACAACATGTAAAGAACTGATTTGGGAGAGTGGGATAATATAAAGAAAATATTAGCTCATCTATGCCCTAAAGTAGTTTACATTTGGGGTGACCAGACACACACTAAGCAAATAGTTTACCAACCTAGACCAGCCTGCATTGAACAACATACTCCAAAAGTATTTGTTGAATGAGTTTACCAACCCAGACGAGCCTGCATTGAACAACATACTCCAAAAGTATTTGTTGAATGAGTGAATGAAGAACAAAGAACTGTTTGAATGAGCAACTCAGATATCAGGGACAGCAGAGAAGTACTTAAGACCTTGTTATCACAGGATGAGTAAACCAAATTATCCAGAATTATGCAAGTGTGTTCCCCTTGCAGAGTACCCTTTCTACCCTAAGAAGTAACTGTGAATCGTTCATGGCTACCTCTATAGGTAGAGACTTAAAGTTGAATGTAGGGAAGTCACATTTCCCCTCCTTTGGCATAGTTCCCATCCTGAATCTATGCTGTCTGCTGAACAAGGCCTTTGGAAACCCCACCACCCCAGATTACTTTTGGGTCCAGAGAAATCTCTTTGTAGTGCATCAGTGTGACTATAAATTGAAGACTAGACAAAATATACAGAGTCCCCTACTCACAATGGTTCAACTTAGGATTTTTCAGCTTCTCAATGGTGCAAAATTGATACATATTCAGTAGAAACCACACTCCAAATTTTGAATTTTGATCTTTTCCTGGGCTAGCAATATATTGTAGGGGAACAAAATTTGCTAACCCAAAATGTATATTTGGCATGTTGATTATTTTGAGAAAAAGAGTCAAGGCCCAAAAGACCCTAGAAGAAACTTTGACCTTCCCCCTAAATGCCTAAAAGAATTTAGATGGAGGGTATGTTCCCAGAACAGAGCTATCACCAGAGATATCTGCAAGGAATATGGGGAAGGTGTGGTGGGAGAAACTCTACAGGGCCTAGAGTTCAGAGTCTACTCTATGCAGCATTGTCTCTGCAGGGCCAAGCAAACATTTATTTATCAGACATTTGCTCTTCCATCTCCGTGTGAATTGCCTTCCTCCCCTTTGAAGTCTCAACCCCTACCTCCAACACCCTCTTTAGTCTTTAGCTGAAGATGGTACTTAAGGTGAAGGTTTCAACTATTTTGGTGAATTACTCAGTTTTCCTGGGTCTCTCCCATGTATACACGTTATCAAACTTCTGTGTGATTTTTTTTCCTGTCTCATGCCAATTGAATTCTTAGACCATCCAGAAGAACTTAGAAGGGTAGAGGAAAATTTCTTCCTCCCAGACAGTACTCTCAAGATGCTGGGCAGTGGCACTGACCACAGCTCCCAGTCAGTCATGTGATCACGAGGGTAAATAACCGATACATTTATAACATTCTGTACACATACAACCATTCTGTTTTTCACTTTCGACACAGTACTCAACAAATCACATGAGATATTCAATGCTTTATTATAAAATAGGCTTTGTGTTAGATGATGTTGCCCAACTGTAGGCTAATGTAAGTGTTCCAAGCATGCTTAAGATAAGCAAGGCTAAACTATGGCATTCAGAAGATGAGGTGTGTTAAATGTATTTTCAACTTAACACATTTTATGATGGGTTTATTGGGAGATAACCCCATCTTAAGTTGAGGAAGATCTGCAGTAAAAAATACAGTCTACTTGGGTGCTAGAGCAATGAAATGCCTCTCAGTTACAAAGAGAACATCCTACATTGGGCAGCGTCATTGGAGATGCTATCTGCCATCCAAACGATGACCAGAGTTTAACATAGTCTTCCAATAATATAAATGCTCAGCTTATCCCAGAGAGGTAGTACTATGTTGTTTAAAGTTTTGTGTTCATATCCATACTGACCTGAGCATAGCATCTCATCTTTTATCTGAGTACATTAATGTCTGTAAAGTTCAAATTAAATCTAATTGCTCAGAACTTGACTATAATAAACACTCAACTTGGGTTGGGACCAGTTGAATAGGAGGTGATAGCTAAACGCAGTGTGTGAATGAATACTTTCCAGTCCGTCTACAAACATGCTTTCCTTTAATGCCTATCTTCTCTTGGAGGGTTTCTTAATACTATATTTTTGTGGTATTTTTTTATTACTTCCTTAATTTGTCATTCATTTAATTTTCCCATGTTGCCTTTTCATCCCAATGAGGTTTTCCTATATGCATCCTCTAATTTCTTCATGCTACTTTGTCACTGAAATGCTTTGCATTGTTTCTTTCCCTGACTGTTTATGATTTTCTTTGTTGTGCAGCTTTTGGACCTGATTAACTATTTCCTTCAAACAAGTTATAAGGTCTTATTCTCCATTTACTTTCTCATATTTCTTCCAAAATCCATGAACCCTATTTCTAAATCAGTCATCAAAATCAATGAACAGTTCTTGCAGTCTAACCCAAAGCCTTGGAACCAAGATTTCTAAAACATAATCAGTCTAAACATTTGCCCACACTGTTTATTGATGAATCATCATGATGGTTTTATGGTTCCATGGGAAGTTTCTATAGCTCTTCTCTTCTAGATTTTCTCACATGCACTGAGGTTCTTAAGAAAATCAATTTAACATATTTAACATATCAAGCTAAGCCTACCCATCTGATATGAATTTCCATAAACTAGGAAATGTCTTCTAGACTTTAGAGCTATGCAGATTAAAACTTCACACATTTTGATCTGTAAAAAGATTAAGTGGTCGCATAACTTCTTGGAGTCTTCAACAAGTGAGGAATGTTGATTCAAATTGTGCCCTTAGGGAAAGAGAATTAGACTGGATGGGGCAAGGGCCACCCTGGGCAAAGCTGCTAAGAAACGTCCAATGAACTTGACATGTTCATAGCCCTGCAGCCTCTCTCCCTGGGAACGTTAAATATTGAACAAAGGAAGAAGAATATTTGGCATCAGAGAGCATACCTCCCCAGACCCTCTTCTGTTAGCAAGTTAATTAATGACTTATTATCGGCTTAAGTCTTCACCCCACTCTAAGGAAAATAAAAGTAGTAAGGATGAGGGAGTTTAAGATACTTTTATCACTCTCTTACCTTCCCAACCTGTGGACTAAGAGGTGACAAGGCAGGGCCCAGCAACAATTCTAGAGTTTGTAGAATTGTAGGAACTACCTGATTCCTCAAATTTATAGGCATTCTGTGATTACCCAAAGAGAAAAATTAATATAAGGTAACATCAGACACTATGTGAACATAAATATACCCATACAAAAAATAACATACTGTTAACTTTATGTTATTATAACGACTGTAAAATGTATTTTAAGATTTTTTTTGCGGTACATGGGCCTCTCACTGTTGTGTTGTGGCCTCTCCCGTTGCAGAGCACAGGCTCCGGACGCGCAGGCTCAGCGGCCATGGCTCACAGGCCCAGCCGCTCCGCGGCCATGTGGGATCTTCCCGGATCGGGGCAAGAACCCGTGTCCCCTGCATCGGCAGGCGGACTCTCAACCACTGCGCCACCAGGAAAGCCCAAGATGTTTTTAATAGAATGGATGGATAACAGTAATCTAGGATCTTTATGAGTGTCTCCTTTGAGCTCCTTTGATCCAGGGTCTCAAAGGCAGAGAGAGTGAGCTTGCTTTGGAGGAGAAGAAGGGAGAAATAAGAAATTCATTTAGGTGTGTTAGAGACAAAATCCACCAAATTGAGAAGCAGGGTTGTAACACATAAGCAGGTAGGAATTTTTGTTTTTAAGTTTAAAACAGCAAATTAGCTGCTTAGTTTTTGGTAGGAAGTAAGGTAGGAGGGGAGCAGAGAGACATTATCTGCGTTCATAAACCTGGTTTCCAACATATAGATAAGAACTGAGCTTATCAACTGGAATTCATTCTGACAGTGCTAAAAATGGATATTATTATACTTATGTGCTGTGTCAAAAATTTGCAAAAAATTCTACCATTCTAAGCAACACATTGCAGAAAATGTGACAAAACAAACAATATGATTTGCTTTCTTTATATTCATATGATACTGGCTACCTTATTCTGTTTCCTACTGTTTACCATTTAAATAAAATTTGTAGGTTGATTCAGCTGACAGAAATCATAAGCCAAAGTAGCATGCTTTTTAATGTTCATAGTCTTGTTTTATGGACTTGCATTTGCCTATTAGGGACATTCCATTTTTTAAAAATAATTATTCCTGGGGGAGTGGTAATAATGATTATGAGAGAAAATATTTTTTGCAAGGAGTATGAAATTTGAAATCTTCAGAGCTAGATCTGTGAGACTCAACAGAACTTAGAATGGGAAAACAACTGTGTTGATGCAATAGGAAATTATCTAGGAAACATTTCTAGAGAAGCAAAATGGGGGTAAGAAGTAAAGATCAAACTCCAGACTGGTGAGGGCACAAGGTCATTCTAGCAATGCATTCTGCCCCACACACACATGCACATGCACTGTCAAATTCAGTTAGAAAGAAAGATTCCACCACTCTAATTTAAAAAACCCAGACTTTCAATGGTGAATTTCCAAGTTATTTCCCCATGGTTGTTGTTAAAAGGAGACAAGAAATATTTAAAACAAGCAAAAATTTGACCACGCCTAATTTATCCAGTTGCCTCAAAGTTGTATTTCCTTGGGACCAAAACAACTGGGTGAAAAGTACAGCATGGACTTAAACATAAAAATAGATCAATTTAAGTGGTCTCATGTCAGTAACCAATCAGTTTGACCCACATTTAAAGTGAGTTGACTAGGTTTTTTGTCAATATGGAGATGACAACAGATGCTTTTTATCTTTACAAAGATATTGTCATGTTTTCTATATGATCCCTGCTAAATTGCTATAAAGTATTGTTAAAGAAAGGGGTAATAAGGTAAGGGCTTGTGATATTTCTTCAAAGGACCATGGAGTAAACTATTAAATGTCTGAGAGAAAATCAGTCAGATCTACAGGAAAACGTAATATAGAAATGTGGGAATTAAGACTGGAGCAAAGAAACCAGTTCATCCCCCCTACAATTCCCTACTTACTGGAAAATGAATAATTTAACTGTTATTTCAAAACAAGAACATCTTGGTACTATGTTATTAAAATATTATTTTAGAGTATGGCAAAATCTGTGGTTTTGTTCTTATTTCAATTCTTCTCCCTTTGGCTAGAAAGTTTAAAAACAGAGCTAGTTATGTCTGTGAGATTGAGGAGATGTGTTATAATCACATGCACATTGGCTGTTTGAACTATTGCAGTCAGAATGAAAAGATGGCCAAACTAGCAAGTGGTTGGTGATGTCAAGTTAAAAGACACAAGAGGAGGCCAGTCAGTACTTTAATTGCAAAGTTTCACATATATTAAAAAGAAAACAGTGGGCAAGATCATTGCTGTGGTTTTTATTAATCTGAAAATATAGAAGATGGAAAAGAGCAATGGTGATTTGAGAAATCATATGAGTTTCTTTGGATTCAATAATTATACTTACTAATTTACACTCTTGAAACTAATATAATATTGTAAGTCAACTATACTTCAATTTAAAAAATACAGAAAAGGGAAAGAAAAAGAGAAGTCTCTAGGTAAAAAAAAAAAATTGCACTGGGCTTCCCTGGTGGTGCAGTGGTTGAGAGTCCGCCTGCCGATGCAGGGGACGCAGGTTCGTGCCCCAGTCCGGGAAGATCCCACATGCCGCAAAGCGGCTGGGCCCGTGAGCCATGGCCGCTGAGCCTGTGCGTCCAGAGCCCGTGCTCTGCAACGGAAGAGGCCACAACAGTGAGAGGCCCGCGTACCGCAAAAAAAAAAAGAAAAAAAATTGCACTTACTAATTTTCAAATATTTTAAATGAATGAGTAATCACCTTGCAAATATCTTTAAGCATCTATGATGTCACGGCTCTTAGGTTGTGGAGACTCTTACTAGATCAAAGAGCCATATACGAGTGTGCGTATGTTTATAATATATATATATTTACAAAGATCTGATAAGTGGAAAATATAAAAATATATAAGCTGCAGGGTTCTGTAATTCTCACTTTGTAATTAACCAACAGTATGACCTTGGGAAACTTATTTAACCATTTGGTGACTCAGTTTCCTAGTCTGTAAAATGGGGGAACATTTGCCTTAAAAGTATATTATGAGGATCAAATGAGTTTGTATATGTAAATCAACTAGAATAGAGTCTCACACACTGTAGGCCCTGTACAGGGTTGGCTTATTTTTGTTACAGTGACAACATGGAGAAGAGAGTTTATATATCCTAGAAGTTTGGCTAGACAGAGCTGAGTCAGTTCAATATGGGCTAAAAGGAGAGGTAGAAAGTGCACAGTGAGGAGTCAGAAAGGATATTACAGGCACTGAGAACAGCTTTTGTCGGGTGCAAAGGTGAAGGGTATAAACCCCTGGTATGTTTTATTTCTAGAACTAAAGTGTGGGGAAAGGGAAGCAGTGATATGAGATCAGACCAAAAAGTTAGGGCCAGATCATGAAAGGCCGTGCATGTCAACTAAGGCACTTGTATTGCATCTTGTGTGGATGACGGAGAGACACTAAACACATCTAATCAGGGAAATGACATAATCAAATTAGATTTATTTCTGGAAATGAAAAGATTGATTTTAGAACATCTTAACCGGAAGATATTGAAAGATCATAGGTCTATGACTATTTCTGAAGTTAAATGACTATTAAAGGTTAATGTATAAATAAAAAAATTAATTCACCAAGTCTAGCTTCTTATCAATAAATGATAATTTAATGCCTTTATCTAAGTGCTTCCTACAGCAAGAATCCATGGTGAATGATCCTGGGAACCACTGTGACCATAATTTTGTTCAAATCTAATGAAAAGGTTTAGCAAAATAGAATCTATATGAAAATAGCAATGTGGACCAAATACTGAGCAGAGTGCTCAATCACTCAATAAAATTTATAGGCCATCCACCAAATGCATATATAAACTCTTCTCATGGAAAGTAAATCACAGCAATGTTATCTTCCTTTGAAATAATGCTGTATAAGCTTCTTTCACTGCCACTACTCCTTTTCCTATTAATGTTAAAATTTCCATCTTCTTGGAGAGACTGGACATTCTATTCACTGAGAAAACACTTTTAAGTTGCTTGCTATATGGCAGATACTATTCTAATTGCCTTATAAATATTTGCTCTTTTAATTCCTGTAACAATTTTGTGAGGTAGATGCTGTTTTTAACTCCATTATACATACTAGGAAACTGAGCCATAGGCATGTTACAAAGGTCACAATACAGAGCCAAAATGTGAACCCAGGTAACCTGGCTTCCAAGTCTGTGTTCTTAATCGCTCCACTTACTCTCACATATGGAAAATTTTTATTCTGGAGGGAATCTAGGTAACTTTGACTATTCAGAAAAGGCAACATTTCCTCTTATTATTCTAGCACTATTCTAGCACTGCTACAGATGTCTATAAGATGAAAATAATTCAACTTGTTTATAGATTTCAAAACTGAATGAGATTGTCTCTAAGCTGGCTCTTCCATTTGCTTCTCTATAAGCAAAGAGGCTACTCACTGACTTGAAATGAACACTCTTCACTCTTCCCTCCTCTTTATGTTAATGCCTCCTCTCTGCCCTGCCACTAATTCTGTTGAAGAGACAACCCTGCCTTTCCTTGGGTAAACAAGACTTAATGGGAAACCTGTTTTTACAGCGGTCATTGCTGGCCTTGCGTTCCTAAGACTCCAGTGCTCTCTCTGTGTTGATATCTAAAGGACCCACAGAAGGTTTAATCATTTCTGGGTGAAATGCCCACCTCCGAACAGAAGATAGGGAGATGGTACATTATAAACAAACTATAAGCCAACCCAGGCTCCATGCCCAGAAAAGAGCTACATATAAATAAATGTAATAGACAAAGGAAGGAAGGAAGGAAAAACAAAGAAGGAAGTAAGAGGAAGGCAAGAGGGAGGGAGGGAGCGACAAAGGGAGCTGGGGAGGGAGAATACGTCCACCTACCTGCAGAGACTGTGAAAAAATGACTGACTATGCAGTCATGAGATGAAAACTCCAATCTGTTCCTCTAGACAGCCTCAGGACTGCTAGAGAACCTGAACAGAATCCTTATATAGAGAGTTCTCACGGAGGGATTATCCTGCTTCTTGGCCGCATTCAAATAGGAAGCAAAAGACCAGAGCCAGATGCTGCTTCCTTAGAAGGGCCCTATGGGAAAATCAATTCTCTAAGGGCCTCAGACATAAATGACTATGGATATTCCAAGAAAGTGATTTTCTACTGGCCTACTGGCAGCCACCACAGATGGCAGATGATGAGTCTTGGTAATTGTCTTACCCACCGTAGGAGTAGTAGTTTGCCCTCCAAGGAAATTTTAAGGGAACCCTAATTAAACTATGCAAACTGCCTAAATGGGGCAACTCTATCAATGACCTGGGAGGAGTCTGTGTAAATGAGAAAAGACCAGAGTTTCTAAGTGTTCTTATAAACATCATAAACAGTAAGGTGATAGCAGTGCTGAGGCTTGCCATCCTTAGCACCCTTTTTCCTTTACAACCTTTTAGGTGCAAAGATTGCAAAAAAGAGGCCCATAAAAATCCCCTTAATAGGTCCTGGGTATATTGCATATCACTAACAGTAATTACTGTAACTGCTGTACTCTGAGCTCATGGAAATGGCAGGAGCATTTTTTAATTACTTTATTAATGATTTCTGAGAATTTATTCCAGTGCAGAGATCCCAAGTTCAATAGAGAGGAGGCTTCCATGTTAGCCAGATCTGCAAAATGCAGCAACATCTGAGGCAGTAGTCCAAAATTATTCTCCTGTGCAGCCATGTTTAATAGGGAGAAATGCAGCCCAAAGTCGGTGACATCATTGCTTATCAGGCTAATAACTGTGACTTCACCCAATTTAAACACACTGAAGACACCAGTTGCAGAGGAGAGATATTTTGTAGCACATCTAATTGGCTATTGACAGGTTGAAGAGCTTGAAGTACTAGTTCTAACACACCCTTAAAACAGTTAGTGAGAGTAGCTCTTCTCAAATTATCATAATCCTGAAAGGTTCTGAACCTATCTAACACTTTCCTTAGGAGAAGCACAAAGTCCACTTCCGTTATTAGCTTGTTAACTGCTACCATGTCTTTCTCTATAGAGAGAGTAAATAATTGTTATGTTTATCATATAAAAGATGAAATGGAAATATAGACAGCTCTCTTATTGAGTGTTATGTTTGCTGAGAGAGGTCATGTTTCTCTAGTATCTTTTATTGTGGAGTTCTTAGTGTCTACATTTACATTTCAAAGGGCACGGGTATCAGGAGAAGAGGGGAAGTGTTGAGGGAGGGAGAGAGAGAGAGGGACTATACTTGCGCGCATCAAGATAGAACACTGAGCAATCAAAAAGAAAAGTTTGTGTGTGTGTGTAATTATTGGAAAAATCTAACTCTCTGTAAGTATCTGATTGATTTCATCTAAAACTGTTGTCTGAACACTTCTGAAATTATAAGCACACCTATACAATAAAGGTGAAAAGGGGAGATTACCTAACCACCCAATGTACTCAATATCTGTAATTAAATTTCACACGTAGCTTTATAAAATTCTAACCTTATCATCCTTATCATTCTCTATCATGACCAAGTAGAGAATAAACAAAAAATGACCTGGTATTCAAACAAAATAAATTTCAGCTACATCGAGAAAATATCTAAAGCACAAACAGCATTTTAAAAGGAATTTGTAAAGCTATTTCTTTTTTGAGAATATTTTATATGGTACCAGAATAAAAACAGAAAATAAACATTTCTTTTTTAATGCTTTGCCCTAAGGAGAATATCACATAAAATATTTTCTCACCAGTGTTTGTAACATGTTTGAGAATGTTAGTTTGAGAACTGAAAATATATAACCACTTTTTGATCTTTAATCTCAGTTTCATGGGCTTGGTCATTGCAGTTCTCTCAGGGATAAAAAAAAAAAAAAAAGTAGTCTTGGATCTCCTTGGACAGAAATATTTCTGAATAGGAAATAATATGCCAGAAAAGAAATGCATGCAGGAACATTAGACATAATGTTAAGAAGTCTCTTTGCTATTTTCTTTCTTGCAAGGTCACAGCCACTTAACATTTATTTTTTTTTAATTTTTTAAAACTTGTTTTTGGAATATAATTGCTTTACAATGCTGTGTTAGTTGCTGCTGTACAACAAACTGAATCAGCTATATGCATACATATATTCCCATTACCCACACTCTTGTGTCTCCCTCTCACCCTCCCTATCCCACCCCTCTACGTGGTCACAAAGCTGATCTCCCTGTGCTACGCGGCTGCTTCCCGCTAGCGATCTACTTTAAATTTGGTAGTGTATATATATCAGTGCCACTCTCTCACGTCATCCCAGCTTACCCTTTCCCCTCACCATGTCCTCAAGTCCATTCTCTATGTCTGCATCTTTATTCCTGTCCTTCCCCTAGGCTCATCTGAACCTTTTATTGGTTCCATATATATGTGTTAGCATACGGTATTTGTTTTTCTCAGTCTGACCTATTTCACTCTGCATGACAGACTCTAGGTCCAACCACCTCCTCACTCCAAATAACTCAATTTTGTTTCCTTTTATGGCTGAGTAAAATCCCATTGTATATATGTGCCACATCTTCTTTATCCATTCATCTGTCAGTGGACACCTAGGTTGCTTCCATGTTCTGGCTATTGTAAACAGTGCTACAGTGAATATTGTGGTACATGACTCTTTTTGAATTATGGTTTTCTTGGGGTATATGCCCAGTAGTGGGATTGCTGGGTCATATGGTAGCTCTATTTTTAGATTTTTAAGGAACCTCCATACTGTTCTCCATAGTGGTTGTATCAATTTGCATTCCCAGCACAGTGCAAGAGGGTTCCCTATTCTCCACACCCACTCCAGGATGTATTGTTTGTAGATTTTTTGATGATGGCCATTCTGACTGGTGTGAGGTGATACCTCATTGTAGTTCTGATTTGCATTTCTCTAATGATTAGTGATGTGGAGCATCCTTTCATGTGTTTGTTGGCAATCTGTATACCTTCTTTGGAGAAATGTCTATTTAGGTCTTCTGCCCATTTTTGGATTGGGTTGTTTGTTTTTTTGATATTGAGCTGCATGAGCTGCTTGTATATTTTGGAGATTAATCCTTTGTCAGTTGCTTCAGTTGCAAATATTTTCTCCCATTCTGAGGGTTGTCTTTTCGTCTTATTTATAGTCTCCTTTGCTGTGCAAAAGCTTTTAAGTTTCATTAGATCCCATTTGTTTATTTTTGTTTTTATTTCCATTTCTCTAGAAGGTGGGTCAAAAAGGATCTTGCTGTGATTTATGTCATAGAATGTTCTGCCTATGTTTTCCTCTAAGAGTTTTATAGTGTCTGGCCTTACATATAGGTCTTTAATCCATTTTGAGTTCACTTTTTGTGTATGGTGTTAGGGAGTGTTCCAATCTCATACTTTTACATATAGCTGTCCAATTTTCCCACCTCCATTTATTGAAGAGGTTGTCTTCTCCATTGATATTCTTGTCTCCTTTATCAAAGATAAGGTGACCATATGTGCATGGGTTTATCTCTAGGCTCTCTATCCTGTTCCATTGATCTATCTTTCTGTTTTTGTGCCAGCACCATATGGTCTTGATTACTGTAGTTTTGCAGTAGTGTCTGAAGTCAGGGAGCCTGATTTCTCCAGCTCCATTTTTCTTTCTCAAGATTGCTTTGGCTATTTGGGGTATTTTGTGTTTCCATGCAAATTGTAAAATTTTTTGTTCTAGTTCTGTGAAAAATGTCAGTGGTAGTTTGATAGGGATTGCATTGAATCTGTAGATTGCTTTGGGTAGTATAGTCATTTTCACAATGCTGATTCTTCCAATCCAAGAACATGGTATATCTCTCCATCTGTTTGTATCATCTTTAATTTCTTTCATCACTGTCTTATAGTTTTCTGCATACAGGTCTTTTGTCTCCTTAGGTAGGTTTATTCCTAGGTATTTTATTCTTTTTCTTGCAATGGTAAATGGGAGTGTTTCCTTAATTTCTCTTTCAGATTTTTCATCCTTAGTGTATAGGAATGCAAGAGATATCTGTGCATTAATTTTGTATCCTGCTACTTTACCAAATTCATTGATTAGCTCTAGTACGGTTCTGGTAGCATCTTCAGGATTCTCTATGTATAGTATGTCATCTGCACACAGTGACAGTTTTACTTCTTTGCCGATTTGGATTCATTTTATTTCTTTTTCTTCTCTGAGTGCCATGGCTAAAACTTCCAAAACTATGTTGAATAATAGCTGTAAGAGTGGGCAGCCTTGCCTTGTTCCTGATCTTAGAAGAAATGGTTTCAGTTTTTCACCACTGAGAACGATGTTGGCTGTGGGTTTGTCATATATGGCCATTATTATGTTGAGGTAAGTTCCCTCTATGCCTACTTTCTGGAGAGTTTTTTATCATAAAAGTTGTTGAATTTTTTCAAAAGCTTTTTCTGCATCTATCGAGATTATCACATGGTGTTTATCCTTCAATTTGTTAATATGGTTTATCACATTCATTGATTTGCATATATTGAAGAACCCTTGCATTCCTGGGATAAACCCCACTTGATCATGGTGTATGATCCTTGTAATGTGCTGTTGGATTCTGTTTGCTAGTATTTTGTGGACGATTTTTGCATCTTTATTCATCAGTGATATTGGCCTGTAGTTTTCTTTCTTTATTACATGTTTGGTTTTGGTTTCAGGGTGATGGTGGCCTCATAGAATGAGTTTGGGAGTGTTCCTCCCTCTGCTATATTTTGGAAGAGTTTGAGAAGGATAGGTGTTAGCTCTTCTCTAAATGTTTGATAGAAATTACCTGTGAAGCCATCTGGTCCTGGGCTTTTGTTTGTTGGAAGATTTTTAATCACAGTTTCAATCTCAGTGCTTGTGATTGGTCTGTTTATATTTTCTATTTCTTCCTGGTTCAGTCCCTGAAGGTTGCACTTTTCTAAGAATTTGTCCATTTCTTCCAGGTTGTCCACTTTATTGGCATAGAGTTCCTTATAGTAATCTCTCATGAGCCTTTTTATCTCTGCAGTGTCAGTTGTTCCTTCTCCTTTTTCATTTCGAATTCTGTTGATTTGAGTCTTCTCCCTTTTTTTCTTGATGAGTCTGGCTAATGGTTTATCAATTTTGTTTATCTTCTCAAAGAACCAGCTTTTAGATTTATTGACCTTTGCTATTGTTTGCTTCATTTCTTTTTCATTTATTTCTGCTCTGATCTTTATGATTTCTTTCCTTCTGCTATCTTTGGGGTTTTTTTCTTCCTTCCCCAATTGCTTTAGGTGTAAGGTTAGGTGGTTTATTTGAGACTTTTCTTGTTTCTTGAGGTAGCATTGTATTGCTATAAACTTCCCTGTTAGAACTGCATTTGCTGCATCCCATAGGTTTTGGGTCATAGTGTTTTCATTCTCATTTGTTTTTAGGTATTTTTTAATTTCCTCTTTGATTTCTTCAGTGATCTCTTGGTTATCTAGTACTGTATTGTTTAACCTCCATGTGTTTGTATTTTTTACAGTTTTTTTTTCCTGTAATTCATGTCTAGTCTCATAGTGTTGTGGTTGGAAAAGATACTTGATAAGATTTCAGTTTTCTTAAATTTATCAAGCCTTGATTTGTGACTCAAGATGATCTACCCTGAAGAGTGTTCCATGAACACTTGAGAAGAAAGTGTAGTCTGTTGTTTTTGGGTGGAATGTCCTATAAATATCAATTAAGTCCATTTTGTTTAATGTATCATTTAAAGCTTGTGTTTCCTTATTTATTTTCATTTTGGATGATCTGTCCATTGGTGAAAGTGTGGTGTTAAAATCCCCTACTATGATTGTATTCCTGTCCATTTCCCCTTTTATGGCTGCTAGCATTTGCCTTATGTACTGAGGTGCTCCTATGTTGGGTGTATAAATATTTACAATTGTTATATCTTCTGTTTGGATTGATCTGTTGATCATTATGTAGTGTCCTTCTTTGTCTCTTGTAGTAGTCTTTATTTTAAAGTCTATTTTGTCTGATATGAGAATTGCTACTCCAGCTTTCTTTTGATTTCCATTTGCATCGAATATCTTTTTCCATCCCCACAGTTTCAGTCTGTATGTGTCCTTAGGTCTGAAGTGGGTTTCTTGTAGACAGCATAGATATGGGTCTTGTTTTTGTATCCATTCATCCAGTCTATGTCTTTTGGTTGGATCATTTAATCCATTTACATCTAAGGTAGTTATCGATATGTATGTTCCTATTACCATTTTCTTAATTGTTTTGGGTTTGTATTTGTAGGTCTTTTCCTTCTCTTCTGTTTCCCACTTAGAGAAGTTCCTTTAGCATTTGTTGTAAAGGTGGTTTGGTGGTGCTGAATTGTTATTTTTTGCTTGTCTGTAAAGGTTTTAGTTTCTCTGTCAAATATGAATGAGATCCTTGCTGGGTAGAGTAATCTTGGTTGTAGGTTTTTCCGTTTCATCAGTTTAAATATGTCCTGCCATTCCCTTCTGGCTTGCAGAGTTTCTGCTGAGAGATCAGCTGTTCATTATATGGGAATTCCCTTGTATGTTAATTGTTACTTATCCCTTGCTGATTTAATATTTTTTCTTTGTATTTAATTTTTGATAGTTTGATTAATATGTGTCTTGGCATGTTTCTCCTTGGGTTTCTCCTGTATGGGACTCTCTGTGCTTCCTGGACTTGATTGACTCTTTCCTTTCCCAAGTTAGGGAAGTTTTCAACTATAATCTCTTCAAATATTTTCTCAGAGAATTTCTTTTTCTCTTCTTCTTCTGGGACCCCTACAATTTGAATGTTGGTGTGTTTATTGTTGTCCCAGAGGTCTCTGAGACTGTCCTCAATTCTTTTCATTCTTTTTTCTTTATTCTGCTCTACGGTAGTTATCTCCACCATTTTATTTTCCAAGTCACTTATCCATTCTTCTGCCTCAGTTATTAGGCTATTGATTCCTTCTAGAGAATTTTCAATTTCATTATTGTGTTGTTCATCTTTGTTTGTTTGCTCTTTAGTTCTTCTAGGTCCTTGTTAAATGTTTCTTGTATTTTCTCCTTTCTCTTTCCAAGACTTTGGATCATCTTTACTACCATTACTCTGAATTCTTTTTCAGGTAGACTGCCTATTTCCTCTTCAATTGTTTGGTCTGGTGGGTTTTTACCTTGCTTCTGCTGCATATTTCTCTGTCTTCCCATTTTGCTTAACTTAATATGTTTGGAGTCTCCTTTATGCAGGCTCCAGGTTCGTAGTTCCCATTATTTTTGGTGTCTTCCCCCAGTGGGTAAGGTTGGTTCAGTGGCTGTGTAGGGTTTCTGGTGGAGGGGACTGGTGCCTGTTTTCTGGTGGGTGGGGCTGGATCTTGTCTTTCTGGTGTGAAGCGCTGCATCTGGTGGTGTGTTTTGGGCTGTCTGTGAATTTAGTAATATTTTAGGCAGCCTCTCTGCTAATGGGTGGGGTTGTGTTCCTGTCCTGCTAGTTGTTTGGCATGAGGTGTCTAGCAGTGGAGCTTTCTGGCCATTGGGTGGAGCTCGGTCTTAGTGTTAAGACGGAGATCTCTGGGAGACCTCTCGCCGACTGATATTACATGGGGCCGGGAGGTCTCTGGTGGTCCAATGTCCTGAACTTGGCTCTCCCACCTCAGAGGCTCAGGGCTGACACCAGCCCAGAGCATCAAGACGCTGTCATCCACGTGGCTCAGAAGAAAAGGGAGTAAAGAAGAAAGAAAAATAAAGAAAGAAAGAAAAGAAAAGAATTAAAATGTTATTAAAATAAAAAAGTAATTTAAAAAAAGAAGACAGCAACCAAACCAATAAGCAAATCCACCAATGATAAGAAGGGCTAGGAACTAATCTACGATAAACATAAAAATCAGAAACAAGTCAGTCACAGACAGCAACCCCAAGACTACAGCTTCTCCCAAAGTCCACTGCCTCATTTTGGGTTGATTTGTTGTCTATTCAGGTATTCCACAGATGCAGGGTACCTCAAATTGATTATGGGGATTTAAGCCGCTGCTCCTGAGGTTGCACTGAGAAATTTCCCTTTCTCTTGCTTGTTCACACAGCTCCTGGGGTTCACCTTTGGTTTTGTCCCCACCTCTGCGTGTAGGTTGCCCTCAGGCTTCTGTTCCCACCCAGACTGTATGGGGTTAAAGCAGCGGCTGATTAAGGGGCACTGGCTCACTCAGGCCAGGGGGAGGGAGGGGTACAGAATGCGGGGTAAGCCTGCAGTGGCAGAGGCCGGCCTGGTGTTGCACCGTGTGTTCTCTCAGGGAAGTTGTCCCTGGGTCATGGGACTCTGGCAGTGGCAGGCTGCACAGGCTCCCAGGGGCATGTGGAGAGTGACCTGTGTTTGCACATAGTATCCTTCGTGGCTGCAGCAGCAGTGTTGGCGTTTCATGCCCATCTCTGGTGTCTGAGCTGTGAGCCGCGGCTTATGCCTCTCTCTAGAGCTCGTTTAGGTGGTGCATTGCCTTCTGTGGACAGACAGGGAAGGAATCCCCTTTTCTCGTGCAGCCGGAAACAATGGTCTCTTCCCTCTTAGGCAGGTCCAGAATTTTTCCCGGACTCCCTCCTGTCTAGCTGTGGCACACTAGCCCCCTTCAGGCTGTGTTCATGCAGCCAACCCCAGTCCTCTCCCTGGGATCTGAACTCCGAAGCCCAAGCCTCGGCTCCCAGCCCCCACTCACCCCGGCGGGTGAGCAGACAAGCATCTCAGGCTGGTGAGGGCTGGTCAGCAGTGAATGTCTGTGCGGAAATCTCTCCGCTTTGCCCTCCGCACCCCTGTTGCTGTGCTCTCCTCCCTGGCTCCAAAGCTTCTCCCCCCACCACCCCCCGTCTCCGCCAGTGAAGGGGTTTCCCAGTGTGCAGAAACTTTTCTTCCTTCACAGCTCCCTCCCAGAGGTTCGGGTCCCATCCCTATTCTTTTGTCTCTGTTTTTTCTTTTTTCTTTTGCCCTACCCAGGTACGTGAGGAGTTTCTTGCCTTTTGGGAAGTCTGAGGTCTTCTGCCAGCGTTCAGTAGGTGTTCTGTAGGAGTTGTTACACATGTAGATGTATTTTTGATGTATTTGTGGGGAGTAAGGCGATCTCCACGTCTTACTCCTCTGCCATCTTGAAGGCCCCCCACCCCACCACTTAACATTTATAGAAGGGCTAGCTCTTGAGCATTCATGGATCATTGGGCATTTTAAGTTTCATAAATTGAAACCAAGAATAGTCAGGCAAACATAATTTTATTCAATTTCTCTGGTTAAACAATTATTTTCTAAATATGTTAAGAAGAACTCTGCACTGGTCACCCATAGGGCAAAAAGTGGAAAGAAAGCTATTTTTTCAAGGCATGTTCTTCAGGAGAATGAGAAGACAAGCCACAAGCTGGGAGAAAAGATTTGCAAAGAATACATCTCGTAAAGAACTATTATCCAGAATATATAAAGAACTCTTAAAAGTCAACAATAAGAAACCAAACAACCCAATTAAAAATGAGCAAAATACCTCAACAGACACCTCATCAAAGAAGGTATACAGATCGCAAGTAAGCACATGAAAATATGTTCAACATCATATGTCATTAGCAAATTAACAGTGAGATACTATTCCACACCTATTAGAAGGGCCAAAATCCAAAGTACTGACAGCATCAAATGCTGGCAAGGACATACAGCAACAGGAACTCTCATTCACTACTGGTGAGAATGCAAAATTGCACAGCCACTTGGGAAGACAAAAATAGATATACTCTTACCACACAATCCAGCAATCACCCTCCTTGGTTTACCCCAAAGAGCTGAAAACTTATGTCCACATAAAAACTTAGAGCAACTTTGTTTGTAATTGCCAAAACTTAGAAACAACCAGGAAAGATGTCCTTCAGTAGATGAATCGATAAACTGTGGTACATCCAGGCAATGGAATATTATTCAGCACTAAAAATTAATGAGCTATCAAGTCATGAAAAGACACGAAGGAAACTTAAATGCTTATTACTCAGTGAAAGAAGCCAATCTGAAAAGGCTACATACTGTATGATTCCAACATTCTGGAATAGGAAAACCTGTGGAGACACTAAACTGATTAGTGCTTTACAAGGGTTGGGGAAGAAGGAGCGATGACTATGTGAAGCATGGAGGATTTCTAGGACAATCTATTCTCTAGAATACTAAAATAGTGGGTACGTTTCATCATAAATTTGTCCAGCTTTATACGATATACCACACCTAGAGTGAACCATAATATAAACCAAGGACTTTGGGTGACAACCATGTGTTCTTCCATTGTAACAATGCACTACTCTCGTGCGGCATGTTAACAGTGGGGCAGGCTGTGCATGTGGGAGGGCAGGAACATTTGGGCAACTCTCTGTACTTTCAGCTCATTTTTGCTGTGAAGTTAAAACTGCTCTAAAACATAAAGTTAATTAGTGGGAAAAAAAGCATGTTTATGTTCCCTACTCTTTTCTTCGTTAAATGTGAACAAGTTCATGTAAGTTAAGTGTTTTCTTCAATCTAGTCAATTTTGTAACATTTTTCTTATTTTTAACCATTAAGAGAGAAGGGGAGTAGAGGGATCCACCCCACCTCAAGGTTGACCCTTGCATGGCTAAAAACAGACCTGTCCACAGATTCTCCTTCAGGCTTGGGATATTATTCCACTGGAGACGCCTAACCTCACCAGCTTCTATAAGATAGAAGCATTGGCAAGCAGTAGTATAGCATCAGGGCTGGTGATTTTGAGTGATGCTGCCTTGGTGCCTTGACTCTGAGCCTATTTGTTGCTTTCTAGCTCACCGAAAACTGTGCATATGAATTGACTTCACTATGGCCAGAGACACGGGAAGATGGAGAGCTGAAGTATTGACAATAAGGGTATTTGGGGTGAAATGCTCCCCCACGTGCCCTTTATAACAGAATTATTCTTCCAAATTTGGTTACTTGTCAAAACCACCTTTACATATATCATATTTTTCTCTTATGTTCTAATTGGTGGCAAGGTAATTCAGTCATGATGCAGATACTTTGGAAACATATGGGATAAAAAGGGCTGGAAAGAAATTCAGAGGTTATTGTGACTTAGTTGAAATTTATGGTCAAATAGTTTTGATCCTCAGAAAGACAATTTATGATGTCCTGGTACTAGGAATTTAGTAGCTGAGAATAACTTAACATTTCATTACCACTTTTATTGCCATTTTGGAAAGCACGTCATGAACTCAGAACAGCCAGTCGACCACATTTATCGATCATCACTGCATAAAGAGCCTAGCATTCTACAGTGTGGGGAGAATACAGAAGAAGTGGCTGTTCATACATCCAAAATCCATCTTGCAGATGCTTATGATCTTATGATGATCTGAGATCCCAACAAAGTTGTGAGTATGATCGCCTCCAAAAGGAGGCTGTCAGTATTTAAAAGGACAAAAATAGCTAATGTCATCTCACTATGAGGAAGAGCAGGCTACAGAACCACGCATACGGAACCACACAAATAACATGTACAGGATACACCATAATGTTAATGGTTGCTATCTGTTTTAGGTGAAATACAGGTGATGTTTGCTCTCTCTATGCCTTTCAGTGTTCTGCACGTTTTCAATATTGAGCATGCATACTGTCTTAATGAGGAAAAGAGATTTTATATTTAAAATAAACGGGAAAATACAGTTCATTGTTATGAATCAAGATAAGAGCGTACATAACCAGTTTTAGTGATTGGATAAATCCCAGAAAAAAACACTTATTAGTGAAAGAATATTAGAATAAAACAAGAAAAAAAATAATTGGAGAGAGTTGTAGGAGAGAGAGAGAAGAGAGAATTATCTCGCCTTCCCTGCAAGTAGCAAGAACATGGGATTGGCCCGGAGTTAACAAATGCCTGGGTGTGCGTGACTCCCACCCCTCGGTCTGCAAACCGAAGGGTTAATTATAATTTGAGCCAGAAGGGGGCAGCAAGGAGCTGTTCCTGAAAAACAAAAAACAAAAATGTTCCAAAAATACTCCAGAGGCCTTTAGACTGGAAAGGGGAGGTAGTGATGCGGTCAGCCAGGGAGTACACAGAGTGAGGGCAAAGCCAAACACGGCCACGGAGAGGGAACCGATGGAGACAGGTGTCACTCCAGCAGCTGAGAACTGAAAGCAGTCAGGGCAGCATCGGCCAAAGCTGAATTCTGTGGCAGGTTTAGGGACTAAGAGAGAAACATCTAGAAAGAGAGAAACAAATATCTAAAAAGATTGCTCCATGGGGTGGGATCTAGAGGAGGAACCAAGTCATTATTGTTTCAAGTGTCAGGAGCCAGCGGGGCCCCATCTAAGCTGCTGATCAACAGAGCTCTAAGTGAAGCCTCTAGACGCACACACACAACTCCCATCTTGAAGTCTCTCAACCTGCGTGCCCAGGGAATCATGTGATAGCCCTACAGGAATGGAGCATGCAGTTTACCTGTACATGTGAACCAGGGACTGAATTTAAGGGCACAGCCCACACGTCATATCCAGCCACACTCACAAAATGAATCCTCCTGATTATCAGCCATGGGACAGATCTTGAATCTGGTTTAACTCTAACCCTTTCTGTAGTACCCAACCTCTTCTTTGGGAACTAGTAATACAACAGGTTTGCATTAGATGGACTTAGAATATTCGTCTTCTACTACCCCGCCCTGGAGAGGAAGTAGCTTTCTTTTTCTTCCTTTCTCTTTCTCTCTGCTGAGCCTAGAGGCAGTTCTGTCCATAGATTAGGAGCACAGATCTAGAATTCAAATCAAAGTATGTCCAAGTGCAAAGCCTAACCTCACTGTTGCATAACCTCTCTAAGTCCTAGTGTGCATATCTTAAAAACAATCCAAATATCAAGGAGTGGTGAAGAACAAATGATATAATCAATTTATATGAAGCATTTTGTAATTGTAAAGTGCCCAGAACAGTGTAAATTCCCTGACAAAACTAACAAAACCCAAAGCACGGTGTCTTTTTATGGAACTCATCAGAACACAGGCTTTCATACACCTTTCCGCTCCTCTATTTTTCCTAGGACATGTTTTAAGTATTTATAATTGCTGTCTAGATTGGTGATAATTTCCATTTCACAACTATGCCTGAAGTCCTCTCTAAATGGTTCTTAAATGTATTAATTATGCAAAATTTCTCACCTAACATCTAAAAAGGTTAAATTTCAAATGATTTCAGAGTAAATGGAGGGCCAACTATTGAATAAAGAGCCTCTCCCAACCAGTGATAGCAATATGCTTATTGGAAACTAGGTCATGAGGCTGCCCAAAGAAAGGAAGCCCTGAAATGTCTCTGAAGTCAACAGGCAGATGTTTCTTCATGAAAAAGTCAGAATCCACCATGGGGGATTGGGCTAAATGTAGGACTAGTAGAATACTCTGAAACTATATTCTCTTGCCTTTAAAAAATTACTGAACTCCTTGTGGTCCTTTGGCTATAGATTGGATGCTGCTGACAAGAATATCAAGCCTATCTGTATAGATAGTATGAGTGCAGGATAATGGTCAGATAGCACTTTGGAAATAAAAAGTGTAAACACCTTCCAGAATGTTCCTCAGTCAAGAGTAAAAATGCATCTTTTAAAAGCTCTAATTAAGTATTCTGCTGTGAAAATAAAGCCTCTGGGTCATTTAATATCATACAAAACTACAGCTGTAATATGAGTAGTTGAAGGAACAATTTGGATTTACTCAAATATGTGCCCTTAGAAGGCAATAAATAACTTTATCATTTTGACAGGTAAGTCACCTGAGGTGCTTTAAACAGAAATAGGACACTGTCTTTCTGAGTGAATGCTTTCATCTGAAGACTTCTCTTCTTATATCCACAGCACTACCTTGAATTCAAGTGACACTTGTTTTCTCAAAATATAAAAGAGCCTCCATTTTCTTGTCTTTGTTCGCACTAATGTCCAAGGAGCTTTTTCTTACATGACGCAGCAGGACCCAAAAATCTCAACAAATTATCACAGCCCGCCAGAGGCAAAAGTAGGGGGAATGAACTCTGAATTCAACATCAAAAGACTACAGTAACACATTTACGGTTTTGCTAGGAAACAAACAGAAAAACCTTTCCCTCTCATTTCACATCTTCAGCTCTGCTGAGGCAGGCTCAAGGAGCACTGTGCCATAGGTAACTTGAGGACACCAGGGACAATTTAACTGAGCACAGAATAGAACCACTGACATTCGTGGACTACCTCACGTCCTTTCCAAGCGGGTTCACCTGTATTATCACACACATCAAATACTATTTTCTGCTTTTGCAGCTGAGGAAACTGAGACAGAGAGAAGTTAAATGTCTAGTTCTCCGTTATGCTATCCTGTTTATTCATGTCAACTCAGAAGCATCCAGCCAAGGGTCAGAGACATCATCCAAAAGGCATTTGCAGGATGGAAATAGGAAATCTGAAAGTAATTGAAACTGCACAGTGTTCTCATTCCTGCAGGGTTTCTGAGGAACCTTGATATTTAAGAGCAAGGGCCAAAGATAGGATGATATTTAACCAGGCAACAATGTGTTTGTGAAGCCTTGACCTAACTGTATTTCTGGACTTTCTGTGCTAGGAGGACCAGCTCCATTTTTACCCCTGTGAATTCTTCCTCTTGTAAAGTGGGTGTGTTTGATGACAATGTAATTGATGATATAGATGACAAGATATGAAGTTTACATGGTATTTTTGTAAAATATTTATGTCACTTCATTCCTACCAGAAATAGCCCATGTCTTTTGCACAGAACATCAAATCTGATACAGAAAACAGGTGGCAAAAACAAGCTAGTTAGGAGGATTCCGGGAGAACTCCAGGCACCTAAAAACTCAGCAATATTATCTGCTAGTGACCACAGTTATACCAAAATTAGTATTTTAAGTATTCATTTCCCCTCAGGTATGCCAAATATCTAACATGATTTGCATATGTATGACATTAGCTACTTAAATTGGAATCTCAAAAGCATTATAATGGTGAGAACCAAGAAGAGGCTTTGTGGAGTATGCTTTGTCCAGTTTATAAAACCTACTTTAAAGACAGTTTGCTTATGAATGAATCTACTTTGTGGAGGACACCTGGGTCACATCACATTCTATCAATCCAAATAAAATGCTATAAAACAAGGACTGGCAGCATTCCATGAAATAGTGGAATTGCACCCAGCCTTTATTTAGAAGTGGTCCTTTGGAGCTCCTTTAAAATATTTTCTCCGAAAAATCCACCTCATCATCCAGCTTCATCTTCTGTTTAAGCTCCAGAACACAAGAGATCTTTGAGGTGCTCACACGGACCCAGCCGCTCCGCGGCATGTGGGATCTTCGCGGACCGGGGCACGAACCCGTGTCCCCTGCATCGGCAGGCGGACTCTCAACCACTGCGCCACCAGGGAAGCCCACCATGCTGTTTCTTGTCTCTCTGTGTAAGAGTCTGCCTAAGCTGTTCCATGGAATTGCTGCCTGGCATCCGGTTGTTTTGTCAAGTGGCCTGTGGGGGGCCCTAAGCTGACATTAGCCCTTGACACAAGTGCCCTAGATAACAGCCCGCAGAATCACAAGTAAATGTAAGTGCCTAATAAGACTTCCCTTGTGGTAAACAGTCTCCCCAACTTCCCAGGGCCTTCCACTTATGCTCAGAGCTTACTAAAACCGCTGCTCTTTGGTTTGAATTGACCAGTCTCCTGCATCTTTCCTTGGCCTCCCCATGTGGCCCCTGAGGCATAGCATGGACCTGTGAGTAATAATCTTCTCTGTTTCAATTCTTTGTGCTCTCTTAGCGAACAGTGGCTCAGCCTCTACTTAACAAATGTTAATTTAACAAGGTCAGGACACTCTTCTCTTGCTTAATCTGTTCTTTTTGCCAGAAATGTCTTTCTTCTGCTCGCTTCTACATTTATTATCTTCAGTCATCTTGTCTGAAAAGAGATTCTGAGTTGTGAGGAGGAAGTTTATTGGGAAGTGCCCCTGCAGGGAAGTTAAGACAGTAGGATTGGGCTGAGAGAAATAGAACTGCACAGTGAAAGCCTCAGAGGATTGCAGGGGGAGCTCTGGAGCTAGGCTGGACCTTTAGCACGTTCTTGCCTTGAGGCAAGAGGGCTGGGCTTTTAATTATCCCCCATTAACAAGTCATGGGATGCCAGTGTTTCCATGAGAGGGCGCGACCTTGACCCAGGCAACTGTCTTCTGATGAAGGGATTCCTTTCAACATTCCCAGCTCTGAAAGAGTGCCCCAGACCTGAAAGGAATGTACATGGTTCACCACAGCATCCACTATACCTGACCACTTATTACCCATCCTTTACGGCTTGAGAGCCACTGCTTCCTCCAAAAAGTCAAGACGGCGTTGCAAGCATTCCCCAAGTTCTAGAGAAGACAAATGTCTCGCGTGATCCCATAAGCCTTCTACCTACCTCTGCCATTCTTACTCTGTCACACCATAATTATCTGCCGATTTCTTTACCTCCCTCACTCGAACTTTGAGATTTAGGATCTTTCCTTTGCTCACTTTAGTATCTCACAGTCCCCAACATAGAACTTAACACACAGCAGGGGCTCCATATATGTGGCTGAATAAATGAATAAGTATGTGCTTGACCCTGCTCTATAAGTCCTCTTTGCATTGAATGAAACTGTAGTTTGGGGCACAAATGGGATGTCCAGTGGTTGTGAGATGCATTAAAATGGAAAGTTTAGAGAGTGCTAAGATATGTGAATGTTTACTTTTTAAAAAACAAAGCAAAACACATTCAAGGTAATCCCTATAATAACATGGCTCTCAACCATTTGCATTTCAATATGTTCCCTTGGGTGGGAGGAAAAAGGGTGAGCACCTAATAGAAGAAGTGGGGTGCACATAATACCAAATTCTAGTCCATCTATTCTACAGCCTCTAATGAACAGCCTGTAATAGTTGTGGTGATTGCAAATTACTAATGAAGCTCTTAAGTTTTCCTTAAAAATCTTGTGTGTTTCCTGGAAGTGAACTGTGACTGTGAACATTAGCTTCCCCTCCTATTACAGTGAAGAATCCAGAAGTGTGAAGAGTGCTGTTTTAAGAGTATTTCAATTTTAGCCATTAGTTTCAACATTCTACAGTTTCGAGGCCTTCATAGAAGCAGAGAAGTTTTCATTCCTCGTTGCACCTTTCCTTTTCAGGCAAGGAAAACAGGCGAAGACAATACCATGAGGGGAAGAGGAAGGAGCTATTCCAGGAGCTCAATAATACAGTCCTTTGCATTTTCCCAAAGAAACACAGAGACAGAGGGAGGAAGGATGAAATGAAGTTGTGCTCTTTCTCTAAAACAAATACTCGAAGGTATACTTCTTATAGGAAATGTGGTCTGCAGGGAAAATGAATTTTGAGGAAAGCAGTGCTTTGCTTGAAATGTATTGCAAGCTCCTTCCTGACTGAGCTTCCAGCTGCTCCTGGGTCATTTGGCTAATGGTATATACCTCATCTCCCTCTAAGTGGGCAATGACAATTCTAGTTAGTTTTTCCTCAACTGACTAACTGTGTTTAGACCAAAGTAGAGACAGAATGATCTAATTATGCATGTTTAAAGGCATTATTAAGTGCTTTGCTTTTCTACCAAAAAAACAGAGTTGAGAGTTCTCACGTGGGACTAATGAAATCAGGGTTTTGTTTCTGGCTCTGCTGCAACTCACTGTGGTATGAGGACATTCTTTCATCTCTCAGCTTCCTTATCTATAAAATTAGAGGGCTGGACAGCTTGACTTTTAACATGATCTTTAGGTTCTGTGACTTCAGAGAGGCTGTGATAAGTGCTGAGACCCTGGAGCTAAATGGCCTGAGCTCAGATCCAAAGGTACCACTCCCAGCTGTGTGAACTTGGGCAAGTCATCCCAATATTTATCTTACTGATGTATGAAATGGCTTAATATATATAAAGAATATAAATGCTCCTTAGCCTATTATAACTGCCATGTAATAATATTCCACTTATTAACTAGTAATCTTTAAAGAACTTTATAATAACATAGATTTGTTTCCACTATAGGTCAAATAAGAAGTGTTTTTTTGTTGTTGTTGTCTTTTACTATAATATAAAAAGTCAACGAATTGTATCCTTGCTCTGTGTACTCGGATTGTGAAAACAAATTCACGAAATGTGGGTTCCACCTATATATTCTCTGAGGAGTCTGCTTAGAGTCTCCAAAATTATGTTAAGCTGTGGATTCTATAATTGCCCTCCTCTGCTACATTCTAGGTCCTCCTTTCAGGTGAATGACTTAAGAAATTGCCTTTTTCAACTTGCCTTTTCTAAGAAATTACCCATTTCCACTTGGGCCATCCCAAATATGTTAATAAATTTTAAAGGCTGCTTGATTACATGTAAAAGATCAATGTATCTATTTTAAAATATTTTTTACCTAGTCCCCTAAAAATGTGGATAATAGTGAAAAATTACCAGAAAGTGTCCAGAGTTTCCAGATTATAGCCTCTACCTATAATAGATCCAGCATATATAGAAACTGCATTACTGGAAGAATTGCACAATCTACAGTAGCCAACTGTTAGCAGGGCTGCCAGAAGCAATGTGTTCCCTTCTGAAATTACATGCTTATTGCTCATGTTGTTTCATTTGTTCTAAAGGTTAAACTTCTTGCTGCCCTTAAAATGTTATATGTCATTTTTGAAAATCATATTCAAAAAATGCTGAATTCAGGGTTTAATTTCCATATAACTTACTAGTAGTAGGAGAAAGAGTCATTCTTTACATTCCGTTCTCTCAGTGAAGAGATCATTTAGAAACAATAGCATCTACTTTTCTAAACAAGGGAGTTATTTCCAACCTGGGGCTCATATGTTTGTGAATAAGCCAAACATTTAATGGTTTTTTTTTCTGAGCCAAGAACCATTTGAAGTGTGGTCTAAAACCAAAGGACAGGAGAAAGGAGTAAAAGAGAATTTTACCAACTCACTTTAACTAGAAAGAAAAAAGTAAAAATGCTCAAACTGTGGCCTTTTGGAAGTTATTTTAAATCTACCCGAACAACAAATGTTTTTCAGGTGACATGTAAGAACCTGTTGAATTCAGAATTTATCCAAATAGCCCTCTGGGCCAAAATGAACAGGTAGACTCGTTTCAACTCGTCCTTCTTGTGAGTATTTCTGAAAACATACTTTCAGAAATAATGACATATTTTAGCACCATCCTTCCCTTTTCTGAAATGATTAAGTTATTATAAGCTAAGTACATATTCTCTGAATTAATAATATGCTATTTTCAAAGTCAACAGTCTTGTTAATTTGCATGAGTTTCTGTTTTCCTTTGGAACACACACATTCTGGGTGTTTCCCAGCACTCTCCTGCAAACATATCTTCTAATTACCCTTACCATAGAACTGGAGGTTCAGCAGCCCCAGTGCAAGGAAAAGAAAGCTGTTCTTATTCCAGAGGTGGGGCGGTAGGGAGCTATTGGAGCTTGTCTTAAGGTATTTCTATTTTTGTAAATACAGATTTTTCAGTTGGGGCACCGTTCATTTATTCCACCCTCTCCCTCCTGGAAAATTGCAAATGACAATATTTTATATCAAGACCGTATAAGCCACACCATTATAATACAGAATCTAGGATATTAATGCTTGAAGGAATTGCTGATACTCTAGTTCATATGTCTCATTTTACAGATAAGAAAACTGAGTTACAGACAGACTAAACATTTTATAGATTAATAAAAAATAAGATCTGGAACTTGGGTCTCCTGACTTTCTCTCCTATGGTCTTCTCATTGTGTCATTTTACCACTCACACCTTGATGTTTGTTAAACAGTTTAATTATGTGTCAAATCTAATTTTATATCTCTTTTTCCAGGTAAAACCAACTTTCTATGTCTAATGTGATTAATCCATTAGCTATGGTTATTCTGTCTCCCTAAGAGACAGAACTACAAAAAGGGGTAGTTGTATGATATATTTCCATCCTTTAATTCACAGGTGACTCTACCAGTTGATATCATGTTCAACTGTCAATGGAGAATTAACATCACTTTGGACAACTTTTAATTTTAGGATTTGGTCAAATGGATACAGGAAGTCTGTTTGGGGGAATGAATGGAGTAAAGCAGTCTCCAATGACCAATGAGTTTATCAAAATGGAGTAGTCATGTGGATCAGAAAACAGAGGTGCAAATGTATATCAGAAACTGGAAACAGGCATCAAAAGACTAAGACAGACAAAATGAAAGTACTACTTTCTAAGTTCTTTTCTCCTTGTGAGGAAGATGCTGGTCAGTCTCCAGAGCTCAGTGTCAGTTCCTTCGTCTTGTCCAAATTTCTTGAAAACTTTTCTCAGTAAACATTATCTGGTCATATACAGCTCCCCCAAACCCCAACCCCAAATCCAGAAATGTTGTTCCAGGAAGGATATAAGGAACTGTCAGGAGCTTTGTAGATCAGTTTCTACTCTTGTTGGAAGCAAAAATAGCTATGGCGTCTTAATAAAACACTCCGATGGTGAACTGGGGGCAGTAGAGCTTAGACAGAGTAAGAAGGGACTCTGGCAGTCTGTCTCTTTTCTAATCGGGGCTATCTGGGAACCTGGCACATCCTGTTGCCACCTCTGTCTGATACTTTAGCACCTGGAATTGAGGGGAGCCCTGTCTTCCTCTCCAGACATGCATTTGAGACCTGTTTTCTGCCATAGCCCTTTCTCAACTCCTTGCTTGTACTTCCATCCTCCTTTCTCCATATCACACTGGAGACTTTAACAATTATGCTAGACTCTGACCTCATGTGCTCTTGTTGTCCAAATCCTACCCTTCATGCAAGTGAATTAGAATGGCCATTTATATGTTTGGAATTGAGTTCTAAAGTTGTCAAACTTCCCCTAAGACTGCTGTTCCCATGTCCATGTTTATCCCAAACTCCTCTCCTCTCCAAATTACCTTTCACAGTCAGTATGTTGTGCAGCCAGTGTATTAACACAGGGTGAGAGTCTGGAAAACTGGCTTAACTTCCAGCTTTCACAGATGTGGTTTATACTCTTCACAGATGAAGATCATAACCTCCCTTAGAAAAGCTGGCCATTGGCCAAAACCCTACCTATTTTACATGTTGAGAGCTATCGGATACCTTTAGACCAATGGTCTTCAAAATGGAGTGCAAGCACAACACTGGGTGTGCAGCTGATACATTGGACCAGATATGGAAGGAAGTATTAAGGCTGCCATTTGTATTTGTATCTTTATTTCTTCCTTTTTATTATCTACTCTTGCAAACTCTGAACAATGTGCATAGAAGATTAGTATAGTAATATCTGTGCATAATTTATAAATAAATAGGATTTTCACTGATAGAAGTGCATGAACAAAACTTCTGTAGACGACTACCTTATTGGAACAAGCACTGGGTCACCTAGAATAAGTAAGCAATAAATCACGTTTGAGCGATTGGTTAATTGATGGATAAACAAAGCAGATGAAACTACTCCTACATGCTCTGCAGCACTCAACGGCTTTCTTCATCAATCACCCCATTTGCCCCCAGTTCATTTTTAGTATCATTTATTCCTAAAAGTGTTCAGAAAAGAGGAATTTTGTCTTCAAGAGCAAGTTGTGTTCGTAGATTGGCAACTCCTGGGAATATAAAGTAACATAGATGAACTTAATGAAAAAGTCAAATTTTGTGGGCAAAAGTCTCAAATGAGATCTGAGGTGAGCCTCAGAATGTATTTTCCTTGATTTGATGGGACTTTAATTTTCTCATTTCAGAATTACTGAGAAAGCCCACACTCAGTCACCTTGTTGGTAAAGAAGAAATCTCATCAGAATAGCTTATTCCTTGCCATAATGTTTTGAAATATTTAGTTTCATTTAGAAATATCCAAATGAATTTAGGGGTAAACAGTCTAGAATTTAAATGAAGCCTAAAATGACAGGTTGATTGTCGTATGTATCTGTGAGTTAGAGCGTCTAAAGTTATCATAAGCACGTTCTATACTCAGGGCAGACTGTCCTCATGGGACTCATGTAAGTGACATGATTTCGACAATTTATTACAAACCAAAGGTAATGTGAAATAATTAATGTAAGGTAAACTACCTTGTAAAATATAAATAATGTAATGTAATATGATGTAAAATAATTTGGAATTTGCCTGAGGACTTTATTTGAAGCACAAAGTCTATAGGGCTAATTGGGTGATCCTTATATGACCAGCCACACCTCTTTAACTCAATGTGGAATTGTTGCTTTCTTGTTGTCATTTTAATCAGAGTAATTTTATTTTGAAAGATATCCGGTGAGAGAGAGAACAACTATCTGGTGAGAGACAGAACTTAATTACAGATATCTATAGAAAACTCATGCATTTTCATGGAAATTAGATTCTGGAGAAACACAGGGGTCTGTGGAAACTTTCTTGCTATAAGGATTTGGGAACTCATAGAGGTCTCTGGAAAATATCTCACCTTCAGAATTACTAGTAATAATCTTATTATGGAGTGCTTACTCTGTGTTAGGCTTTGTTCTAGGTGTTTTAATTAACTTTCTCATTAAATCTTCAAATAATCCCACAGAACTGCAAACTGAGATTTTGAGAGATTAAAGCTTGGTTTACCAAGATTAAAGCTTGGACACAAAGCTTGGAAGCGGTGATGCTAGATTTTAAAGATAAGTCTATCTCATTCCAAATCCTCTGCTCTTTAAAATTGTCTCATTTACTGACAATTTTTTAATTATTCAAAACTCAAGAACTACTACGATAGTGTATGTACTTTGTCTGTCATGAATCTGGGCATTTCCAGGGAAAAAATGGGGAGGAGAGGGTGAGAAGCATGTAACAGTGCACTAACATTTTCCTTTCACTGGTAGCATAAAATTGATTCTTGATGCAGTAAAATATTCAAAGTGAAGCTTTTCCCAAAGTATTTGGTGATAACAGTGCAGTAAGAGGTAATGGCAAGAACTGAATGATACATACAAAAACATCTAGTGAAAATAAAATAATTGTGAACCTCTCATGAAGGGTGATCTTTGGGGGATAGGAGAGAGAGGTGATTCTCTGCCTTTACAACAGTATATAAAGGAACCTGGGCTTTCAGTGCCTGGGAAAAGAGAGAAAGAATCTAGGTGATCAAGACTATTGGAGAGAAGCCTTGAGAGAGGAGTCAAGACCAAGAGAGTAAAAGAAAAAGAGAAGGAATTGTGGTTGGGAAGAATAGTGGGGTTTGAGGAGAACAAGCTCTGAGAAGCTGAGACAAAAGACGTCCTAAAGAAAGCCAATCCTCTACAAGAAGATCACCCCTCATGTGCTGATTCTCAAATTTGAGGGCGATCTCAGCATAGGTGAGAGATAAAGGCAATATCTCCTCTTCTGTCTGCTCAAGTGTGGCACATGACCTCTGCAGACAGTCAGAAGCCCTTTAGGGAGTGACAAGAGTGAATGGGATCAGGTGGAGATTACTCCCAGTGGTTGCAAGGTAATGCATTCTCCAAGGGCCATGGAGCCATCGGTGGCATCCTTCAATAGATCAGCTTTGTGGAAGAGATCGGCCTGCATCTGCCTCCTTTGCCAGTCCTGGCTCTACAGGCTTGCCACTGATACCCTTCCAATAAATTCTTTAGCTAGAATTTATTTGTGTTGCTTGCAAGAAGAACCATGATTATCACACATTGGAATGGATGTGTGTAATACATGGCAAAAATGATGCCTGAGAGGTGTAAAATGAAAGCTTCTACTGAGAAATTTTTGGAATAAGTTGGATGAAGAATTAATTGCACCCCAAAGCCCTATTTGAACAAAAGTCATCCAAAGTCTAAAGGGGAAGAGAAATGAGCAGGACAGAGCCCTGCCAAACATCCCATTGAAACTAAGGGAATACAGACTCTCTTTCACGTGTGCACAAGAAGTCTGTACCAATTTAAATGTACAGAGGAGCCCCTTCTCTGTGTGCCTTCCAGTGACCCCCTTGGGGTCCTCATAGGTGGCTCAGTCGATACCTTGTCATACTCTTCCTTATCCTCTCTGTATATGTGAACAGTCCGTCTCAAGCTCCCCAATGTGACTGAAATCTACTTAGATCTGGAGAGGTGGAGACTGAAGCAGGCTCAGAGTTAATCCTGCTACTTTCTAAGCATCATTCACAACATGTTCCAGTGAAGACTATCTTGGGAAATTACCATAGTCATATTGACTCTGTAAAAATCCATAACTCAGCTCCCCAAAATAAGAACACACAACTGAATTCTATAATTAATCCACATTGTGGCAGTTTGTGAATTGTAAGTTATAAACTCAGTGTTGAGTACAGCAGTCCTGCTGTTCCCAGAATGTTAATTTTCATGGCTCCCTCCCTAGAGCAACCTTTCCATTGCTAAATGCCCATATTCCTCACAACTAAGCCTTGCTTGGCAGTGTTCAACTTTGTAAACCAGTATTTCATCTGACCCTCAGAAAAACTCTATGGGGTTAACATGAATCACATTTGAATATCAGAAAATTGGGGCTCAGAGTCACTAAGTGCCTTATTTAATATCACACAGTCGATACATGGCAATTCCAGGAAAGAAATTCACCATAGTTTTAAACAGAGCTTAATGATATTGTTAGAGGACATTTGTTTTTCTATAGATCTGTGCGTTATGATTACTGTCTTATTAAGGCAAGTATAGGGCATCATTTTGGTAGGTGAGGTATTAGAAAGTCATGCTGACTAAAATACCTCTCACAGAAGAATGAAAGACCACTGTTACTAATGTATTGCTTTGTGTTGAGCATTTTTTTCCCACCCTTTGTCTACCCTCTTTTAAAATGCAAATGTCCCTGGAAGGATAACACATGTATCAATGATTTTTATCCTGTGGCTCCTTCCAATATCTAATTAGTCAACAACAGCAGCAAAACAACAAGGACGACAACAAAAAAGCCGAAGGTGAGAAGAAGATTCTTAAAGGGTGAAAGAGAAAGGAGATTAGAAGGCAAGCATCTGCTCTTCACAACTCCCTGGATATGAGGGGCTTCCTCACTCTCCACTTTCCCCCACCCCGTGTGCCCAGTCTCACGACCAGAAATACCAGTGCAGGTGCAAGGACCCTGCAGGTTCCAAAACTGATCTTCCCCGATGAAACAGTGGCTCTTAATTCTGGGGCAGATAAAAACAGAGGCCGATGACCAACCTCACAAATGTTTTTCCCACACTGTTTTCCTTACACTGGTTGCGTAAAGGTGTGGGGCGGTCCCATCCATCTCTATAATCCTCTACAGGGACCTCTTAAAACTACCACAGAAGACAAGAAATGGCTGATTCACAGGTATTATTCTCAGAAAATTCTTCCTTAATAACCTATCAAGACACAATTCCCTGTTTTACAGAGTAATGAAAGCACAAAGTTTACAGGAGTCCTTACTCTTCTGCGAAGCTGAAACCCAGAGGTGAGGCTACTTTCACTAGAGCTCTGAAAGAGCTTCGGCCTCTCTTAGGTGATGACCTTCGAATATCCGTGCCTCTGAGTTCCGGGATTGCCTCTGAGTTCCGCGATTGCCTCTGCTATCACCTCTGCAGTATTTTAAATATCCAAGTGAATCCCCACTCAAGACAACTCACCACAGGCATTCATTGAAATGAGTAAGACTTGCATGCTCTTAAGATAGCTTTTCTGACACAGAGGTCTCTAGTATTAGTTTATCAAAATATTAGATATTAGACCACTTTGTAAGTTTTGCAAATTCCTCTATTTTTTCCCCTGTGACTTCTGTATTAAAGGGAATAAAGATTTTTGCTTTTGTTTTTCTTATAATCCTGAAAACAGACATAATGATTTATTTAAAGAGAAAAATAATCCAGACCTTGATTGAAAATTATTAGAAAAAATTATTAGAAAATAATTTTTTAAAACTTTGTATTGAATACTTTCAATTAATTGAGATAAAAATTGTGAAAAAGATACATTCCCCAAATATAAAGATAAATGATAAAAGCATAAAAACCATTAGTCAAATAGACTGAAAAGCCAAAAATTAAAACACATCTAATATTTTTATTAATGCAAAAGTACAAATGATATCATATTTGGAATTATTTTGTAAAATTGTTTAATCAGGGGTCTGAGGCTCCAGTGCTGTTGGCCAGTGGAATTAGATCACCCCCTTTCTAACAATTATTTGCACTGTAGCTTGGATCCTTAGCTAATCCTGCTGAGTATTAATTTTCAACCACTGATTTACACAGGAGAGCTAGAGTCTCTGAAGGAGAAAGACCACAGCTAAGGACTGCATGGAGATACACACGTGTATAGAAATACATGTCCAATGGAGCGGCTGATAGATGGAGATTAGATTGCAGAGAAAGAATAATGGGCACCTGAGAAGGGGCACACCTTAAAGGGAAAGGAATAGGGACGAATCAATTAAAAATAGCCCTCCAGGATGAGGGAGGTAGAGGAGTACTGTTTCTGAGACCACCAAGTAGCTTAAAAGAACCCATCACAATCCTGTCACCCATGAGTATCAGTTGCACCTTTGGAAAAAAGTGTGTGTGTGTGTGTGTGTGTGTGTGTGTGTGTGTGTGACCTGAAGTGAAGTATCACTAAAAACATATAGCACTTTGCAATCCAGGCAGGATTACCGTGGGACACTCCATACTAAAAAAAGGCAGGAGTAAAAAATGGCCCCTTGCTTTGTAAAAACATTGCTGAATCAGCAAACTGTTGGAAGATCTCTTATAAAATTTGTCATCAAGATGGCAAGGAGATAACCCAAGAGGCGAACCACCACTCCACAGAGCTGTTAGGAAGAGGCAGCCTTGGCTCCTACCAGCAACATAGCAGAGGACTTTGATAGACTATTGGACTTTGATAGGCTATTGGAAAGATCCTCAGTGTTGCAGCTCAGTCTCCAGGAGGACAGCTCGGCTCCCACTTGCCAGGAATGGAGAAAGACAAGTGAGAAAACACAGAGAACCATTTTGTAGACACATGTTTCAAGCCCTGGAGGTTTTGGAAAATTTGCAGGGAAAAACTACCAGAAAGAATTGGACAGCTTATTAAGGGATGCAGGTGAGGTTTGGAAACCATCATCATTTGGATATATATGTAAATGTGGCCTCATTGATACATAAACTCTTTTAGGCCTATGACATAGTAGCCACTCAATAATCTTATTTTCTAGTTTTTCCCACTGCCCTACTATTTAGGAAGGTCAAAGAGAGATTGATACAACTCAGTGAACTCTACAATTCAGTCACACACATCATAAATTATCCAAGATAGTTTTTCTTTTTCGGTAACCATTCTTTACAAATTGGTCCTTTTATTTAGTATGCTGAAAATTTCTGCATCTGTGTTGCAGTGTTTCTGTGGACTGGCTGCAGCTCCCAACAGAAGGTCTTTGAGATAAGAACATTTAATGTGACTTGGTTCATATCAATACTTAATCTTTTTGGATTAGGCCCTTTCGAAAATGTGATGAGAGATATGAACATTCTCCTCAGAAAAAGGCACATGGATATATCACCCTAGAGTATGCCAGTTTCTAATTTCCTTCAACACTTCCCCTCCTCTATCACCTCTCTCATACCTACAGTCTCTCCCTTGGACCATCAGAAAATCTTCCTGGTACCCAGCCTCACCTGCTTTCTCTGCCTCTTACACCACACCCCCAGCCTTCTCACACAGCTCAGATTTTCTCTAGTTTATTGTTTACAATCCTTTCCATGTGGCCCTCCACTTGGATTCTCTGTAGCAGAGGGGAGCCCAGCAGCTAACTTAGCTAGCAACAAGCCTTCTTCCTTTGCTTCAACCTGTTCAGCCTTGTCTTTCTTGTTACATTTGTCTGGTTCTGAATCCTAAGATTAGGAACAAGGGTGAAAAAGACAGACTTCTCTTGAGAGCACAGAGAAGGGAAGGAATCCAAATGCCTAATTTCCTTATGGGAGTGGAAAACACCCTGTCATTCTCAGATATCAATATATTTTCCCCTATCCTATCTCCATGTGCATAAACCTTTAAAAACAAAATTAATAATGATGTCTCTTCTGGGAGTGCACAGGGTGGAATCCAAGGAAACTAGGTTAAGAAGCCCTCAAATCAAGATTGAGCTTTTGCTTGAGTATTTGATTTTTTTCTGATTGGCTATTGAACAAAAGATTAATTTTATTCAAGAAAAAAATCATTTTGAAAAAAGTTCATAGTCCAGCATCCCAAGAAATCCTATCTGTAATTTGCTTTGAAATTCTAAAACACTGAAAAGATATCTTCTAGATTCCTGGGTTACAATCCATACATATTAAGAAAAATAGTATAATAATCTACATCTCAAAGGCAGGCATAAAACCAGAAAATGCTATACATTCCAGGTTCCCTGGATTGATGTCACATAGAGAAACACTAAAGAAGTCTAAGTGTCCTTCTAACAGTGGATCAGATATCTCTTCTCTTTGTTCTTTTTCCCTGGGTGAAATTATTTGATTGAATTAGGAATTCAGAGGAACATTTTCCGCTTGTATGTTAGAAATAGTATGTCCATTCGTTATTTCTCTTTTTATTTAACAAATACTTACTAACCATCTTAGGCACTATGTTAGCTGCCGAGGCCATAAGGATAAAGATGATTTGGTCTCTGTCCCCAAGTGCCAAATCATAAAGATGATTTGGTCTCTGTCTCCTATAATCTAATAGGAGCTATATCCGGTAAAGAGGCAATTATGTGAACCCTTAAAAGGTACCATCAAGAAAGTCTTCCTGGAAGAAGCATATTTAAATTGCGAGTGAGCCAAGCAGACTTAATCTCTGGAAAGGGGAGTTTGAAGTACAGAACACTGGATGAAAATGTTTAGCCTTAAATCTAGCCTGTGAAACAAGACTATACAAGATAGTGGAGAGGAAAACAGATGTGGGTCCAATCAAGGTGCTTTAATCATGGGCTAATATTTGGCCACTTGGATTTAAAACTTGTGATTGTCATAAGATTGGCTCAGTATGTAGGACAGATGATAGCACAGAGTAGACATCCAGTGTATCTTTGTTGAACTAATATAAGAAGGAATAAAGAAAAGAGATTTATTTTCTGGATAGTTTATTTCCAAGCAGTTTTGGGTAGTGTGCCATCATGGGAAAATTACCAACTCTTCTGGATTGTCTTCCTTGTAAAACTTTATTATTTTGCTTAAAATATTATAAGCTCCATGATTCAGATTGTAAGTATTAATTTAGATTCTGATGCCAAGGATAAGTTATATCTAAATTTTCAACAGCCCTGGGTTATCCACTCTGTTCTTTGGACCTCCTACCTCCATCAATGAGTATAATTAGAAGGTGATACTGAGAGTCATCTGTATGATTAAAAAGTCTTTGAGAGGAACAAGCTTTCATTCCAAAAATACTCAAAATATCAAACCATAACATCTTTCAGGATGATCATGAAAGCAATACTGTCTACTGGAGTAAAGTTTGGTACTCAGGACTGTCTATAATTGGTTTATTGCTCAGCCTCAAGGAAATTATCTATGGTTTTGAGAAAACCTTACTCTTTTCTAGCAGTGTATTTTTTCTTCTACCCTTCTACTTAGTGATTTAATAATTTATAGTCCTCAGAGCTATGTATATTCCACAGTTGGAGTCTCTCATTGCCTTATCTTCCACTGGAATCCTTATGGAAAAATTATGAAGGTGTTTAAGCTTTATTAATTTGTTTGAAAGCCAAGATCTTTCTAAGCAGGTAGCACTATCATTTCACAGTTTATTTTTCTTACTCTTTGGATTAGAAAATTATCTCTTTGAAATAACTTTAGTAGGTAAAAGACCCCCACGGAATGAGAACAACACTGAATGATGTTTCTGTACTCTCTATAAAGATACTTGGCTTATTGCACATCTTGTAATATGAAGTAGGTCCGGACATAATGCAGGCCTTGATTCTCATGTCATTTTGCCCAGTGCAAAGCCTTTCCCCATTGGCTGCCTTCTGGTTTAAAGGCTCATTATGGGGAGAGTATTTATAGCTGATGCCCTGACTAAGGAATAAAGAACAGAGCAGAATATACTACTCAACTCTTATACTGAGACCCAGAAGTATATAATCTTCCACTTTTCTTAACCTCAATGTCCTCATTGGGGAATTCTGGGAAAGAAAACAAGTCTTTGAGTCTTTGTTCTACCACTTACCAACTATGTACTCTTAAAATATATCATTTAATATGTCTTATCATCCCAATTTTACTGAGGCAGATGCTAACGCCTACCTCACAGGGTTGTAAGAATGAATGAGATAAAATAAAGTGTTTCACAAAGTAGTCATGTAAGGTTTTATCAGATAGTCCCCTTTGCTGAGGCAGGAACATGTAAACATGCTTCCAAATGAACAATGAGGGGTTGAAATTATTATACTAGTCCTTTAATTTTCTAGCACACACATACCCAACATTATGTTTATTCTTTCATTCAACAAATATGTATTAACTGTGCATTTTTAACTTTTAATTACTGGGAATAGTTTGGCACTTACATCACATAGACCACATTCTTGGGGACCAATAGATACAGAGTGAGCTAAGCATTATCATGACATCAAGGGTCAATCTGTCCATCATTTTCATTAATTTAAGTCTTTCAAACCACGCATTGAGCCCAAATTCTGAATTAACTGAACTGCCAGAACTGTATGCCATCCCAAGAATGCTTCATAGAGTAGCACTGTTCTGTAAAAATAACTTTGTCTTATATTTTAAAAAAAACCTGAAAGATCCTGGAATGCCATTTCTTTCCAAAAGAGTAGCCATATTTGAATTTTCTTAGCAGCTTGCTGAGAGAGTGCAAAGCTAACAAGAATCAAAACAGACTCTTTACATAGTTTGTTTGGGTCTAGAGGAAATCTGTCCATGAGCTTTTGTGAAGGGGCCAACATGTCAGCATATGCCTGACTACAGTGAGTTTATCTTTCAATTGATTTAGTCCATTCTGGGGAATCAAGATGATGCAAGAGTGTGGCATGTAACCAAGCTCTTTCTTTTTTCATTGACAGAGGTGCTAGAAATGTCCATATTCTTATAGATCACTTGATCAGACATAACAGAGTCACAGACCATGTTTAATTTCCTATTACAGTTATTTTGTTTTTGCTTTAAAATTTTACTAATGTATGGTATAATTTTTGCAACAGTAATGGCTGTCAATAGCAAAGAGACGGGGTGGATCCATGACTCTGCTGCCTTGGGGTTTACACGCAATTTCCTGGAACATATGTTCTATTAATGGAGTTTGAAACAAGGCTTTCACCTTCTAGAAATGCTTGAAATTGAGCTACAATGGTGGATATATTTTTGAGGTATTCTCACAAAAAACTCAATCTTGGATATTCCAAGAAAATGTTGTCCTCTATTCAACTTTTCTATTTCTTTGAAGTCTGCTGGAATACATGCATACCAAGGGTATGAACTGAGGCTAAATTGAGACTATGCAGCTGAGTAGAGGTCACCTCAGGCTTCTGTTTCTCCAGGTTATTTGCACAATTTCTCTGGGTTATTTTCTCAAGCCACAGACCTCTAGAGAACAAGACAGCAGGTGCCAAAGAGGTACAGCCCACACCTGACTAGAGAGTGGCTGTGCCCAGCAGCTTGCTGTGGGGACTTCCCTGGTGGCACGGTGGTTAAGAATCCACCTGCCAGTGCAGGAGACACGGGTTTAATCCCTGGTCTGGGAAGATCCCACATGCCGTGGAGCAACTAAGCCTGTGGGCCACAACTACTGAGCCCATGTGCCATAACTACTGAAGCCCAAGTGCCTAGAGCCCATGCTCTGCAGCCAAAAAAAAAAAAAGAGAAGCATGTGACGCACTGCCGACACCACCAAAACACATGGGGTTAGGGGAAAGGTGGAGGGAGCTGTGGCCTCACAGAAACAATAGAGACATGATAAGGTACTGAAATGCCAATGCAATGTAGTATAAATGCCAATCTTATTCTTATCCACAGGCTGGTGAAACCTGGTGACATATGGTTATACATAAAATCAACAAATATTACTTGAGAACCTACGATGCCCAAGGTGTACACACACACACACACACACACACACATGCAGTTAAGTATAGAAGACATTTATATAACAAGGTTTACTGATAGAATAAGAATTTTTAAATGAGGGGGATTAAGGGTCTAACAAATTTGTGCATGCTAATCTTGTTTCTGGTTAAACATCTGCTGAATGATGTTAGGTCTCTGAATAAAACATTAAAAACCCAAGTTTTAATTCTGGCTTTTCTTAACTTTGCTTAAATATTCATTTGCTTTCTATTCATATTTGGAACATTCTTTAGCTATGGAGTAAAATAACTCTGGAAGATGGAAGCTGAAGAGAGCTTGACCAGCCTGACCCTGATTATCAGGAAACAAAACCTATGCCAAGTCTATTGCTATCAACATGGTTCCCTCTTCCTTTCCCCTCTGTTGTCTCCAAACAAAATGCTATGCCTGGTCATCAAGATCAAGGAAGTCAATTATCAAGTGGCAGAACCTTAATGACTTTTTTCCCTTTAGCTCCTGGAAACCCTGGACTCTCTACCACATCCTCTGCTTACTTGCTCCCAAAGGTTCTCCTCCCACATCTTCTTTATCCCTAAGTCACAGTGGCTATTAGCTTTGCCTGAGATGCAGCCCTCACTAACTTCTGTTTTCTCCATCCATGGTCTTTTCTCTCTCTGATACTCAAGTAAGTAGAGGCTTGTGCCAAAGTTATGAGGTACAAAGCAACATAATGTGTTCAAGACCCCGAAGAAGCTGAATGTAGCTGGTGCGTGGCCATACAGAGATTTACACAGGATGAATTGGAGAAACAGGGTTTAGTTAGATAAAATCTTATAGCTCGGTGGTGAAAATTTTGAATTTTTATCCCAAGCACAGTACAATGTCAATATAAAATGGAAGGCATAAACAATATATGCTGAACATTCATGAAGGAAAGAGATAATTATGAGTGGTGTTAGGGAAGATTTTGCAGAGAAAAGAGCCTTTGAGAGTGGGCAAAATATGCATTGTCCAAAAGGAGGTGGGGGTCTCATGGATGTAAAAGTCATGTCTGGGTGACGATAAGTTGGTACTTCTGGCTGGAAAGATGTGTTTGGGGGAAGTAGTAAAAGATAGGTGTGGAAAACCAGAGTGGAGTCATACTATGAAAGGCTTTAAGCTTAGACTGATGAATTTGTGCTTTATCCTTCAGAACCAGCCTTCTCCCGTGCCTTTTACTTATTTGTCTCCCAGAATCAGCTTTGGGTCCTATTTTCTGTCCTTACTCATCAACATCATGGTGAAGGGGTACCTACATCTGTTCTAAGTCTTTGTCAGTTGCTTCATGAGGTGGATGGTCTATTTCTGCTTCCAGACTTTTTCAGGTCCCCTTGAGGTTTTCATCTCCTATCACTGGGTATTTATTGCCAGTGCAGCAACAAATACCATGTGGCAGATGAGTTTAGAGAATGAGTTTTAATAGATTTATTCACCAAGGAGCCATCCTAACATATTATCTAATGTCTTTTTCAATAGGTAGCATTTTCTGATCATAAGATACAGTGGCTAAGAGGAAGGTTAACACAATTTAGATTGGGATTAGGTCAAACTGTTTTTATCAGTTGTCCTTGGATTTTTTATTAATTTGTTTTCCTTCCCTGCAATGATTTCATTATTGGATCCATCCTTTTGCATGAACCATGAGACAAAGAAGGTTAAGATATTAGATGCGTCCCATCTTTGAAACTGGGGCTTGTTACCCTGCTCTATATTCCCATACAGATCTAAAACACATATCATTAGCACCAGCCCCCAAATGTTCTAGTCTGCCTCTTCAACCATGATCAAAGCAATTTAAGAGTTCTTCTTCTTCCTTATACATCAGCCAGAGCCAGAATCTCCTCTTGTTTATCCTCATTATTAACTTTAACCAAATAACTCCTAACTCCTATATCCATATGACAGACTGTGTCTTCCTACGAGTATTGTATGTTCACTATGCAAACCAGCCATGATGTTTCTTTGCATTGCACAGCAACAAACTGCTCTGGGTCTTTAACCAAACTGCATACCAATGGTTACCAGCCAAGGGGAACCAACCAAAACTGGGCTGAATCAGTATAAATTCATCTTCCACTTGAAAAAATAAAATCCCTGAATGCTTTCCCTAGAGATGATAAACCCATGAAAGTTCTACATGCACAATAGTTGTTGACTTATTTAATACCCAGGATTAGATTTTTTCCAGCTGTAGGCAGCCATATGGCCTAAGTATAATGTCAGCCTCTCACTTTGCATTTTGAAGTCTACAATTACAAAAAAAAATTACTTAATTAAGATGCATTCTAACTTGGTCTGAAAGACACTGAACTCTCACTGGTGTGACAGAACACATTCCTCTCCAGCTGGAATGGAATTTTTGCTGGTAACCAGGCACAGGGATTTCAAGACTTATAGCTATGAGTCTTGAGAACAAAGTATGTGCCTGCTCATTTTTTCAGACAACCCCACGCTTTGGCCGTTCCTTCATTAATGGGTTCAGTTGGAAGTGGACCTAAAGAAGACCAAGGGGAAAAAAAGAGAATGGGAGAAGAGGAGTATTATACTTAAAAATCAAACCTGTGCTTCTTTAAAACTGAGAATATCGTCTTTGGGAAAAGATGAAAACTTATTCTTTTCTTTTTTAAAGCTTAGACTCTTTCTTCTTTTCAGAGTTCAGTAAGATACCCACTAGTTTCTTCTAAAGCCTTTGAGAACTTCGCCTCAAACACACCACTGAAGAACTAAGTACTCTCCTTAAACATTATAATACTGTTTTAAAAACTAAGAAAAGTATGCCTTTATTTGAGACTAGTATTTTTAAAGCAGATCAAAAGATTGGCCTAGAGCCCTGACAACTCACCTCTGTCACTGCTCAGAGAAGATCTTTACCTCATTTCATATTCATTATGAGAATTTTGCCTTTTTCTTTTAAGAAGTTTTTGGTGGAATGCATGCTGACTTTCAGTTAAAAGGGAAGAAAAAAAAAAGGATGTCAAAACAGTCACATAGTCCTTCCTTTGTCGTTTTCATAGTTGCTGAAAAAGGGATCAGAGAATCCACACATGAGTGTGTGCATGTATGTACATACACGTACTTTTATTTTTGTGTCCCTCATACTCATAATCTATGGAAGTTTATATAACATTTTACAGAGTTCAAGAGTTAATCCCTTCTCAGTATCTGGATTCTACTGAGGAGGACATAAGAAGACGGAAATCAAAGGACAGAAATGAAAAGACTTAACTGCAAAAGGTTGAATTTATAAACACTAGCTTAAAGACATACATGCAACTATGTATTCGGAACGAAAATCGTAGCCGCATTTTGAGACATCTGATGTAGCCAAATTTCTCACCCAAAATTTGTCAGAGTGTCTCCCAGAAAAATTTCTAATTAGTTGCTCATCCAGGCAAATATTTATAAGTGTCTAGACAAAACCTCTAGAGAGAGCAAAATGATGCTTTTTCTTACCAAAAGCAAAGAAATTTTAGTCTCACCTTTGCCAAACTCCCGTCTTTCTAACTCTTATGTGTCTTTCCATTCTGGATTCTACCAGAATGTTTGAGAAGTACATCCTGGTTTGATTCTGAAGTCTTGTTTGTTTGGTTTTTAATTTTTTGTGAGTGTGAGAGTGGAAATGAAGTAAATTGGTTTAATACTTTTCTGTCCCCAGCAAAGACAGAACCCACACGGGAAGAGTGGGCTGAGGCTAACATGAACTGCCACAGAAATCTGCTCTTGATTTAATCTTAACACATAAAATGCCAGGATATATTTGACATGAAGATGGCTTGTGCATCTGGACAGCTAAAGTAGTGTGTAATACTGTTCTTTCACAATGTCTTACATTCTATTTTATCTTACAGAGTACCTCTGCAGAATAGATTACTGACACCAAAGTACAGAAAGCCAAAGTATTACAGCCTCCAAGAAGCAAAACCAGCAGAGAGAAAATGTCCTTGCTCTTGTCACAGTACATTTTTAGAACTAAGCAGCTGATTTTATTTTTTAATGAAAAAATCTGTGAGTAAATTTTAATTGTGCTGTGAGGGAAAAAAATCCATTTGCAATTGCATCCAATTACAACTCATTTGTGATTAAGATTTGGTATTTAATATTGATGGGTTTATATTGTTTTCTTATTGCTGTCTATGGAGAATTCAGTATGAACAATATATTGAACACAAAATACATGAATGCCTATTGTTTCTTTACTCTATAAATATTGGATTGGATTTATACTGTAAATATAAAAGAATCATTAGTTAAGAGCTTTTTAAAAAAAAAATGAATATGCATAAATGAAGAGCACCAGAGTTCCTGTCTAACAAAACTCCCTAAGAAGACATTATGCAGCGTTTAATCTAGAGACTGCAAAGGAAAAATTGGGTTACCTTCAGATAATGAACCTCTCCAATTCCAAAATTTCCTCTTGGCAAAACATGTAAAGAAAGATAATTTTCTATGTGATTTGTCAGAAATTAGACATGACAACAGATGTTTGATTTAATAGCTAAGCAGTTCACTGTCCAACTTTGAACTATAGCGTGGACAGATAAAAATTTGTTGTCTCAGTCCTTACTGCATCTTTTTCACTCCAAGTTAATGGTCTCACAGGATGGGAGAATCTACCTTTGGCTTTAGAAGTTGCACTTAGTTTGTATAAAGGAGAGAAAATAAAGCAAAATCTCCAAGAGGCACAAGCACAATGGATAACAAAAGGGGATAATTAGGTAAATTATAGTCTAACTATATAAGCAAAAGCATAAAGACATGAATATATCCAAACTATGCTAAAAACATTTAAAAATTAATAGGAACACATTTATATTGTATTTTCAACTGATAAAAGGTAGAATGGTACAATCATAAACAGGTTAAAAGATACATAGTGTACTGAAAAGAAATGTACCAAAAATTTTAACAATTTTTTAATCTAGTTTGGGAATTGTAATTTTCTTCTTTATACTTTTGAAATTTCCCAATTTGTATAATGGGTATGTATTATCTTTAAAACTGAGAAAATGCACAGTGTTATGAGAATAAATGTAAATTAATACTTTCCTCAGTGCAAAGTAAGGTGCCATCAAAATCTGAGGGGAAAAAAAAATGGCTTCCACGTGCCCATTTATTATAACCTATTTCCTTGCAAATCTAAAAGACAGTGAAAGCCAAAGGGAGAGAATCATGCTAATTAAGATCTTGCTCCAACAAAGCTGAAGCCATAGATATTGCATTCCCTCAGTCCAACACCAGTGTGTTTTCCTGGCCAAGGCTCATTCCATAGGAATTGCTTCACTCCACTCAAATGTTCTCAGCCAATCCCCAGTGTCCATGATTCAACTGAGAGAAATGGCTTTTTCCAGTTTCTTCGCAATAAGCCCCACCACTTAGGCCTTCAAATCAGATCATTCACTCTTGGGAACAATCTTCCCATAATGTTTTGGCATTTAAGACATATTAGAATGAATGGATTTACAAATCTAAACTGAAGTCCCAACATTGAACCTCCTTAGGGTACATTGCACAAAACATGACAGTTTTTCAAGCCTCATTAAAATATTTTTTTCATTCTATTAACAGTGTTGGAGCAGAGAAGTTGTTTTTATGTGACTATTTCTTAGACCAGGCATAGGAACTGGGTTCTCACCTGGCTGATGGTGGTGGGGAGGAGGATAGATTGTGCCTTAAAAAACTGGGGACATATGGGACAGAATGGGATAGGCTTGTGTGGAGAAAACTAATGTTTCCTATTCAGATATTGGGGGAACTTAATATCAGTACTGGGAAGAGCCTAAGGTCGAATGTGAGTTCAGGGGCAGCAGTTTCAAGAGACCAGAACAAGATAAAGTTGAGATTAATGAAAAAAATATTTCATAGAGGAAATAGTGCTAGCAAAGCAGCATTACTGGGTCGTAATTTCAAAGAATCTGGTGTGCTGGGCCTTATTTATGAGATAGCAAGAGCGAGAAGCCAGACAAGATTAAAGGGTTGGAGGGTACAATGTGCAGTATATGAACCATTTACAAAAATCCTCAGTAGGGCTTCCCTGGTGGAGCAGTGGTTGAGAGTCCGTCTGCCGATGCAGGGGACACGGGTTCGTGCCCCGGTCTGGGAAGATCCCACATGCCGCGAAGCGGCTGGGCCTGTGAGCCATGGCCGCTGAGCCTGTGCGTCCAGAGCCTGTGCTCTGCAACAGGAGAGGCCACAGCAGTGAGAGGCCCGCGTACCACCAAAAAAAAAAAAAAAAAAAAAAAAAAATCCTCAGTAGCTTGTATCTTAAATATACTCATTTCTAAATATAATATATGCTTCAAAATTTATCCAAGTTTCTCATTTAAGTGTCAAAGGAAAAGATTAATGATTCAACTTTATCTAGGCTACTTGGCTACTAATTCAATACACTACCAAGTAAGCAATACTAAGTCTCATAGAAAGATCAACACAAGCATAAAAAATTATTTTATTTGGTAAATATTAACTCATCAATTTCTATACCTTACAAGATTGTAATGCATTGCCATCAGTGAATCCTTCCATATAGGAGGATTAATATCAATATACAAAAAATAAGACATGATAATAAGGCAATTAATTTTTTGACCATCCAAGGTCTCAAAGACAATATTTATAATGAAACAGAAATAAGCAGTATTTTACTTGTTCATTTGTCTCTCATTTTTTGAAAACCTATAATATGTATAACTTGATGTTAAGGTATAATAGAAGATTGCAAAGGAAATGAAACATAATAGCTCTTGCCTTTAAGAAACTTGAAATTTAAAGGACAAGAAATAAATGAAATATTTTAATAATGAACATAGTAATGGCCAGACTAGTCCCTTCAGTTGAAATGGCCTCACCACCATCATTCCTTCCTCCTTCACTGTCTGATGAAACACACCCCTTCACCTCCACTCCAGCCAAATGCCAGGTACACCATGCAAAAGGGAGCATCCAGGAAGTAGACTCAACCCTTGCTAGCTTTGTTATCACTCTAGAATCCCTACCTGCTTCTTATAAAGTACAAAGGAGTAGCTCTACTAGCTACTTGAATCCTTGAATGAGAAGTCCTTGAACGAGAATAATGATTACCCACATTTATTGGAAGATCTACTATATGCCCAGCCTGTGCTAAGTATGCAACGTGCATTGCACTATGAGTATTTCCTGAACTAAGGACCCAGTTCTGTGACAGAACAATTGGCTGATGAAGAGGCAGGTTAATATTGGCTATGAGACATTTTGATCTGTGAGATGCAATCTGCTGTCAAAGGTACTGTTAGAAAGTGTGTGGATCAGATATTCACCTGTCCTAAGGCTTGTCAAAGAAGTCCCTCCAGGTTCTGTGGGTCTATGAAAGAGGGAAACACATTCTATTTAGAGGAACTGTGTCTACAGAAATATTTCAAAATAGTGAGGTAGTGAGTCACAAAGTATGAAGTAGAGGGAAAGAGGCAGAAAAAACCCTCACATCTAAAACATTTTTTAGGGGGAGAAACACATCTCTGTCTTGTGGGGTTCATTCATATTCAACACCTTTATATCTTTCATCATTCTTTATATTTTCTTCATGTTTGAATTCTAATTAACTGCTACTTAATTCCTTTTGTTTATTTGCCTGAGAAATATAAAAATGTGTTGATAAGCACATGAAAACAGTTTTCAAAAGCTGAAGTCCACTTTTCATTCATTTGTGTGTGCTTGTCTCCAACCCAAGGGCTGGGAGTAATAGAAACTGTGGTTTGACAAAATTGGACAGCTGCCTTTATCCCAGGGCTGTACAGGCGACAGTCTGGCTATGGATTCAGTGCCTTTTAGACTTAGAGCTACTTGGCCAGGAATAATAGAAAAATTGTATAATATTTGTGATTTGATATTCCCCACTACCATGTAGAGTTAAAACAAATCTATGCATATTAATTAAAATATGAGAGCGCTCATTTTTCAAAGGATTTGTATCCCAAATGATTCCAGTAACTGTGAGACTTATGACTATGTCCTCATTGTGTTGCCTTGGATTATGGTAAACCAGCAATCACAAATGGCGGGGCTTAGATCTAGGTCATGTCTGGACCACAGGTGTATTCGGGGGTGAGAACAAGTGTTTAAAAAATAAAGAAATATACATAAGAGGACATATTTCTGACTTCTGTTGGACATTCTTAGTGGACAACAATCAGCTGTTGCCGAGTAGCACTCAGTCCCTTTAGACAGGGAGTGTGATTTCCACTTTGCCATGAGCCCCCGCTGAACCGAACCATGCCCTTTTCACTTTTAATTTAAATTATCTCCTTTTCTCTATCTGCATTTGAGTTTACGATTCTAAGTGTAGACTCTGATATGAAATTCATGAAATTCATGGTTTTTGAAAGTGGTAAACACCTTGAAAAATAAATAATATTGTACCTGTAGCATATGTGTGAGAAAGAAATAATAGCACTAACTTGCAAATGAATACTTAATTAAAAAAATAAAACCTGGAATAGTCTGGATCTTGGTTTGACAAATCATGTGACATTGTCTGCTGCTATGAATTGATACATTGTATTTTTATTCGTTTGCATGTTGAAATCATAATGCCCTAGGCATATTTGAATTGTGTATACTATAAAACTGATGGGCCCTCAGTTTTATAGTCACTACATTTAGAGGCTGATATTTGATTATTACATTTCTATAGCTTTCATCTATTCTGCCTTGAACTGTGCTGAAGAACTTCAGAGGACTGTCCTTCAAAGCAAGCTGCAGTTTGCATTGTTTCCATTAGATGGCGCAGAAGATTTTTAAGGTCCCAAACAAAGAGAAGCGTTGGCGAATTCTGTGTGCCATCAGCTATGTGTAAACAATTTCAATCCCACCACACCTAATTTAAAGTATTTCCAGGGAGGAGTTATTTCGTAATTCATGTACCATTTTTCCCTAAATACTTTAATAAGATATGAGACCATTTCCTTTGCAACTGACGTCTGTTTTTCCTTGGTTATAGCCCTATTCCTTATCAAACTTGAGAAAAATTATACCAAGTATTGCAAAAGATATGGGGGAGAAAAAAGGACACTTTTACACAACAGGGAGCAAGGGCCAAAGCTAAAGCCCATAAGATACTAACCAAAATTTCTAAAAACTTTGCAGATGTATATAATTACCAGAGTTTGCTGTTAGACCATTTACAGTCATTTTTGTCCAATTGCCCTTTGAGTCTTCCCATTCCCACTTGACACTACTTTTTTCCTTTTGATAATTTAGGACAGAAAATGGTTTTCAATACTTTGGATAAACTTGAACTTAGTCACATCTAAGTTCTTATATTATTCCAAGTGCCAATCATTCTGACCATTACACTTCCTCATTTGTGACTTTCAGGGTTTCCTGGGGTTCTTGGAGGATTTGGGCATTGCTTTATTTTAGATTCTAGGGTAAAGTGTCCCACACTAATTTTATTGGAAATTTAACTGACCACTGCACTTGATTATGATCCATATGTGGAGAAAGAGTTTGAGCCTGAACCATTAAGATGCCTGATGACCTGGCTTGGATTTCTTCCCTTCACATGTGTTGAAAGACTTTGAGAAGTCCCACAAGACATCGTGCACTGGCCAACATGCAAGCCCAATATTTTACATAAACAGGAAGAACATTTTTTCTACCAGATTAGAGCGCTCAGCATACTTGAACCAAAATCTGTTGAGCCAGGAATAGAAGTACACAATATTTGTAAATTGCCCTTACTGTCTAATGCCCCGTAATTATCCCAATCTCTTCCTCAAGTGGTTCATTTCCATTATTCTCTTCTATACAGCTGACTAAACATTGATTCTTCAAAGTCAGGCCCATCTTGGAAAATCATAGCTTAAACTTACCGTAGAGCCATGGTGATAGTGCTGAACACTGGACTGCCTCAACCATCTCTCCATGGAGATGTGAACATAGAAAGCAAAAGAGGTTATGAGTAACTAATGGCAGAGGGGCCACATTTAATTCTAGGTCTTTTCCATCCTCCTTGAGGTAGCTTTTTGGTGATGAAGAGTGTGAAGTTACTGTTCCTATAATATGTAATCCCATCTCAACAGAAATGAAATGGCTCTGAGGTGAATTGAGGACTCAAGGTAAAATTTGCACACCCTGAAAAACAGTACAGTGAACAATGAGTCATTGTTTCAGAGGATGTCTTGGAAACAGAACAATTAGAAATAGGAGGATTGCAAGCTTGGCTCACTTAAAATTGGAAAAGCAGAGGGAGCGAACTCTATGAAGCCTTTATTAGTGCAAACGTGTGGATGTTAGGTTTCTTATGATGGTGCTGATGGCAGATTTCACTTAGCACAGTTAGCATAGCTGACCAATTTGAAAGAACTAAAACATAAACCTTAAAGAAATAAAAGTAGGATTAGGAGAATCTTAGGACATTCTTCCTAAGCACTAGACAGGGCACCAGAAGATCTAAGTTCAGTCCTTATTCTTACTTATACTGAGTTAAAATTCATCTCACTAAAGCTTCTTTTTATTGATTCTGTTTTTAGTCACATATACAGATGTAAGAATAAGCACAAAGTTTGGGTTTCTTGCCATTTAGGAAGCAATCAGCATTTTTTGTTGTGTTATTTTTCATTCCTTCAGATCCATAACACACACACACACACACACACACACACACACACATGCACACACACACACGCACGCACACACACCTTTAAATCCTAAGTTTGTGTAGCATGGGTATTCTGGGTTCATCTTTCTAAAATTATTTTATCTTTTATTTTTTGCATTTCATAAATACTTGATCATTGTAATTGCATACTCTAGAGCACACACACTTGTTCCAGTCTGAATAACACACGTTCACTTCCAAATAATAAAAGCTGTGAACTTGTCAATATGACAGTAGTACTAATATCAATCCAATAAAAAAGACAATATTTCAAAAAATAAAAATACTTTTAAAGAAATGAGGAAGAAGCAAAAGCCAGGAATACCAATATAATAAGATAAGAAAGGGAAAGTTTGAAATTTAATGATCATTTGGTTTTAGAATCAAACATTCTAATATTTACTTTTAATCATTTAGTTATTTTTTATTCAAATGTGAAAAGAAGGCATTTGGTTGGATCAAAATCAGATATCCCTCTATATCTTCTACTCTAAATTCTTTTGCAGATTCTGCTTTTTTTCAATTCTGAGTAGAGAAAATAATTGTGGAGGGAGAATTTTGGGAGAGAAGCTAAACTTTATCTTGAATGGTGAAAGTTTTTCTTGGATGTCAAAGGCACTATTATCAACCCAGTTTGAGTTTGATTTATGCTATAGATTGTCTTGTCCAATACTGGCGATAAGTTCAGACTGATGGTGCCATTACTTCTGATCTCAGTTGTGAGCCTAGTGGAAAGGTGAAAAGGAGCTAAACAAAAGCTCAGATTCTCAGGGAAGAGCAAAGTTAACTGGTCCATATAAGGACTGAAAAACCTGACCCTGGAATTAATGACAACATCAGTTTTTCTTTTACTATATTAAAGAAAATCTCTCTGTGTCCTGAGAAACACCTGTGTCATATGAGTTATAAATGGGTGTTCTGGAAGACAGTAAAGGATTCCATGAGTTCAGAAATCTCTGGATACATTATATCTCTCTTTGAAATTCACATTCAATTCTACATTAACACAGTAAGTATCCTAAGAAAAGCTGCTCCAAAGAACCCTGGTTTAGAGAGTGTTTCCAGACTTAATTGGCCAATATCAATATCTAACTGGATATTTGAGCACACTAGCTTGAAGGAGAAGTATTAACAGAAGATGTTAAAATGATAGTATTGAAGGTTAATAATATAAAGAATGGTTTTCAACGCCCCCAGTTGTAAACAGGTTCTAAGGAAAAGTCTACTTTCCTTCCACCAGTTCTAATCTTCCATTTGGCATTACATAGAAGAGCATAAGCAATTACCACAAAATAAGGGAAACCGATATGGCTGTCTTTGCAGGTCCCTGACAAATGGTTTCAGATGGAAAAAAACAGCCACAGATCGATTTGTTGTCATAGGCTAAAGTATGAAAAATGATTTTATTATAAAAACTGAAATTTGTATCCAACTTCTTAAATACTCCTATTTCCATACTTTTATATTTCTTCCTGTGGGTTTCCACCATTATACCCATTATTAAACTTTCTTATGGGAAAGGAAGGTTTAACTGCCATTAAAATCTTAATGTGAAGAAATCTGTGCTTGTACATTAACCCTTTTACAAATTATTGCAAAATAAAATTTTCTATCCATATTAAAGGAATTTTAGGCAGCCATTAAAACTTAGAGAGGGTTTTAAATTAGAAAATTGTAACATGTATGGGTTTACTACAAATCTTATTTATTTTTATTTTATAATTTCCTCTTATAAACTTATTCCTTATGCTTTTTTAATCTAAAAGAAATAGATTTATCCCATGCTTAAGGATTTTCATGGTGGGGTGTGTACAGTTCGTATATGTAAAAATACATACTCTCATGAAGTAATATTGACAATAAATGAACAAAGTTTTGTAATAAATAGATTTTACCACGTGAGAAAACTTGCCTAGACAAGCTTTGGCAGTTCTATTCAAATATGTGTGTGAGTGACACAGATGTCTCAGTTCACCTCACCCGATTACTCCAGGGCAAATTGTCAGGTGGATGTGCAACAGGACACCAAGATTACCTTTTGTTTTTATTTTCAGCTAGCACTAGTACACTTGGAATTTTTCATTCACTGTTTTTGCAAAATCCACTCAGAATGTGAGAGGAAGAAATGCATCAGATGTAAAGATGGATGCAGGACAAATGCAAAGGCAGAGGATTAACCGAATAGCCTGAAACATAAAAGACCACAAATAGAAGTATGGCCCCCAGATGAGAAGTCTGCCCAACAGTTTATTCCCTATAATGATTCACCTTCATCTCTCATCGACTTTCTCTGAATAATCACACGAGAAACATAAAGAAAAAAGTACGTTAGAAACAAGAAGCATGATCAAAGGGAGAAGGCAGGTACTAAAAAGAATGAGCAAAAGAAATGTGTTAGATGCTCACTATCCCACAGCATCGTCTGCTTGAGGAAAGCTGCACTCAGGGAAATTACAACTTGGACTCACACCAGGGAGAAGCAGGGTGGTGAAGGCTAAGTGTAGGCCGAGCTAGTCCTGGGCAACATTGTAAAGTGGGAAATGTGTACTTTTTACTCTTGTCTTTCAATGCAAGAAACAGAAAACCCAATCAAGACAGACTCTATTAACAAAAAGGAACTTTACTGTTCATCTAACTGGAGTTTAGGGCCAGAACATACCTCATTCAGAAGCCGAACGGTGGTCAGGAGGCTATTTCTGTATTTTTGTTGCCTTCACTCCACATCCTTGATGTTGGCTCTCATCTCAGGTATGTTCTCACCTTGTGGTCCCAAGATGGCTGCCAGCAACTGCTGGGGCTGTGTGCTTCCTTGATGGGGTCTGTCAAGGAAGAGAGGAATCTAAGTCCTACCATTCTCAGCAAAATCCTCTGGTTCACTCTGATTGTACCAACTTAGAATACAAACCAGTATCCTTGGATGAGGGCAATATACAGCAATGAGCTGACCGACTTATGTCTGAGTTATATACCTATTCCTAAACCATTTACCATGATCGTAAGAATGGCTCGCTCAGATTATCCTAATGCAATTAAGGTCCACCTCTGGAAATAGGATTGAGTTCAGTCCTACCCAAATGACTAACAGTGAGGCAAGGTATGTGTGTGTGTGTGTTGGCGGGGGTGGGTGGAACATTGCTAAGGGAAACATAGACTCTGTGCCAGGAAGGATCAGACACAATGTTAGGCAGCAAACCAGGGCTGCCCGTTATAGCACTCCTTTCCTAGATCCTAAGTCCTTGATCCCAGAAGCCCATTTAATGAGGCCTTAAATTTAGTTAGCCCCTTGATGAATGTTAATTGACTCAATTCAGAAATAGCTCAGAACTCACTTGAAGGCCTACCTGAAGAAACCTTTTTGAGGGGAGAAAAACTCCTTTGGAAACTTATATGCCTATATATGCATATGTATATATACATCATATATACTTAGGATGTGTTCATCAAAAATGTAGTATATAGTATCTAAAAATAAATAACAAGTTATAACATGATCACTATAAATGTAAAACAATAAATTGGTTAAAATCTGGTTGTACTAGTTCTTTATTGCTGCCTTAACAAGTCACCACAATCTTAGCAGCTTGAAACACCACCCATTTATTAGCACATAGTGTCTACAGGTCAGAATTGCGGCATAGCGCAACTGGATTCTCTGTTTAAGATCTCATCAACATAAAATCAGGGCATCAGCAGGGGTTGTGTTTTCCTTCTGGAGAGCTCAGGATTGCCTTCCAAGCTCATTGGTCATTGACAGAATCCAGTTCCTTGTGGCTGTAGGATTGAAGTTGCCATTTCCTTGACACGTGGCTTACTTCATCTTGAAGCTAATGGGGTACACTGAATCCATCTTACGCCTTGAATCTCTGTGCTTTCCTCTTCTGCTCTTAAGGGCTCATGTGATTATGTTGCGTCCCCTTGGATAATCCAGTATAACCTCGTATTTTAAAGTCAGCTATTTAGTAAACTTAATTATGTTTGCAAACATCCATTTGCCATATAACACAATCACAGGTACGACATCAGAGGGTGAAGATGGAGAGGGGGGCAAAATTCTGTTTCCCACACTGGATGTTTCATTTTCCACACTGGTAGTAAAATTAAGTGAAAGTTGAGGAAGCACACATAGGGAGGAATCTAAGTGTGGGTTCTTCAACTCTCACAGTTTGGTGAATAACATCCTTATATCTATTGACATATGTAGATATATATGTAAATTACAGAAAGATAAAAGGTGCTGAGACTTTTCATTTGTTCTGATTTAGACTTCTAAAAACTCTGTTCTGCAGACTAGGAATCAGTAATAAGGACACCTTTGAAAGAATCTGCCTGCATTTATCTCGTGTTTCTTTTTTGTCAGACAGTACAAAGAAATTAAGGTTTTTCTTCTTTGCTATACATATAATGCTCAGAAGTGAAAGCTTAATTAACTTGTCAGAATTGTGGCATCTCTTTTCTTGAACTGCTGTACCCACCTTCCCAAAAGATTTGAAAAAGGAAGAATAAACCTCCCAAACACCTTAGCGGGAGGACTGCACATCCACAGCAATCTTGCCCTCTAATATGGCTTCCTGTCATTACAAGTGGTGTTTTCATCCATCTGGGTGAACATACACTTTCACATTTGTCAAGAAATGTCTGTGGTGCAAGAACACCAACTGTTTCATAAGGTAGGGCCCATCAGGTTGCAAAGAGGAAGCAAAGCAGAGCAGCTAATTACCATGTACCAAATTCATCTTTTTCAGGAAGACAAAAAAAAAAAAAAAAATTAAAAGAAGCAAAGTAGTTGACAATTCCAGTGTTGCCTCTGAGTTAATTTTCACTTTCTCACAGTTGGCTTCTTAGTATTCTACTGTCTCAGAAAATTATGTTCCCAGAAGCACCTCAAATATCAGACCAGATTCTCTCAATGTGTAAGCCTTCCTCTGGGCCTAAATAATTTACCTTTGAAAGCTGCATAAACTCCTTCCAGAGGCTAACAGACTGAGTATAAATTGTTTCTTTAGCTTACTACGGGTAATTCTAAGGACTTGAGTTACTTCTATAATGAAAAAGATTGACAACCTCTTTTTCAATCTTTGACATTCACTTTCTTAAGCCTCCCATTGACCCACAGCAGAACTTAGCTTTTCTAGGAACTGCTTCTCTGATACAACCAGATACCTCCCTGATTACTGCAGAAAGTAGTAATCAGGGGGGTATGGGAGTCCCACAGATTTGATTTTTCCAGTATTTATGTGCCTGTGTTTCTGAATTATTTGGTATGTCACCTGTGCCAGTGGGTTCCGTCTTCCCAAGTGAACCACGCTGTGCACAGGAACAGAGACCACACTTTATATTACTGATGATTGTCAATTAATGTTATTGGTTTGATCATGTATGGCATCATTAAAAAAGATTAATAATTCCAACATCTCTGCCATATATGAGTCTAGTTCTGATGCTCGCTCTGTCTTTTCAAACTGTGTTTTTTGCCTTTTGATTTGTTTTATAATTTTTCCTGATAGCTGGGCACAATGCACCAGGTAAAGGGAACTGCTGTAGAAAGGTCTTCAATAACGTAGTGGTGAGGCGTGGGGAAGGGGAAGCATTCTGCAGTCCACAAACAGGCTTCAGTCTTTTGGTGACTCTCCACCTCTGGACTGTGAAGTTCACTTGTGCTTCTCAGTCCACTCTGCCCCCCTCTCCCAGATGGGTCAGGATGGCTAGACTTGGCTGAAGCTGGGTATTTCTCTCTCCCTGGGTCACTTAGGCTCTGATAAAACTCCAGCACATTGGGCTCTGGTTAATTCACTTCTCCTGAGGGCAGGCCTTGTTAAGTAGAACAGACAGAGTGTTCTGGAGTATTTCAAAATGGCTCCTTTCCCCTCTCCTCTACAGGAAGCATGAGGGAATTTTTCTCATATTTACTATGAGAACCTGGTCAAGCTTCAGGAGGTAAAATTCACAAAAGTGTGGGAGTCCTCGACGACTGATTCCACCAGGAATCTTTAGCTCTAAGACTTGCCTATTCTGAGCCTCTAGCAATTCCTCAATTATAGCTCAGGTTTTTCCTACTCAGGATACTGGGTCCTGTTCCAGTAGGTTATGATTCTCTATATTCACCTATCTCTCCAAATTGCGGGGTAAGGCGGGAAGTGGTTTGCCCTGTGACCTCACTTCTCTGATATTTCTAAATATTTTGCAATTTATCCAGCTTTTTACTTGTTAGGACAGAGTGGCAACTTCCAGCCTCTTACATGTTGGACTAGAAACCAGAAGTCCTCAGCTTCTGGTTTTTAGCTTTCTACTTAACAAACATTTACCGCATGTCAGGTGCTGTTCTAAGAGTTTTACAAATATTCAGTCACTTAATCCTCCTACCAACCCTATGAGGCAGGTATTATTATTAACTCCATTTTATAGTTGAGGAAACTAGTCACAGAAGTCATAGGTCTAGTAAGGGTGGAGCTGGGATTTCACATCCTTTACTTGTAAAAGATAAAATCATCAAGTTATAATTTCTCAGGCCCTCTGCAATAAGTTAGTGAGAGAACTGAAGAAAAGTACTTCCTCATCATGAATTCATATCTTTTGAGTATCTACTGAGTTTGAGTTATTCCTGTATACTCTCTTGGCTTTTACTTTTGTAACAAAGAAGAACAAACTTGACTCCATATTGGATCTATTTCTTTAGCTCTAACTCTTGTGCTCTGCTGCCTGTGCTTAGTCATGCTGACTCTGTACCTTTGTAAAAGAATGTTGCCTATGGCCTGAAATATACATGATAACCCATTCTCAAGGCTCTGACCTTTAAATGTACAACACTTTCCCATTCATATAGCAATAAAAAAGCTGCAGAACAGAAAAATAACAATGGTCTTGTTGGAAGTTATAGGAACATTGTGACCAGAACTAAGCAGGCACCTAGCTGTAAGAACAAAGGATTCTTGTACCAAGAAGTTTGCAACAAACAGCCACACCCTCTCCCCTTTTAGTATAAAAGATGTCTGAATTCTAAGATGGTTCTTTGGGACACTAGTTCACCATCTTCTTGGTCTGCTGGCGTTCTGAATAAAGTCACTATTCCTTGCCCCAACAACCCTTTTCTCAATTTATTGGCCTGTTGTGTGGCGAGCAGTATGAGCTTGTACTCAGTAACACTTTTTCCAGCTAAACCACAGTCAACCTTGTTTGGCAAGTTTCATCACTTGTCTTCCAGACTGTTCAGTGAGCCTACACTCTCCTTTAGAAACTAAACTCTCATGTAAAGATGGCTTAGTTACTTGTCTGCCTTTGCACTAGAGGGAACTTTATGGTTTATCAGATGTGTAAGATACCACTTTCCAAAGGATAGCTCCTTAGAGCCAAGTTTTATCATCATTCCAGATGCAGGCGGATAAAATATGCCTTAAAGAGGGAAAGAAAATGAGCGTCAAAAAAACTGGTCAGAGGTAGATGTCTCGGCAGAAAAAAAAATTAGTTAATTGATAAATTAATTTGGGTTTACATTTCAACTGTGGAAAAAGAAAATCTTGGCTAACTTAAGAAGGGCCAACCCTCTGCAGAAGCTCTTCCACTCACAAACAGGTTAGACTGTGAAAGGCTTTCTGTGATTTCATGTGTCAGGTCCCAAGAGCTACTATACACTGGGATAGCTTATTATCTGTTGGTGGAATGCAAAGTTGACACTTTTTTTTCTTTTTAAATTTAGTCTGTCATTTATCTCTGTATAATTTTAAGTGAAAATTTCATAAGTAGAAGGGTTTCATTATTCTGATTGAAAGTGTCAACATAAATAAATATTTATCACTTTTATCATTTACCTTTGCCACAACAATGCTGCATAATAAACAAACAAATCTCAGGGGCATCCAACAGCGTTTAGTTTGCTCACAAATCTGTGAGTTATCTGGGTGCTTCTAAATTGGCTTATCGGAGCTGAGTTTGCATGTGACCGTGATCAGCTGAAATCTGGCTAGGAGCTGGCCTGTCTCGAAGGCCTCAGTTTGGATGACTTAACTCTGTTCCACTTGGTCTCTTGTCCTGGAGCAGGCAGGTCTGGGCTGATTCCCAAGGTGAATGCAAAAGTCCAGGAGAAAGAGCAGAAGCATACATGGCTTCCGGAGGCCTGAAGACAGAACTGGCACATTATCATTTCTTCCACATTCTGTTAGTCAGAGCAAACTATACGGCCATCCCAGGTAAGGCCATCCCAGGCTGAAGGGGTAGAGAAGGAGATTCCATCTTCTGATGACAGGAGCTGCAAAGTCACTTTGCCGGGGGTGAAGGTATGAGAGTGAGGGGAATAATTGTGTCTGTCTGTTGCCAACTCCAAGCTTGTACTGCTTGCTGTATGACAGGCCAATAAATTGAGAGAAGAGCTGATGGGGCAAGGAACAGTGACTTTATTTAGAAAGTCAGCAGACAGAGAAGATGGTGAACTAGTTTCCCAAAGAACCATCTTAGAATTCAGACATCTTTTATACTAAAAGGGGAGAGGGTGTGACTGGCTCCTGAGAACTTCTTGGTGCTGGAACCCTTTGTTCTTACAGCTGCCAGCTTAGATCTGGTTCCTATAAACCTCCAACTAGATAAATGTTATTTTCTGTTCTGCAGCTTTTTATTGTTATATGAATGGAAAAGTATGATACCTTTAAAGGTCAGAGCCTTGAGAATGGGCTGTCATGTATATTTCAGGTTATAGGCAACATTCTTTTCCAAAGGTGCAGAGCCAGCATGACTAAGCACAGGCACCAGAGCACAAGGGTTAGAGCTAAAGGAGTAGTTTCAATATGGAGTCTTCTCTGTTACACATTTTTGCAGTTTGTCTGCCATACCAATCTTGTGAGTAATGTTGCAACGTGCTTGAAGCAATTCAAAGACATTTACCTTTACCATATTAGATAAAGCAAAACAGATTTAATTCAAGCAAATAATTTCTGGGAACTAGAGAAAAAAACCATAATAAATACACTAGTATGTCTTGTTCAGTGGACAACACTAGCCTGATTTTCTCTCTTTTCCAAATATAAATAACTTTCAAAAGCTCACAAAGTTCAATCAAGATTTCTTACATAAGAGAAAAATGCATCTGTTTGTGCCTTGCTTATTTGTTTTTGAAGCTAATGTAACAATATTATCATGTAGAGAGAAGAAAAAAGATGTTTTCTTAGATGGTACTCGTTATTTTTTCTAAGCAAACCTAGTAATATCTAAGCCCATCTCAGCTTTTAGTGAGCCCTGGGACTAAACACATAGTCCTGTCTGCCTGTAAACTCCAGGGCTACTCTATGGAATTCCAGGCTCACCGACCCCTATTCCTTGTACCCTGTTGAGAAATTCTATTCCCTATTCTCACTCTGAAAGGTGCATAAAAATCTGAAATTACTGAGTCCCACATTTATTTCTACACATGTAACTAATTAGATTTGGCTTAAAGAAAAAAAAAATAGTACATCAGGACAATGGGCTGGAAATATTTTATCCAGACATTTTCTGAAACATGTGAATATTTGGGATCAAGACAGTTTTGAAAGAGCATCCTTTGTTGCTAACAAACATGCTCCCTGAAGAAGAAAACCTTTCACTGGAGACTAAGCATCGTCTCACTTCCATTGTGATTGAGAAAGACATAATCTTTCAAGTCACTGGGGCTCTCATTTAGTACTACAAAGTAATTTATGAAACAAGTTTTGCCTTTAAAATGTCTGCATGGTGCTATGTGGTCTTATGCAGAACCCTGTCCTTGTAAACAAGAGTGAAATGTGACCTAGCCATGCTGGGTGTGGTGTGTTCCTTAAGAACAGTGTTTCATCCCAGATTCCCAATAAAAAGTTCCTTTAGGGAAATGAGTGTGAGCAGAAAGTACCTTTCTTTAAAATATACTATAGTGAAAAGCTTTCTTATGCATGGCAAGCAGAGAGCTATGCCAGTTAGACAAAGACTCTGATTCAGAGAGGGAATTCACATTGCCCCAGGTGGTCTCCTGCTTCCAGTTTACCTACTTTTAACTCCTCAGACATATATTTGAAATAAAGGACAGTGATAAATCACCCACATTAGTATTGACAGAATCCCTCTAGGGAGACTTCTAACTTTTTTCTAAAACTGCAGGAGGAATAAATAACAATTCAAGCGGTGACCAGCACAGTCTAAATGGTTTCTTCCTGTTGCTTTGATAACCATGTCAAAAGTTAACAGTGTGCACGATATGACAGGGCAGCCTGGTGGTTAAGCGCAAGTTGGAGGCTCTTTCAATGACTGGTTTTGAGACGGAACAAGTCACTAACTGCCTCAACTCAGGAATCTCTAAAAGGAGGCAATGAGGCCCCCCTACCTATCCCAGATGAACCATGAAATAAACAAATAAATGTTTCAATGTTACTAAAGGTGCTGTGAAATTTTAAAGATCACTGTAATCATTAGATGGGGGGCAGAACAGTGTGGTAGAAAAAGCACTGGATTAGAAATCAGGTGACCTGGTTTCTAATCCCAGCTCTGCTCCAAATTAGCTGGATATCCTTGGGCAAGTCATTTTCACATTCTGGGCCACAGTATCCTCATTGGGCAACCACATGAGATTGTGGCAAGATCAAAATGAGAAACTGGGAACCTGAGAGTGAGTAAGGCAGTTTTTGCCCTGGAGGAGTTCACTTCCAGTGGGAGAGATGGAGATGTAAAGAGATGAAGATGATATAAGTGATGGATTATAGAAGAAAATATGCACTCTGCTTGGAGAGCATGGAGGAGGAGTGATTCATGTTGCCTGAGGGACTTAGGTGAGTTCCACAGAGAAGGTGACATTTTAGCTGAGCCTTGAAGGATGAGTAGGTGTTTCCCAGACAGCAAGGAGGGAGGAGACAGGAGATGGGGAGATGGGGCTGGAAAGATTGAGCTGTGAAGGACTTTTCATGGCATGTTAATGAGTTTGGACACAATGGGACAGGTGACAGCACAAATGTCTGTTGATTGCATGGAGTAGCTGCCTAAAATTTTATATTGTTAATGGATCATTCTTAAGTCTGCCTTTTTATCAACACATGTGAAGAGTACAAGGAGCGGGCTTCCCTGGTGGCGCAGTGGTTGAGAGTCCGCCTGCCGATGCAGGGGACACGGGTTCGTGCCCCGGTCCGGGAAGATCCCACGTGCTGCAGAGCGGCTGGGCCCGTGAGCCATGGCCGCTGAGCCTGCGCGTCCGGAGCCTGTGCTCCGCAACGGGAGAGGCCAGAACAGTGAGAGGCCCGCGTACCGCAAAAAAAAAAAAAAAAAAAAAAAAAGTACAAGGAGCATTTTCGAGCCATCCCGGCTATCAGGTTCTGGAAGCCTTTTCTCTTTAATGGATCACCTGTCTTCTGCCTGCACAGTTTCCATGTCCTAACAGCAAAACATAAAACCTTAGGTCTGTATGTATGTGTGAGATCAGGGGGAGATAAGGCAGAGGATGGGCTCTCGAGAGCTCCAACACAGTGCTCAGCATCTTGGGGTTCTTGTTAGTGAATCAGCTCTGACCCTCAGCTCCAGTTATGTCTTGCGTTAAGATCCTACCTCCCCCCCCCCCACTCCTTTAATCTGATTTCTCATGACCAGGTTCTCATCCTGACTTTCTGTAGTATGCACTTCATAGCCTTTTGGAATTTGGGTTTTTTTCTCATTCCTTATTAGCTACTCTGGTCCAAGAGCTTGCTTTCTCCTGATAGACACCCTTGAATAGCCACTGAGTCATCTGATTAAATGCAGAAATATTAACCTCTCTAAGATTTCTGTTCCTGGTCATTACTGTGCTCCATCCACTTGTCACGTCAATCTCGCACTCCCTGTTGGACCTCTGTGACCTGGACTGCTAACTGACAGTCTTTTGCTGCACTCCTTAAATATTGTTCTACCTTCTAGACTAGACTTTGTTCTCATACCTCCAGGTGGGTTTATCCCTATAACCTGCTTCACTCCACCAGCTAGGTCTGCTTCCAGGTCTCTCCAGGACCCTGCAGTGGCTACCTTCCTCCATTCCAGCTAGCCATGACCTGCCAGACCAGAGCACAAGATATCTCACACACTGCAGAACAAATACAAACAAAACTATCTCATAATGGCGAGAAGTCTTCCAGCCTCAGGCACTCAAGACCCCTAATAAAACTGAAAATATTTCTCAACAGGAAAATTGGTATAAATAATTATTACCACAAATACATCTGCCAATACCCGTGTACCATTTTAGTTTTTCTGTCATAGTTAATCCACCACCTACCAAGCCCTTGAGGGCAAGAAACCCAGAATAAGATCTCTTGAGGGGCCTATAATAATCTTGCAAATTGTATACATGTCATTATATTTATTTCACAAGGGGAGAAACTGAGACAGAAACTAATTTGTCCAAGTAAAGCAACCAGTCAGTAAATGAAAAAGCTTTAATCCATACCCCATTCCTCCATTCATTCTTTGTTTTGTGTGTCTAACAACTTTCACTGATGGCTATATGAATCGTCACTATAGCACAGTAAAGTGAACAACTCAGTGTAAGACATCACTGTTCCTATTATCCATGGAGAATTTCTTCCTGATCTTGTCTTTCCATAGTTTCTGGTCTCATGATGTTTCTTAGGAAGCTCTACTCTCAAAACTCTTCCTCATGCCCTCTCCTTTTCTTTCAGAGTAGCTGGCCCCTCAATCCAATGATACTTTATAAATAGGTTGATTTCAGTAGAAGTGTCAGAAAACATAAGAGGAAAGTGAGAAACGCCTCCAGCGTGGCACATGCTGAGACCACAGGCCACATGTTGTGGGGCATGCGTAGGAGTATAGGTGAGGACACGGAAAAGTAAACAAACTACTCATGTTTCACAACTATGTTGAGAATCAGTGTCCCACTATCTGGGAGGGTGGATGGATACATGAATAACAAAACTGACTGTAGCAACGCTGTGCAAAAGGAAGGACAGGGTACTAGATTAGATTCTTTCACTAGAATAATCTAGATGGATGGGAACAAAGAATAGTGTAAACTGTCTTTCAGTATATCTGCCTGGTTAAACCCTACATTGATTGAAACTTCTGGTGTTTGAACCACTTTTTGCCTGCCTGGTATCACTGAAGAAAATTACAAAGTCATTCTGTTTGGAGCTGTTACAGTGATGTGAGTCTCATCTTCAGTGCTTTCTTTTCCTAGCCCTTGGTCTTTCACTTTCCTATTACTGTATTGTAGACTCTATCACCACTCCCTGAAAGCTCCCTTCTGCACTCCTGCCTCATCAGTCTTGGCAGAAGATCTTGTTTTCTACACCAAGTATATAGTGTTATGTGTGAACTGCATCAAAGTTCCTCCATTCACCCCCACTGGATTCAATGGTATATTTGCCACTTCCATCTCAGAGAAAGTCTTGTCTCTGCTCCTTTCCAAGGCTAACACTTCATGTGTACTCAAGATTTCAGTCCCTCCATATCATCTGAAAACTTGATTTTCAATAAGTCCTTCTTTTTGTAATTTCCCTCTCCACCCATTCATTCTCCTAACCAACAAACATTTTCAGGTATCCTTCACCCCCAAAACAATTTGCTTATTTCTTGTTTCCCTTTTAGCAGTCATGCTCTCCTTTCACTTTCCTTTAGCAGTATTTTTTGAAAGAGAAGTTTACATTCTCAGCCTTTAATTCATTATTTTCCATTTGTTCCTCAGCTTGGTTTCTGTTACCACTATTGTGCCATTAAAGCTGCTCTGATGATGTCATCAAATAATTTAAACTCAGGTAGGATCTGAGGCCTGCTTAGAACTTTTCTTCTTGCTTTAAATCAGTGGTTCACAACTGTAAGAGTGTGCATAAAAATGATTATGGTGCTTATAAAAATAAAGAAAAAGGAAAAAACAATTCTGGACTTCTCTAGAGAAATTCTCACACTTCATAATGAGTAATTACAATGGTTTTATTAATCTCCTATGGATACTAGGAGAAGAGTAAACACAAAATTCCTGAACTATTTCTCTGAACTCTAATCCATATTTCCAGCTGCCAGTGAAACACTGCCACCTGATTATCACTCAGGCATCATGAACTCAAATTCCAAATCTGAACTCATTACCTCCCCTGCTAATCAGATACCTACACTTTTAATCTCTGCCTTCACTGAAAATGTCACTCTCCACCCATCTGCCCCAACAAGAAGCCTTAATCATCCTATACTTCTCCTTTGATTGCAAAACCTCATCTTCTCGCTTCATCGTAAGCAGTGTGATATAGGTTATGCTTTGTATCAAATAAAGAATTGAAAGCACCTAACTTAGCACCTGGACTAACGTTAGTTCCGCCTTCTCAACCCAGTCACACTGAGCTACTTGCTACCTGCTTTCCAAGTCCACATCTCTTTGCATATATGGTTCTACCTGTCTAGGGATTTTTTTCCTAACTGACCTTTAGGTAACTTTTCCAGAAAACCCAACTTAAACACTGTTATGCATTCTAAGATCTCACCATATAATTCTATGATAGTACTTACACGTCACTAAATTATAGCTACTTATTTGTCTTTCCACCCTTTGGACCAAGAGAAACAGACTACATACTGTAAGGGCCCAAGTGACATTCATCTCTGAGTAACAGATATTCCCCTAAGCCACTTTAGCCTGGGGCCATGTGCAAGGGTCCAATAATCACAAATCTGACTTTGTAACTAGACTTCGCTGGCACTTCAGACCTTGCCCAAGGCCCCTCGTCTGGTTTTAGGGTGTGTGCATGATGTCAGAAGCAGCCCACAACAGGCAGATGATATCTATTTTATATTCAGCTTCTTGGCCCACCCAGCTACGGAAGTACTGCCCAGCCATGCCAATGATGTTGCATTTCGATGCTTCTGATGCTGCCCAGAGATGCCACATTCATTAGCCTGCTACCCTGTGCCAATGCCATTTCTCCACAACTGTCTCACTGAAGCAGACATCTGTTGTCTTTATCTGGAAACTTGTCCACTCTCCTGGTTACAGAAACCCTTTTTCTAGCTTAGAACCCATTCTTGTGGTAACCCAAATTTGCTGATCAAAATTCTCTATTCTCATCTCATCCTCAGGAAGTGCTTCAGAAAGGAGTATGTGAACCATGCCAAGCAAATCAGAGCCCTTGCTGGGACTACTCTCAACTGGAAGGCTGTGATTCTGGGACTGGCCACTATCCTACCTGCTACATGGAAGTGACGTGCTTGCAATGTGAAGTTCTGCAAATCAGCAGAGCTTAGATAATAAGCTAGAGCCCTTGAAACTTGTCACGTGAGACAGTAAATTTCCTTGTGGTTTAAATTTGAGTAGCATTTCTATCATTTGTAACTACAAGAATTCCAATAACTTCTAATACTATTTTTAGCATGGAACCTAGACTGCTTGTTACTTGAGCAAGTGACATCCATGCATTGCCAGGACTGAGCCCCTGGGATGCTTCATTCCCTTTCCTGCCATTGCCAGCTGTGTCATTCTCCTCCCTTCCCTTCTTACCACCTAAATCCAATCTACAATTCCTGAGCCTTAGCCCCCATCATCCACCACAGCCTGGTGTCCTACAGTGGTTATTTTGTTTCAGTTCCTAAAGAATGAATGAGGATTTCTTTCTTAACCCCTTTTCAGAGACAAGCAAACATTTTCTGTAAAAGGCAAGATAATAAATATTTTATGCTTTGCAGGACACACCCATCTCTGTGCACCTACTCAATTCTACCAGTGTGGACATAGGCGATGTAAAATGAACGAGCATTACTGTGTCCCAATAAAACTTTTCTTATGAACACTGAAATATAAATTTCATGTAAGTTTCATGTGTTACAAGTTTTCAAAAAAATTATTCCTCTGATTTTTATCTAACTATTTAAAAATGCAAAACCATTCTTAACTCCCAATCTGTTTACAGACCACAGATTGCCTATCCCTGCTCTAGGTCACAGAGTCCCCCTCACCAGCTCCCCCAAATCATTCTTTCCTCTTCCCATGCCCACCCAACTCTTCACCAGAGTTCAGTCAACAAATTCAAACTATTTGAACTTATTCCCAAATCTGTCTCTCCAATGCACTAGCCCTCTGTTATATGAGAGAACACTCAACACAAGTCTGTTGGATGACTGGATGAAGAAAAGCTAGTGGAAGAAATGACAAAATTAGAAGGGAAAATTCCTCATTCTTTCTTAAACAATTTTTTAGCATAACATCTTTTTCCTAGCATAATTTCATCAGAAAGTGAAAGGACCATACAGAATGGTACTTCTGGAGGACACCCAAAGCTGTCATCTCAGTCAGGGGAAGGATTCTCCTAGTCAGCCAGTTGAAAGAGCCAAGTGTGAATGCTACAGGAAAAGATTGGCCAGCTGGACCCCTGTACTTTGAATGTGGACTCTGAGAATTCACTGTGGAGAAGGAGAGAAGAGTTCTAAACTGGCAGCATACTCATGGTTGAGTGAATCCAGACACAAGGCTGAAAAATGACTAATTTATCATTTTCAATTAATCTAAAGTTTCCTGATATTCAGACATTGTCATAATTACCAAATCAATTTCCCTATGGAGTTTAAGCATTCTTGTAGAAAATGAAGTAATTTCTCAAATTTAAATTCAAATATCTTGTGTTTTAATGTAATAAAGATAAAGTGATATGTTATTGCCAAGAAAGAGAAAAAAACATGAATTCCATCCCAAGCCTCCCAGTTCCTGGCCACCCTTGTGAACTTGTGGCATCTACCAGAACTCCTATTTCAGGCAGGATACGTGTCGGTGCATACAAGCTAACCTCTAAGGGTATCTGGTTTATTAAACAATCACAGCTCCAAGAGCCTGGAAAACCACATCTGGCACACAAGAGTGAGAGTCTTGGGACTGACAACATTAACAAAGGTGGGAAATCTCTACTTTCACTGTGTGTGAAACAGAAAGTCAGAGGCTCCCAGGGGCATGGCCTTGGGCATTCTCTTACTCTGTCCTCACCTTGATCCCTCCCTGGCTTTCCATCTTTTCCTCTCTCTATCTCTTTCTCTCATTTCCTGATTCTTCCTCCTTCTCAAAATAAACAAGTGATTTTTTACATTCCAATACACACAAATTGGAAGGATTTGGAAAATTTTCTCCCAAATGCATCAGGCAAATAACCAACTTCCTGCAAATAAAACCTCTAGCTCAGGTGTCCACTGCCACATAATCATTCACCTGTACTATGTGCCAAGAAGACCCAGTGCTTGTGAAGTGTAGTAGGCAGAATTTTGGCTCCCATGACCTTTCCTCCCTGTTACTACTCTTGTGAATATGTTACATTACATGGCAAAATGAACTTTGCAGATACAATTAAGGTTACTAGTCACTTGACCTTAAAATAGGGAGATTATTTTAGATTATCCAAGTGGGCCCAGTGTAATCATATGAGCTCTTAAAAGCAGAAGTAAGGGCAGAAGGGGAAGTCAGAGGGATCTGAAGTATACAAAGGACACAGTGTGCCATTACGGGTTGGAAAATGGAAAGCCACATGTGAAAAGAATTGCAGGAGGCCCTTGGGATTTTAGGAGCTGAAGGCAAGGACCCTGGCTAACAGCCAGCAAAGAATGTAGGGTATGTTGGAATACTCTGTACTATCTTTGTGATTTTTCTGTAAATCTAAAACTGTTCTAAAAAATAAAGTTTTTTCTTTAATTAAAAATAATAAAATGAATGGAGACCTCAGCTCTTCACCTGCAAGGAACTGAATTCTGCCAACAAGGTGAATGAACTTGGAAGTGGATTCTTCCCTAGGGCCCCCGGATAAGAGCCCAGGCTGGCCAACACCTTGATGTCAGCCTTCTGAAACCCTAGGCAGAAAACCCAGTTGAACCATGCCAGACTTCTGACCTACAGAGAACTGTGGGCTGATAAATTTGCATGGTTTTAAGCCACTACATTTGTTAGCAGTTTGTTACTCAGCAATAGAGGAAGCATCAGGGAACAAGATGGGGAGACAGCTCTGCCTGCGTGTAGCTTATATTCCATCAAGTAAAGATATATAATAAACAATACATACGACTAAAAAATAAATGATATAGTACACTTATTGTAATGTACTATACAATTGTAAGTACTAGGAAAGGAAGCAAATGTAGGAGTAATGTAGGTAAGCGGTAACATAAGAAAAAGTAAATGAAGAAGTAATGTAGGAAAATGTAGACAAGAGGGATCAGAATGCTGTTTGGTTGGGGTGGTGCAGATGGCAGTTGGTTTAATAGGTGGTCAGCCTCATCGAGGAAGTAGTATTTGAGTGAAGAGAGGAAGGAGGTGAGACACTGAGTCAAACAAATACTTGGAGTAAGAACATAAATGGCAGAACAAACAGCATAAGCAAAGGTCCTAAAGCAGGACAGGGCTGGTCAGGCTCCAGGAATGGCTAAGGAAGTGATGCTTTGGGGCAGACTTGCCAAGGGAAGAGCAGTAGGAGGGGTGTCAAAGAGGTGACAGGAGGCCAAGTCACACGGGGCCTTGAAGGTCGGTCTGAGCCTTTGATTTTACTCTGAGAAAAATGGGAGAGTCATTGCAGTGCTTTGAGCAGAACAGTGACATGAAGATCATCGTTAGTCTCAAGGTAAAACAAGGATAAAAGACTGCAAACCAATAGAAGGCTAACGTAATATCCAGGTGAATAATGATGATGTCTTGGACCTGCATGGCAGCAATGAAGGTGGTGAGCAATAGTCTGTATATATCTTGAAGGTAGAGCCAACAGGATTTCACATTGGATTGGATGTGTGGTTATGAGAGAAAATAAGATTTTAGAATGACTCCAAGGTTTTTGGACTGAGTACCTGAAAGGATGAGTTGCCATCATCTGAGTTGAGAAAGGCTATAGGTAGAGCAAATTTTATGGGAAAGAAGAGAAGTTCAGTCTTAGACATGTTAAGTTTGAAGTGTCTGTTAAACATACAAGTGGAAAGTTTGATTAAGCAGTTGAAAAAACTCAGTCTGCAGCTCATGAGAGAGCTCTGGTCTGAAGAGGTAATTGGGAAATCACCAGCATATAGATGATGTTTAAAAACACTTGGATGAATGAGGTCATCAAGGCCATAATTCAATAAAAGAAAAGAACCTAGAATGCAATAATGAGATACTCCAACATTAAGAGGCCTGTGGGAAGAGAAGAGAAACTTACAAAGGAGACCTAGAAGAAGCTACAAGTGACATTACAAACTTCATATATTTCCCTTAAACCCTTGGCATGAATTCTTCCTTTCAACCTCACTCCCTCTTCATCCTTACCCAGAGCCCAAATGCAAATGATGGAAAAGCAACATTTCAAAATCCCCAATATGCAAATTCATGAGTAAGGGACATTTGGAAAAGGTCATTCTTAATTAAGCCCTACTGGCTAAACCAATCAATTTAGTGCCTGCCAGAACATATTATATGTTTTTTGCCATTATTTTGTCTTCATGTTGATCCTGACTTCTTGACTATCTTTACTTTCTACTTCCCAAACTCCAAAAGGGTG